>NC_045585.1:2229268-2563553 GCF_009819795.1 Aythya fuligula | reverse complement strand
ATTAAATGATTTGTCTTGCTCATGCTGTGAATGTGAAACAACAGAGAACAAAACTCTAATCCTGTAAATTCCTTGTCAGCCTTCTAATTATGAACTCTTGATTTTATAAAGAAAAACTATAGAATCAGTCCCTTTGTGATCTGTGCTGTCATCTTATTTGCTACTTAACCAATTTAAAAACCTACCCCAGAAATGGCTGCAGGTCAGTATCAAGCAAAGCAGATCCTCCATTGATACAACTTGTAAATCAAATGAAGGCAGCTCCAGTTTATAAAGCATTGTATAATCCCTGGCAGTGCAGATTGCTAGGGAATATAGCCTGTTTCCATGATCAGTTAACTTTCCTACCCTCCTGTTCAACTGGAATGATTTCTGACAAGATGCAAGTGGAAACATTAGCCCAGATGACTTTGTTTTGTTGATGTGTATCAGAACAAAATGAGAAGCAATAATATTTAACAGTGTGTGTAGCTGTGCCCTCTTTAGAAGTCCTATAAACATCGGATGCTTGGAAAGCAAAGGTCTGATGGTTTATTCCTGCTGTCAACAGAAGTGCTATCTGGGTTGGAAAGCTCCTCATGGAGATCTTGATTTGAGCTGTCTCATGGCCAAAGCCACGTATCTAAGTGCAGGGAGTAGCCCTGGATAAGCATCGTTCTGGTTCATACAAATTTATGGCTGTCAGACTGGGCCCCATGTATGGCATTTTCCAATCCATTCTGTATTCTTTCCCCAGCCTCCCTCTCAAGACCAATGTCTCACTGGTTGCAGAAGAATTCAGTGTTGCATCTAGAACTGGAATGTTTTCCTGGTAAGTACACACACGTCCATCACAGTCACAGTGAAAGCAAGGTACTTAGTCTACAATGGTCCCATTTTATTTAGAGCACTCTGGATCACATAATCCATGCTGCATAAGTGGCAAACATGACACAGAAATCGGTGGCTTCCTGCAATTTGGGAGGGAAAGAGGGGCTTATTTGGACAGAGAATATCTTATATGAATTTTATATTTTATTCTTATGGTATTAGGACAGATAAGTTTAAATTCCTGAAAGTTTTCCAGCTTTTCAAGTGCATTTCCTGTATAGTATAGAGGACAAGCGAGGCCTTTCAAAACCCTTTTGTTGTTGCGGTTGTTTAGCAAAGTACAGAGGATAAAAGAAAGAAAGACCTACTCTTTGCTGAGGATGTCCAGCAACAATTTTAATGAGGGCACTGGTTTGTAATGCAACAGACCAAGTTCAGGATCTTGGACAGAAGATCTTGGGCTGCCTAGGACTGATCAGAAGAATAAGTGTTTTAATTTTGCAGGGTCCATGGAGGAAAAAAAAGTGTCTGAGTCCTTTGGCTCAGAGCCAGTACCTTGTTTAGCATCATTTGGAGACGTGGATCATGAAGGTTAATGTATTTAACAGCAAGACAGTCCTCCTGGCAGTTTTGTGGGAAGTCAGATAGCATGGGAACCCCTGGAGCTGCTCAATGAATTGATGTTCTTGGTAATTTCCTGCCTGCTATTGGAAACAAAACTGATAAGGTTGTTGATTTCTCAGAGCCCCTACAGAGTCCAGGGAACTTCCAGTTTGTGGGAACTTGAAAATATTTCTAGTAACTGTCCAATTTGGACTGTAACCAAGTTTTGGAAAGATGAAATTTCTGTTAAACCAGAAAACTCTTGATTTTTATTTTTATTGGGGCAGACGGGGGTGTAGAGGTTTGCTTTACTCTCAATTTTGTATAATTTTCTAAATTAGAAAATGATAAAGAAAACATAGAATGACAAACGGACTTGTTCTAACCTTGTGGTTCTCCGCCTCGGAGCTTTTCAGCCTTGGATTCAATGTCACCAACAGGAGGCAAGTAGGCTGGCTCCACACCCAGCAAAGGCTGAAACAAGCAGCTTCGTAAGAGGGGATCTTGGAAAGCCTGGTCCCTAAGCCTTACAGCCGAATTCTCTGGTACCTGGTAGGATGCAAACTTCGATTTTTGCCTGGATGGATTCTCTGGAGTCTAATAAGGTCCAAAGTCGTGGTGCAGCCACTGTCAGTGGACGCAAAAATTCAGGCTGTCTCACTATCACATTTTCTTGGAATTGGTAAGGAACTGAGTATCCTTGAAGCATCCATTTGTATGAAACCTAATTGGAATAGGTAATTGAGTCAACAGCTTCTGCAGGGAAGCGGACAGACATGAAGCACGAATATGCTAGCCTCATTTTGGTTTAAGCAATGGGGCTGGGAGAAGACTTTTTACTTCAGTAAAGATGAAGTAAAGATGAAGGAAATAAAACTGCAGAAACCCAGCTTCACCCAGCGGTCTGGCATAATGCTAGCAGTAACACTTACATGAGCCCTCAGCCTATTGTTAGGCAAAGTAAAAGGGATTAACTTGAACCACTTTTAATAATTAAACCTTTCAGTAGTGGTTCAGATGAACTCACTTTGCATGCAACACACTATGGCAATGTTACATGACTAATTGCATCTCTGTGCAGTGCCTGGTTAGACAGATCATCTGGATCTTGTCTCCTCATGTGAGCATCCTCTAAATTCCACACAGTTTATGCAGATGGCTCTTTTCAAAGATATCTGGATGCCTTCTGGATGTATCTGTGCCTATTCACTGTGCTTCTCACCCTTCTGTAGATACACCACACAAGTATTAAAACCTCTAGTTCTTATCTAAAGACATAGACACATAAATATCACCGAATCATAGAATGATGTATGTATATATATGAGTCGTGGCCAAAATCTCCCTCTCTGTACTTCAGCAAAACGTCTGGCTCACCTGTCAACACCCAGCTTTAAAGTTGTCAGCAGGTTCTGTACCTAAGGCCTTACCTAAATGCCACTGAAACTAAAGATCTGTCTATAGTGACTTTGGAGAGAGTGGGCAAAAGACCCTAAGGCATAATATACTCACAAATCATTACTATTTTTTTGTGCTACTTCAGTGATAACAACTCAAGCTATGGAATTAACTTATTGCATATTAACATTTAAGTGAGCAGTGCAGCAATGATCTTATCAACCAAATTTTTCTTTCAGGTTCATGGGGTCAGGTTTTTGTGCAGCTGGGGTAACCAACAGATAAACAGGGTGCAGTAAAACGTAAGTGAAGAGATTTTGGTGGAGCTACAGAAAATATCAGTGCCTTGTGGAAAATAAAATCCACATTTCCACTTTTTTTTTTTTTCTCCTGCTTACTGTTTTATTTTTTTGCACAGCAGGAGAGATCAGCTTTAAGTCTAAACCCAAGAGTCAGGATGGAGAACTAATGTGGTTTTTGGAAGGGCTGGCCATCAGCCGAAGCTACAGTGCAGCATTTCTGCATTGTAAAACAGAGTAGAAATAGGATTTCAAAAATAAAAATTGATAATTTAATCTGATGACTCAGAAGCAGGATATTTTAGTATTCTTCTGCATACTTGTGTTTGTCCAAAACCAAGATTCGTGTAGCTTAAATTAATTGATACTCAAGTATCAGTAAAGGAGTTGTTTTGTTCTTCTCCTTCATCCCTCATGGAATTTATCTCTTACGAGGTAAATTCTGGTTAAAAGTAAATAAATATATATATTTTTCTTCTGGGATATAAATACAGAAATCTCTCTGTTTACAGGCAGAGAAAGCAAGAAAGAGGTTCATGTTAAAAACCACATACAAGGAACTTCAAAGGAAAAATTCGTCAATTCCAGATACTGAAAGAGGTGCAAAGAAGATAAAGGCACTGAAAGGGAAAGGGAGGAAGGTCAATAAGCAGATAAATTCAGGGCTTACTGTTGTCTAGGATTTTTAAATAGTCCCTAGAGTAGGCCAATTAAGTATCACTGTTAAACAACTTGGCCTTTTCCTATATCTCAGGGGTTCTCTCTACACAGCTACTTCAGGCTGTATCTTCTACTGCAGACCTTGAATGCATTGCAGCCCTGGGGTCTTTGAAGAAAGCGATACGTTTTCCTGTTGGATGGCAGCAGTTGCCTGTGGCAGAAACTGAGATTTATTGGCAGGCTTAATTTCAAATTTCTCTCTCTTTCACTGGTATCTTGTAAACAGCTTCCCAATTGCCAAGCTGTGAATGACTAAATGTCTAAAGCACGAGCCGGTAATTTAGTGATTTGAGTCCTGATATTGAAAGCCACAAAAGTTATTTGGCCATCTGCATGCCCTGGCACATGCACGTATAGGAACATGCACAGGAGTGACAAAATGAAAAGAAAACAACCGGGCCTGCTGCACTTTCAGTCTGCTTTTGCTTCACTGAGGATCAAAGAAGGGGGTTGGATTTTGAAGGGCAAGGGGAGAGATGAAGGAAGTAATGTAGGGCAATATGTGGGGGAAGACAGAATGGAAAAGCATGGAAAAAACAGACCCTGTGAATGACTCTGCCTTCACACAGGGCTGTCACCCACCAGTCTCTGTGCTCCTTCAGTATTCCCAGCCCAGCATCACCACCTCCCGCTCCTGGACCCTTCATGTCAGACACAGTTGGATAACTTCCCAGACAGCTGCATCTGCTACACGGGGTCTCAGGGCACAAAAGGCTGCCACACAGCTCAACAACCAGGGCGTGTGGCTTCTAATGAGGGCCTGACACAGAAGAGTCCTCCTAAAAATACACTCTCCCCAGCCATCGCTCCTTCTCACACATCTTCACTCGCAGGCGTGCTCCCTGCAACCCAAAGGCAAAAGTTTAAGAATTTTTTTTTACAACAGGGCCAAATGCAGCCACAGTGGGTACTAAGGATGGCAGAGCAGTGCCTGGCTGCATGTCATAAATAGACAATGGCTGTTGGTGGGGCTACATTTTCTGATATCCCTGGTAAAGCATCTGCTTTGCATTGTTACAAGTGAGAAAAACAAAGCCTATGATGACTTGGGCCCCCAAAGGTCCCTGGTCCTCAGAGCAATATAAGGAAATAACTTCAAGCAAGTAGCCAAGTTGATTTCAAGCCCACGTACCATGAGCTGTTTTTAAAGTATGTTATAAATGTTTTAACTGAAAGACTGCTCCTATGAGTGAGTTAAGTGCCATCATCCCTAGTTCATTTCCAATGAAAAAATAGGAACAGAAAGCATTTGCTCAAGGTCTCCAAGGGAATCAACAACACAGCAAGGATTAGAACTAAGGATTTCCTGTCCAATCTGCAAACCACACCTCTCTCCTGTTTACAGTGTTAACTTATTCCCTAGCAGAAAAGCCATGTGAATGGAACAATTCAGTCTGCTATTTTGGCCTCCCTTCCTTCCCTTCTCAGTTCATTCCTGGCATTACCTTCAGACTCTTATAAACCTGTTACCAGAAGAACTGTGGGACAAAGTGAAGCAAGCAGAAACTGTTTCAGAACAGCTTCAGCTCAAATAATATTTGCTAAATTGAAGAAAATGTTAAAACTTAAAAAACTGACCTGGAAATATTGTGCGATTGTGCTGTTATTAATGAAAAAGAAAACAAAACTAAAAGGTAAATTAACTCGTACATCAATGGATAAGTTAATGAATGACTAAAACCAATCACGCTAGTTACCTGCACACGTTATTTTTTGCACACATGACCCATAAATACTAAAGCAATAGTGTCACTGCTCAGAGTCATAGTGTATGGCTTAAGAACCAAGAGAGTTTTAAAGATATATATTGAGGCTCTTTGCATTTGGTTCTGCCCCTCCTTTCTTTTTTTTATGTCACATTTTCACATTTCTCTCTAGAATCACAGAAGCTAGAATCTCCTTGAAAGATACCAAAATATCAGCTGAATTTCTTATTTCTTATTTCTCTGTGCAAATCTTCTTCTTTCTACAATACCAGGGCTTAGGACATCAGTCTGTTCACACCCCCTAAATACCATGAAGTGTTAGCAACATCAAGCTGATTGAAAGTACAAGACTTGACTAGAGGCTAGGATCAGGAGTAAGAATGCTTGACTTCAAAGACTGCAAGGGCATTTTATTCCAAATTATACATTTAAACAGCCCTTCCCATAGTCCATGCTTTTTAAGGAACATTTCTCCTGGCAAAGTCAGATCACTGATGTGGGAAGTTCATACACCCTGCTAGCACCACACAGAGCTAGCAATTAACTTCCTTACTGCAATATCCTACTAAAGTTACACGCTTCTTCAAAGCACAAAAACATGATTCCAAAGAGCCAACTGAGCTCTTTTTAGATCAGCTGCCTTTTACATATGTTTTATTAACAATGGCTTCAGTGATACATACAAGATAACTATAGCACTTGAGCTGAGACTTATATTTACTTATGCCTTTTGAAATAAATCTGTGCAGGCGTAATTCTTCCAGCTCGTGGTGAAGGATAATAGCTTGTTAATTAATGCATAAAGTACGTTGCTTTAGTAAGAATCGAAAATAGAAGATACTAAACCCCACTATTAAACAGGGAAATCCTATAGACAGCAATGTTTTTAGCACACTTGCTTTCAGCTTCCTGCTTTTGTTAAGACAACTCATTTCATAGAGGTCGCTGAAGCCATTCTTTTACCTATTTAGGTTTATTAGTAAGGAACAAGCAATTCTGCTCCCTCAGTACCACTGCAGCCCTTCCTCAAAAAGAAACATTTCAGTGTATAGACCATGAGATTTAGAAGTTAAAAACAAACAACTAAATAACAAGAACTGTTCAAGACCCTTTGCAATTCTTTATCTTAGCTCCTCCCCTTCCTGCAAAGTGCCTCATAAAGGTGGTGGTGAGCAAGGCTCTTTTCACCTGTGAGTTACTCCCTGCTTCTTAGAGATGCAGCGTGTTATCAGTTAAGTCTGTGCATGAAGTGTTTTTGTTGTTTTTTTTTTGTTTTGTTTTTTTTTTTTCTCCTAAGATAACTTTTTGTAAAAATTGTTGATGCTACTGTTTCATTCTATAAATCTGAGTGTATTCCAAGAGATTGAAGAATGTGAATTATTTCTGTCCTAGAGACTAATAGCACAAAGAGATATAATACTTTTTAAAGTATTCTCTCTGAATGCATTTATCACTTCTGGATTATTTTGATTTTGTAAATGGTACAAAGAAAACTTTCAAGATGAAGAATGTGGATTCTCTGCATCAGTAGAGAAAACTGGGACTGGGAAGGGCGAAGGCATCTCCTGCCCTTAGGCAGGGAGCAGCTCTACTTAGCCTATTCCCAGTAGGTGGTTATCTAATCTGCTCTTAAAAGTGCCTAGCAGTGGATGTGCTGCAGATTTGTTGGCAATGTGGTCTAGTCTTTAATCACTCTTATTAGAATATAAGCACTTTCTGAGCACCTCGCCTTGAGTTTCTGGTGCTTAGTTTAAAATCCCTGTTCTTTTTGTTTGGTTTTTGGTTGTTTTATTTTTCTCTCTTTTGTTTGTTTTTCTCCTGCTAACAGGTTTCAGAGCTCTGAGTTATGTCCAATTTATCCGGAGGTGGAAGATTCAAAGATGAAGAGATACCAGGTTATCCCATGTGCTCTGTTAATCTCAGCTGGTATATCATGGGAAGGAATAAACCTAGGTTTTGTGAATCTCCTATTTTGTCCTGTAGCTGCAGTTTTAGTTTCAATAGGATTAAATTAGTTTGCTATGACAGGTCTCTTATTTTGTGGTTTGATTCATCCTCCCATAGAGCTAACTATAACTCATCAAAATGTAGTGAGACACTTAAAGGCAGTAATAATGTAACTTTTGTATGTGTCTCAAGTTATCTTTTTTTTTTTTTTCTTCTTAATCATAAAATAGTGGGATATCTCTTACCCTTCCAAATGAGCCCTCCTAGTTAAAAAAAAAAAAAAAGTACATATAAATATATACATATACTTGTTTTCCTACCCCCAGACAGGTGCTTCCTGTCTACATCTAAGACCTTTTTCTTCTTTACCAGAAGCCTTGTTTTCCCTGTGTTCTTGCCTGTAATTTTGCACTCCCTTTAAAATGAATCTCCTGCCAAAATTCAGGTGGATGAAACCTGTACAAATTGTGCTTAAATAATCCATTAAACTAATATTTTGCAAATTATGGTTTCAATCATTATAATTTAGACTTGCTCTAAACAGATCATCTTCAGAGCTGGTTTTAAACCAGTTTTGCAAACTCCTGCATTAATGAATACATAAAATTCTTTCCAAGTCTAATTAGTTCTTCTGTTTGCTTGCACCAGGCTGAAGTTAAGAAAAAAGTCTTTGTAATTTCTGTAAGAAAATGCTGAGGTTACCCCTCGTAATAGCAGAGCTTTAATCCAATTAACTTTACACTTCTGAGGTGACACAAGCTGCTCGTTTACTGAAGTTAGGAAGCTCTCATTGCATGGGTTTGTTCAATGATGAATAGTTTGGGGCACTCAGTTACAAATCATTAGATATTATTGTTGCATGGTTTCCTTTGGGAGATGGCACTTTAGAAAATAACTTTCAGACCAGTTGCAAGTGCCACTTATCTACCATCCTCTTCTGCTTTTAATCATTGCTAATACTTAAACTAAACTGTCCACTGAATGCTCAGGTGAGATCGATGTTTTATGCCCCTTTTGAATATTTTCTCCACAGTGTAGATGCTCAGAGCTGCTAGAAACTTTTTTTTCCCCTTTTCAAATATAAAAATCAGTGACTTCACTGGAACTGTTCTAGAGAATAGGGTCTGATATGGGGTTATGTCATGCTCAAGCTTAGGACTGTGAGGAAAGTTTAAGACTGGAAATCCTTAAACCTTTGTTTAAACCTTGGTTATGATTGAAAATCTCTGGCCACTGGCAATGGAGATTTTCAGGGCATTACAAGTAGGACCTGCTGAAAGCAAACTCAGGTCAGGTAAAGCCTGATTGTCAGAAAAAGCAAATGTGTGCCCAGAGAAGACTTCCCTGCATGGCACTTGGCACAGCACAAATAACACTAAGGGCCTGCCTGCTTGAGGTTGGTGTTGATGTAACCTCAAAGAAGTTAGATGGGTTGGGACTTGCACCAAGTGCAGTTTACCCTGCAAGTCTGCCTGCAACTCATTACAAAACCAGGGGCTGCCTGACCTTTTCTTAAGCATGAACCTGGCAGTATTAAGACATGACTTAGCACTGTTTCGATAATGGTTGTTAATTAAGTGGCTACATGCATAGAGACAATTATATGGAATTAAGAGTGGGGAAACATACGGTGAATATTAGCAAACATTTTCTAGGAGCAAATCCTGTTAGGCTGTGAAATGCTCTCCCAAAAAGCAATGGAAACCTCTTTTGCTGAGATACTTCAAGCTAGACAGTACGAAGTACAGAAGAGTATGCTGTAGGGAATTAAATCGCCCTGATGTTAACTGTCGTGTGACCTTGGATGGCTCAGCTATTACTAAACTCCAGTGATAATTTTGGTGATAATTACTCCCTTTATTTCTAAACTGAATTATTGTAATTCATTATAGTCTTGTCTAATGGGTCAAATTACTAGGAAACTAACTCAGATACAAAATGAGTTGGTGATAATTCTTTGGGCCTTAGTTGTTTGATCAATGATTTGACATTAATTTATTATTTAAACTGGTTACCAGTCAGATTTCAGATCTTAAGTTGTAACTTCTGCAGCTCCTGATTTATGCTGCTGTGAACTGACCACTCTGTATGTAGATCACTGTCCTTACCAAATACAACCAGACTTCATTTCCTGGAGATGGTCTTTTAGTCTGAGTTGAAGGGGTTGGTTTGCATAGCAAGAACGAGTGAGTAAAGCATAATTGGAATAAACATGCAGCAAAGCTTTGTGCTGTTGGTGGTTGTGTAGAAATTTAACATATTACAGTTACTATTTCCCCAGAGCACCTGAACAAACGCTTCTGACCCTTTGATTTCACTGGAGTTTAAGCATGTGCTTACAAACTTTCAGTCAGAGCTGCAAAATACTCTTGCTAATTTGCACTAACCATTAATAGTAGAATGAATACTTGCGTTGTCTGAATTAGCAAGTGAACACCCAAGCAAAGACTGTGATTCCCAAGTTGTCTTGCTAATTACCATGGCTGTGATTTAATGTTAATTATTTATTATGCTTCATTATGTTCTATAGCTCAGTTAGTTCAAAACAAAAACCTGAAATGTTGGAATTATGATCTTTCATTCTGGCACCGTGATATTAAATCTTTTCTAAGAAGGACTTTGTTCTAATTATAAGGTATGTACTAAAGCTTCATTAATTTATATTACAGGGCTAATTGCAAGTCTTTGCTTTTTTTTTTTTTTAGCAGCATAAGTTCTTGAAACAATGCTTATGCTATTGTGAGGGCCAAATTCTGTATTAATAGTACAGAAAGCAATGGATAAATTGGACTTTATTTGCAATCTTTCCTGCTAAGTGGTTGCAGAGTACTTCTGTTTAGGGTTGAGAAGGCTGGCTTTAAGGAATCCCAAAACAAGAGGGATGCCAGCTTCTGTTCCAGATCTGGAATTGACTGAATATGGCCACAAATTTGTAGAACTGAGTGAATTTGTTCCTGAGCTCTGGGAAGTGTGTACCTGGGTGATAAGAGAAGGCCCTCAACTCTGTAGTGATCAAAAAAAAAAAAAAGCCTGTCTTGATTGTGAATGTTTTCAAACTTGTGGTGTGTTTATCTTTAGCTTTTTGGATGGCTGTCAAGATGGACCAAGCAACATCCATGCTTCCAGATTCTCCCAAACTTAAGTGAGTTGCAGTACTTTAGAATGCCCTGTATGTGTTGAGTATTTTCCAAACATCGCTTTATCATTGCTTGCAATAATTATTTGATTTGCATGTGTGGTTTTTGAGGAACATTGAGATAAAGCTGCATTTGTCCAAAGTAGCCTACAACGTGAGCTAGTTTGGGGTTTGTGGCGTTTACTCAAGCACTGGGAACCCAACTGCGTTGGTGTGTTTGTTTAGACGTGTTCAGTTCCCACAGTTCTCTTTTTGCACTGTGCTTGACTAGGAATTGTATGGTCTTTCATTTAAGAAAAGCAGCTTCTTAGTTTTTTTTTGAGCTGGAAATGCAAAATTAGTGTACGTGATGACTTGGGAAACTTGTCTGAAGGCACACTGTGCTCGTGGCACTGCTGGGCGTGCAGGATGAGCTCATGAATCTCAAAGTGAAATCTGGATTAGCAAGCCCTACCCTGCCTGAGAAGGGGCAAAAAAAAAAAAAAAAAAAAAGAGCCTGCACAAACACCTGTGAAGGGAAACCGATGACTTTGACAAGATCTTAAAAATGGGTTGTAGTGAATGAGTTGACTGTGAGGTAACTACAGTGGGGACCTTAATGGGGATGGAAGGGGCAGGCTTCTGAGCCAGCAGGGCTTAGCAGAGAATCATATATCATGTAGAATCATGTAGTGCTGGGGGGCAAAAAGGTGTTTGGGGGGGCTGAAGGGTGAAGGAAGCTAAAAAGTGATGGGGGGCTGAGGGCTGGTGGAGGCTAAAACGGGCTGGGGCTACACGGGGATGAGCCATGAGGGCGGCGGAGCCGCGCTGGGGCCCTGAGGTGAAACGGGAGCCCCCAGCCCGCCGGGGACGAGCCCCACAGAAGGGTCCCGGCTCCGAGCCCCCCGTGAGTGAGCCGATGCCGAGCAGCGAGGCCCGCTGAGGGCCCGGCGAGGCCCAGCCCGGCGGCGAGGCCGCTCCGCCTTCCCCCCCGTCCCCTTCCCTCCTCCGGGTGACGTCACCCGGAGCTCGCCCGGCGCCATTTTGAAAGTGGAGCCGCTCGGCGGGGGGGGCCGGAGCGAGGCGCGGAGCGGGGGCAGCCCCGGGAGCCGAACCGGAGCCGAACCGGAGCCGGAGAAACCGGAGCCGGCCGCAGCCCCTCCGCCATCCGCCTCCATCCTTCCCTCGGCCCGCTCCCGGCCGCCAACAGCCCGGCCCGCCCGCCTCGCCGCCCCAACATGGCAGGTAAGGGGCGGCCGCCCCCCTGCTCGGCCCGGGGGCGGCTCGCGGCCCCCTCAGCGCCACAGAAGGGGAACGAGGGGGGAGCTCTGAGGGGACGGAGCTCCGTGGTCGTCCCCTTGGGGTCAGGGCCCGGCCTTGGGGACAGGATCGGGCCCCCGGGGGGGGGCTGGGGAGCAGGCGTGCTCCGTGCTAGGGGCAGAGCCGGCCGGGTGCGGGATGCGGTTAGGGGTGTGTGGGGGGGGGGGGCTCTCTGTGCTTTATTCCTCGTCCCTTCATGGGCCTTCAGCCCCATTTTGCATCCTGAGGTGCTCGTGGTGCTGGAGGTGTGTGTGTGTGTGTGTGCAGGGGGTGGCTCTTCCTCCTCACTTCTCCCTGCGGTTTTTCCCTTTGGGAACCAATTTACCCCCCCCATTTCCACAACCTGAAGCTCCTTTCCAGTGCTCTGCCTTCCGAGGAGCAAGCCAGGGAGGCAGCGCTGGGGTTGTGCTTTGCCTTTTTTCCACCCCCCCTCCATGCTCCACCCTCCTCTTTTAGCCAGGGGAGGAAAAAAAAAAGTGCCCACTTGGTTGAAGCGAAGTGTACGAAAAGCAGAATTTGGGCTTTATGCGAAGGGAGCGGCGATTTTTCCCTCACACGCTGTCCCCTTTAAGTGCCTCCATGGTGGCAGCTGCTAAATGACAAATGAAGAGGGTGGCGAGAGGAAAGCAAATGGGTTGGACGGGTTTGGGGGGAATGGGAGAGGCGAGCACGGCGGATCCTTCCAGGGTATCTGCAGAAAAGCCTTCTGACATCTCTCCTGGAGCTGGGAGCTCCTGCTTGCCTTCGCAGTGCTGGGTTATGTAGTTTGCTTGCCTGGAGCCCTTCAGAAAAGACATTAAGGCAAGCAAAAAATGCATGCTGGAGTCTGGTCGTGGTGTAGCACTTCGGTTAACGCTGAGCCATTTGGTTGTCTTTGGAAAGACAGTTTTGGGGTTCCTGATTTCCCCATCTTGGACTTGTTTTTATCCCCTCAGATTAATGTAGGAGAGGGAAGAAGTCCCTCCTGCATTCTTTGTTATGCCAGAAGTGATAGCAGACCTCTGGATTAATGTGTAAATGCCATCTGTTGCTCAGCCTGTTTGAATTGTGTGGAGGAAAAGTTCCATTTTGACAGTGGCTTTAAAAAAAAAAAAAAAAGGCAGGCCCATTTCAGTCCCTTCCTGTATGTACTCAGCTCAGCAGTGATTTGCTCAGAATGCAATGCAAAAGAAATGGGTGGTGATTTTTTTGTGTGTTTTGGTGGCAGGGTTCAAATGAATCACTGCCTTCCGCCGAGGCAGTAATGTTCCTGAAGTTTTCTCTTCGATCCGTTTTCTATGGTAGTAGAACTTGTTAACATCAGCTTGCTTGTTTGCTTTTCTGCTCGGATTTGTTGGTGGTTTCTTTTTTTTTTTTTTTTTTTTTTAAGCTGATAACTGCTTTCGTTACTTCTGCGAAGAGACTCTAAATTTGTGGTAAAATTCTTTTCTTTAGCCTTCAGTGTGTAGGTTCGGTTCTTTGTTTTTGTGGGAGGAGGAAATGAATGACGTGCGTGGCTTTATGTTGATTGAAAGACTGAAATGTTCCAAAAATGCCAAGCTTTTCTGACAGTTGCTGATGAAGTTGTGTGCGTGTGCTAGTGGGGTTCTGCCATATAAAGTAGGAAGAAGCTTTATGTGAAGTGGGATGTTCGTGCGCTCTTATTTTAAGTGTGTTTTAAGTTAGTGCCAGCCGTGTTACTGAGCCATGCGAGCTTTCGGTGAGAGGCTTTTATCGCTGTTGCTGCTTTACGCTGTTTTTGACAAACATTGCTTGGGACGCTGGCGAGCCCCTAATGACAAAAACAATATCTGCAAAGGAAAAAGGTGGGGAGGGGCGACTCGCAATTGTGCCGACATCATTGCTGAGGAAGTAGGCGGGTGTAATGCTGTCTGAAATTTTCGGTTAGTAACTGTTACGGGCTCTTTGTGTTGCTCATGGGGGGGTCTGGGTCTCATTTTTTGCATTGTGTTTTCCAGGAGCTGGAGGAGGAAATGACATTCAGTGGTGTTTTTCTCAGGTGAAAGGCGCTGTGGATGATGATGTAGCAGAAGGTAAGAGCAATCTTTTTTTTACTGTGACTTTTTTTCTGACTTTCTAGGTATATTTTAGGAAGACGTGAATGCAATCTGTATTGTATGCAACTTGAGCAAAACAGATGGATAGTTCATGTGCATTCAGATACCTAGGCTCAAACTGTGCTATGAGTCTTGCTCACATGTGTAAGAAGGGCTGAATTTAGGCTTCTGGACTATTTTGTGGGAATTGTTTCCCAAAATTTAGATATGTTTTCCTGTCATTCAGCTTTTGCTTTGTGTTTTTTCCTAATCTGCAAAATGGGGAATGCGATCGTTGTGTTCCCAGGGAGGTGTTGTGACAATTAATGTTTTTATTCTTTGAAGACCTGAGTATTGGATAAAGATCAAGTGTGTTTTCCCAATTTTTCCAGCTTTATTAACCAGAAAAGGAGGAAATCAGGATATTTGTGTGTGCTTCCCTACTAAGTAGAGATGGGTTTTGTGTTTGAAATGATACTGGGAAAGGCCTCAAACTTTTCTGAGCTAGGGCTCCTAGTGCTGGCAGTGACAAATGTCATCTTTTACTAAGATGGCTGCCTGCGATTGTGACTGCAAAAAGTGCTTGTTTTCCTCAGTTTTGGTTGGGGGTTGTTAGCGGAGTCGTGCCTACTGCGTGCTGCTCAGCGGTGTCAGCGAGCAAAATTTCTTTTCTGATCTGCACTGGCCTCTGTATTTCTTTGGCCATAAGTTCCTGGTTGCGTAACACAACCTGTAAGATCAGGAGTTAATTCTTCTTTTGCTAGCAGTTGGCCTTGTCAATTATGGAATTTGTAACATTTCTTTTTTTTTGAACATATCCCAAATACTCTGACTTACAGACAAGTGAGATTAATGTTGTATTTAGAAAAGCGGTAACCACGGTTCCCATTACTTTCCCATTTGATGCGTGGTTCAGATTAACTTCCAAAGGCTGAAAAATGAGCATAAACATGAGACTTACTTTTATTTATTAGCTACAGCTTGTGGCAAACAAGGCACTTTCAAAGACTTGTGTGATTTTTACAAGCTGAAAGATGGCTTTTGGAAGCAAGAAGGCTGTAATATTTTTTAAAGTCGGGTTTTGAATTTTTCAGGGAGTATATTTTAAAGCTTGAACTCCAAATACTGTTTAATGTAATATAATCTTTTTTCCTCTGACAGACGTAAATTCTGTGACCTTTTATTTTAATTTCCTATCAAACTAAATACTCAAATCTTGCAAGAATTCTGGTTGTGTGGCTGGTGCTTGCAAATAATTCTTCGTGACAACAGCCCCGTTGACACCACACAACAGTAACGAGCTTTCTATACACACTAAAGCGGCTCTTGCAGGGAACTGGAACTGCAGAAGTCAGGAAATAGTCTGTCCTTTGCTTCCTTAGCTGCTCAGAGGTGCCGTACTTTGCTCTCCGCCAGATGACTTGCTGGCCTCCTGCTTCCTTCCGGGCAGGTGAGCAGCTGCGGGAGCGAGGAGCAGGGGGTGGAGTGCAGGGGAGCTGTCACCGTAGGAGAATTAACCAGCTTCAGTTCAGCCAGCCGCTCAGCACGCTCTCCAGAAAACTGTACGAGTGTTTCAGACCGTATGGGACGTGCAGGTTTCTGATTTTGTGACCCAAAGAACTATTTCGTGTCGTTGCCAGCTGTAATTGACTTCCGATGAGTAAGTGCAGACCCCTCAACGTGCTGCAAGACGGCCTGAAATTAAATGCCGGGATCCTGGAACGAGGCCCCAGCATTGGTGTTATACTTGATTGTTGTGAACTTGTTGAACTGAAATTCTAAGCTCTTCCTGGGTATTTGGCTCCCACGATACATGCTGGAAATTGTTAAAAGCCAGCTGTCTAATCGTAACGCAGCTTTACCTTCCCTGCAGTCCTTGGAGCTCCTATTGTGCCTTATAACGCCTGTCTGTAATCCTGTTGGGTTGGTGATGTAGCTGAAATTTATTTTTTTCTGTACTTCTGCCTTTAAGGTTTATCTTAATAAAATGAAGCCTTGTGTAGTTCTTGCAAAATCGGAGCAGCAATTCTGCATGCTCCTGGTCCCCCTTCAGAATACTGAGGGACAAGTCGGCAGTGGCTCCGAGTCTGCTCTGACCTTTCTTCCCTCCCTGCCTTTGTCTGCCTTTTTGTGGCAGCTCCATGGTGAAAGCTAAAGAGAATTTTGCTGTCTGAAACTTCAGTGCTTCTTTAACCGCCGTGGTCTGCAGCCTAACAAGCGTGGGCTCCAGCCATGGCTGGGACTGAGGACAGTGCCAATTTGGCTGGGGCAGTACCTAGGGCGTGGGGTTTTGAAGTGGCTTTAGAGCTGGGATTTTAAGAACTGACTTTTGTGGAATATTGAAACTTCCCTAGAAATAGCAAAGTGAAGAAAACAAACCTAGAAGAAATGGAAGGAGTGTGTTTTAAGTTTTTCTTCCCGTTCTTAATAGAATGTTGTGATATTTACGTTGAGAAGTTAACATTAACTTTGTGTCAGCCGAGGAACCTTCATCCATTCATTACATGAAGCAGCAGAACGTGAACCAGCAGTCTCCCTAAAACACTGCCCATAAAACAGGCTAGTGGAGAGTATCACTTCTAATCAATGCAGTAATGATGGCAGCAACTTCAAAAAGTTTGCAAAGAGCTGGTGCAGAGCTCCCAGTAGGTTTGGGGTCAGGTCTGACCCCCTCACTGTCACGTAATAGGAACAGCCTCCAGTTCTGTGGGTGCTGAGGCTAGAATGGCTGGCTGCTATAAAGTCAATATTTGAGGGTTTGTTGGCTGAAACACGAGCTCTCAGGTGACAGTTCTTAATTCTCTGGCTTCCTAAGCACCCTGTGGTAGGTGGATGTGACATTTCCTTTGGAGATGGTGAGGATGGAAGGAAAAGGGGGGAAGCTGTCATGAAAGCTAGGAAGTGAAGATGGCAGTGGCCAAGGCAGAGCTCTGGTAACTGCAGGAGCATGGCCGCGTGAGGAGCAGCCAGCTGCCCTCCAACCTCAGCACAAATGGAGCTTCTCTTTGGTTGTCAGCTTGATGGGGGCCCTTGTTTGCATCAAGTTAGGTACAGAACTTGGATTTGGAGTTGAAATCCGAGTGTCAGCATCGTTATAGTTGGTGTCCTTAAAATTAACCGATGGCAGAAGGTTGCCCTTCTGTTGTGTGGCTTCTGCTGTATCTGCTTTTGAAACAGCCAATTCTTTGCTCAACAGAAGTCTTCCTCCCTTCTCAACTTCCTATTTGTCCTCCTGGAGCCCAGTCCCACAACATGTCAGTGCCCACCTTGTTATTCTGATTACTCTGGAGAATCTGGACCCAGAACGGTAGATAAAGCAAGACTTTCGGGGTGAAAGCAGAATTACTGTCCTTGATAAGTTCAGTTGTTCAGGGTATCAAAAACATCTGTAACACATTAATTTTTTTCTTTGTGGCATCACTGTTTCAGTACAGGAAAGACTTAACTGTCCAGAACTGCTCAAGAGCAGACACGACCACATCTTAGTAGATGCTGAAGGAGTACAGGGATTTTCTGCAGTTTCCTTGATTTTTTTTTTTTTTGTTCTGCTCTCCAAGAGGTAGCATAGTGGCAACTCCACTTGGAAACAACTTGAGAACCGTGAGTTTAAACCATCCTTGAAAACTAGACGTTAGCTTAATGGAATGAGTTTGTACTTCAGAACAAATTAAGTCAAATTTGTTTAATTACTTGGCAGAAGGAAAAGAGTCAAGCTGCTGTATCTAAATGTTCTTTCAAGTGTAATCCAAAGATACGTAAAAGTCCGATGGTCTGCTTCCAAGGCTGGGAGCCAGGAACTGAAGTCCTAAGCTTTAGCCCTGAGTGATCAGCCCTCATCGTGGACGAGTTGTTTAACTGCTTGGGGCCTGAGCGCCTCTGGAGGAGGCACTGGGGTATCTGCTGTGGGTGTGAAGTCTCCTACAGGACCATTCTCTGCTTTGTTAGTAACCTATGGCTTGATTTGTGTTTCCTCTTCGTAGCCGAAACACTGCTGTAGTCTGCTGCAGCTTGTGCAGATGATGAAGGGATGAAGTCACATTTCTGTCCCTAGCCAAACTGAGTGTGGTCAGAGATATAAACAAGATCTGACTTTTCTCCTGTTCAGGAATGTCTTTCTCCATTTGATTCTAGGTATGTTTTATCTTAAAAGTGTAGTTTCGTGCTCGCTTTTGGCAGGCTCCAAAATTGCAGAGCAGCTGTGGGAACTGTTACTGCTTCAGTAGTAGTACTTCATCTTCAGTACCCCCAAAAAAATCTGTCGTTAACAGTGAGGAAACTGAGGCCAGCAAGGACCAGCTTAGCAGCATCTGCAGCTCACCGGCTTCTCTTGCCTTATCAGAAGACTTTCTCTTGGCTAAGTAACATCTGTGTGGAGTAAGGGTAAGAGCTGCTGAGCCTCCTGCCCCAAAGCTGGGTGGCTGTGCCTCGCAGAATGCTCCTGGTGGCACCTCCTGTGCTTTTGGCTGAGCAGCTGAGTGGCTTCCACATGGGGTGGCGTTGGGGGGACCTCCTGGGGAGCAGGGCTCCCACCCAGCTGCATCTGTGGGCAGGAGTCGCAGAGGAGGAACAATGGAGTCATTATGGAAGCGGTGGATGGGCTTCTTTAAATGCAAACTGATGCAGTAGGAGGGGAAGAAAAATCCTCGGAAGTAGCAAAGGCGTGAGGAGGGTTTGGGATGCTAATGCTGATGAAAGATCGGGGCTACAGTTAAGGCAGGGAGCTGAACTTCTGTTTGAGAGCTGTGCTTAAGCTCTCTGCTCATGAAGCAATGTTAGTTAAGAGGAGCAAGGACTAGCAATAGGCTTTTTTAAAGGGGTAATGTGAAATATGTTGGTAAAAATTTAAAAAACAAGGAAAAAACAACACATGTTATAGTCCTTTCCTCCCTGTATTCTTAAGTCCACTTCTGCTCATGCCTTTGGCTGTTTATAGAATGGCTCACTCTATCTAGAGAGAAATGGGCTGCTGTGCTCTAGGAAGCGCTGGCCTGAATTGGCTGAAGTGTGTGCTCGTGAGGTCCCCCCAAACAAAGAGCGTTTAGCAGACAGCTCAACAGTGAGAGGCTGTTCAGCTCCCCAAAGCTGTTCTTCTCTCTTGGTGAGAGTTGGTAGCTCGGGCACTTCAGCCTGTCAGTCACGCTGACCAGTGCTTGCTCTGCTCTTCTGGGAAGCTTTTGCACTTAGATCAAAAATCAGATGGGAAAAGGAGTTGTTTGTGGTTTCTGTATTGTAAATACAGCAGCTACAGTGCTAAAGCCATCAGACATCCACCCTACAAAGGAGCGTGGAAATCCTGGTGGGTTGCAGCTCTGTACAAATTCTTAATCCTTAATTTTAAAGGTGCTGCCTTTTTTGGGGTACTTCCACCCTAAGAACAGGCTTCTGTAGCTTCACAGAACGTGCATGGGAGAGAGCTGAAATGAAGAAGGAAACGTCTGGTGGGTGCAGTGCTGAAGTAAGAGTTAAGGGCTGGGTGTTCCTAGCTGTACTGTTTGCCTTTTTTTTCCCCCTGCTGTCTTCTGACTTGCCTATTTAGGCCATGGCTACATGTTTGGCAGCATTTCTGCTTAAAGAGGCACTCCTTCCCACTCTGCTGGCACCAGCGTGCGTGGAACTGCACAATGAACTTGTCTGGGAAGCCGATCCAGCTGAAAAATACTTAAAATTGTGGTTTTGACCGGATTATTTCTCAGCTGAATTGAACCCTGATCTGGTTCTCAGTGCTGTGTGCGCTTGTGCCAGCACAGTGTGACGAGCGAGCGAGCTGCTGAAAGGAAGAGGAGGAACTGTGGAAGGGAGGCAGTCTCTTTATAGGATTTTATGTACGGCCAATGCAAGACCCTGATCTTTAAGTGCTGTGCTGCTCCAAATGCTAGAATAGCTTAACAGAAAGGACTTTAGAGCTTTGCTGTTCGAGATTAGAGCACGTGCAGTCTGAAGGCCAGCAATAAATATATCTAACACCAGTTCTGTATGGTAATCGTAGGAGGCTGCACTAAAGCACTGCCCTAATAAAATGGGTCAAACTTCATGTGGTGCACTGCTGCTCGACCAAGATCCTGCATAGTTGGTGGTCGCCTTTGGAGATGTTTTGTAGACTGAAGCTGGTCCAAGTCTGCGCTGCTATAGGGGGAAAAAAAGCTTATTTATACTGGGTTACTTTGCAGTCAAATCAGGTCCCTGAACTCAGGGCTGTGGGGATGTGCAAACCCTCACAGCGTGAAGGGTGGTGGGAATGTGCCCGAGGGTAGGAAGAGAGCACAGAACCCCCTTGCGTGGTAGCAGCAGGGATTCAGGCAGGTAGGAGCCAACTGGCAAAATGCTTTGCTGTGTGTCAGGTTGGGATTCTCCCAAATTAGATCACGCACACATCTGGTACACATGGACTGTGTTGCTATCACCAGGCTGTGAATAATTCTGATGTTTTTCTGCAGCAGAACGAGTACAGGTGGAACAGGCTTTCATCCTCTGGTGTTCACAGAAGCAGTCAGAAAGGAGAAACGAACCCTGCTCATTCAGCATTTATTAATTGGTGGTGTTTTTCTTAAAAGCTGTGTTGCTGCTCGTATGGCTTAGTTTCTTGGAAGTTCTTGTAGAAAAGCATCTCAGTTAATTGGGAGGTGGATTACGGGCTGATTGCTTTACAGTAAAGCGCTTTAGATCATGTAACAAACGATAATCTATTCTTACCATGTCTTACCACTCTTAATATGATTTGAAAAATTGATCCCTTGTTTGGGGATTTCACTTAAACTTATGTCTTGTTTCGCATTTAGGTGTTAGAGAACGAGGCCTGCCGTGTCTTAGGTGCTCCTGAAGTGTGTGCAGTGCACCTGCTGTGTCCTGTGCCTCTGGTAGTAAAATGCCCCTTGCTGGTGGCACCAAAGTGAGGCTGCCCGTGCTCTCCTTTTAGGAAACGCTGTGCTCTTGAAGCTCTTTTATTCGTGTAAGATGCTTTTCTTACTGCCTTAGGGGTATTTTCCAGACCTTTTTTTTTCCTATTATTCATACCATGCGGTACCATAACCGTCTACGGTATTTTTAGTAGGGAGTGTGAAGTTTTGTGGAATAATTCAGCCTTCGGTAATTATGTGAAACTGTGAGCGTTACTGCTCTAAAAAAAGAGGAGTGAAAAGCTCTGACACAGGCAGCCGCGTTGTGAGTCGTGACAGCAGCTGCTGTGTTTCTATGACAATCGGGAGGAGAAGTGCAGGAAGTGTGTTCCTTCAACCAGCCTCGGCTGGGAATCATCCTTCACGAAGCTCTGGTAGGATTTAAGTCAGAACCTGAACAGTTTTCTCGATTTTGAGTGGAATATGTGTAATATAACTGTTTTATTAATTTATGGCTCAGTTAAAGCATGCATTAGCGAGGTGCTACCTGTATAGGGTTTGCAGGTAAGCTGGAAATAGGATACTGTTGTGTGGTGTGAGGGTCCTAGGGGAAAAGGGGGAAAATAGGCACACTGCAAGGTGAGGAGTTGATGCTCTGATGGTGTTGCAGATTGACCCAGCAGGGTTTCCTTTCAACAATTCAAGTCCTTCGCTTTCTGGCTACCCAGCAGGCCTGCTTTAGGGCATTGTTTGGGGCTGTTTGTGGTGTTACCTAGCAGTGGGTTTGCCTTCTGGTTTTCTGTTGCTGGCACTCTGGGGTTGTTACCCTTGGCTTCAAAATGCGGGTGCTGGCTACCAGCGCCAGGTACGGTGTTTGCATCGAGTTGATGTTACTGCAAATCATCCTGTGAGGTTTCTGTGCATGACTGTAATTCTGTTACAGAAATAGAAGGGGCTGCAAGCTTCTCTCTTCTAACTTGCCATGCTTTTGTTAAGCACTGGAGGAGAAATTATTTACTTGGTCAGCCATTCTTTACAAGAATGTGTTTTCCTCCCAGCCATCCCCGAGTGGTAGCACCATTAAGAAACCCGGCCTATTTGGGCCACGTGGCAGACCCTCGGGCAGATAGACTTGCATCTAACTTGGGTTAAAAAAAAAATATATAATTAGGGTCAGGAGGAGAGGATTTAAGAGTTGTATTGTTGGAAAGATTGATTTCCCAGGTGTGCAGAATGTGTTTTGGATGGAAATGTTTTTCTTTGCATTTTCGATTGTAGTTTTTGTATTAACGTTCAGGGAGTAACAAGACTTCCAAATGTGCACAGATAATGCTTGATGGTTTTGATTACTTGAGGAAAATATAACTGCATGTATTCAGGAACCTTCAAGGTGTTTGAGAGTTCAGGCTGTAGTTGCTCATTTAAATTTAGGAAGCATTTGTACTGTAACCCTGTCTGTGTAATGCTCGTGACTATATTTTGCTTTTTCCCCAAGGAGCATAAAAAGTATTCAGGGGCTGTTCTTTGACTCTTCAAAGCGGTGGCTGCAGCTGGCCTTTCTTCCGTCAGGAGGACAGAAGTTGATGCACAGAGACTGTGACCTACATGTGCTTGTGCATAGTGCTCATAAAGAGTGTGAAGGGCTCTCTCTTTTGAGTAATTTGATACAGCAGGCAAAAGTTGTGCATCAAAATGTTTTTCTTATCTTGAATTCTCTAAATGATAATTCTGAAAGACGCTTTTGAGAGTTCCTGGACTCTTTTCTGATGTAGTTGCATAACGAAACTTCATTTCCCAGTGTTTGCAGTGCATCATTTCTGTAAATGGGGTCACTCGTAGGGGTACTGACAGAGCTGAAAGGAAGTCCTGCCTCAGCTCTTAATTGCTGTTAAGTTTTGCTTTGGGGAACTGGCCTGAGTGGAAATTACATGTCTTGGGTTATTGGTTATCAGAGGAATTCTTTATCTTGAATTAGTTTCCCCAGACAGTTGTCAGTGTGACAGGTCTTTGTGGTGTAGGAGCACTGAGGGGTGGCTGGCTGCGTGTCCTGCACCCAGGGGAAGCAAACGATTTGAAGGAGCCATGGGGGCAACTGAGGCAATTCTCAGCCTTCTGATGCTTGTTCATAGTCTCCTTCCATATGGAGAGCTCTAATATCAGTGAATTTGGGACCTGTTGGAGAACCTCTTCTGAAAGATCAATATGAACAAACCGCAATTGAAACTGCAGCACGCAGACCTTGTCGTGGTCTAGGCCAGCAGTGAGCAGATGGCTCCGCGATGCAGAGGCAGTACTGAGGCATTCATAAGCTGTGTTTAGGGACACTGGAACTGGCAGCAGGGGCTTTTTGACCAAGCTTTCTGTAGAAGCAGCCTGCTTTTCTCTGTTCTCACAAAATCCCAAACGCAAAGCTGTGGTTTAACCTTATTGATTTTGTATTTCTGTTCAAGAAACATGCAGGGTCTTCATTTTGTGTTCCCTTTTGGACCAGTAGCTTACTCTTGGGGAGCAGTGGATGCCGGTAACATGACAATCCTGTTACTGGAGCAGGACTCCTGCTGTGCTTAACCCAGCAGTTCTCTCTCTGACAAGATTTGGATGCCTCAGAGGAAAGTGCAGTGAGAAGACAGCATTTAAAAACAAACCAAACATCTAGGACTGTACACGCCAGGTTGCTGGCTCCCTGGAGCTTGTGGATTCTCTTCCTTGATCTGACCAGAGGAAGCTCAGACCACACTTGGTTATAAGTCATCCACTGGCTTATGTAGCATTCTCACCCTTCTGCTGTTCCTGCAGATCTGGTGTGATCTAAATTGTCATCTACAGCTGTGCTGTGAGGTCATCTCTGTCCTGATCCTCATGTTCCTGTGCAAGGGCTGTGACGCGTGTATGTTGGGAAGAGAGATGACACGACGGAGTGATTGCATCCTGTGTAGGAGCACTTCTGGCTTAGTCTTTCCTCCTTGCTGGCTGCTGTCATTTTGAAGAAGTCAGCAGGAGAAGATGTACACAGCCCTCTTTGGTCTTTGTAAGCTTGTTTGTGTGTGTGTTGAAACTCGTTTTCCAGAAGTTCTGCTCTTACGTAATGCTCAAGTGGAAGTTTGGCACCTTCCAGTTCATGTTCTTTTTAACTAGTATATTTTCAGTGAGGCTTACCTTTTATTAAATAGCTGTGTGTTTTTTTTAACTTTTTACCAAGTTTAAAATTTAGGTTTAA
The DNA here is from genome assembly GCF_009819795.1 of Aythya fuligula. Classification (NCBI taxonomy): domain Eukaryota; kingdom Metazoa; phylum Chordata; class Aves; order Anseriformes; family Anatidae; genus Aythya; species Aythya fuligula. Next base: position 2,539,549 of record NC_045585.1, on the reverse strand, counting down.
AGTTAATTATCCTGAGGGGATAAGGAAGAATAGAAATTAAGATAATTGAAAGTAATCGTGCCGAGTCGAGATTCATCGTTTTAACCCCCTACAGACTTTGTTTTTTCCTTGTCTGTAAGACTAGTGTGCGTGTTGCCCAAAATGGGGTTCCAGAACTTCTAAAAGCTATTGCAGGGAGCTTTGAGGCCTTTGCAGGATAGTAATATAACTAAATATTCTATATCTTGTTTTATAGCTGTTACATAACTTTTCCAAGATCAAAGAAAGGCTCCTAATTTATAGATAGAGAAGATGAGATGTAAAGTAACTCCCTTAAGAATAAAGGTCAGTATTTTGCTCAGACTTGTAGACTGTAAGTTTTTAAGATGCGGTATAAGCATGAGGGCCAGCCTTATCGAGGTGTCAACGTGTAGATTCTGTTCTGCATCGTTTAGAGGAGTGTTAAGAATCTCTGGAAGTCCAGGCTTCAAACTAGTATCGGCCTCTTTAACTACAACAGAAACGTAAGACACTGAGGCACGTATGTTTGGGCTGGAGGAAAAACTGCAGGAAAATACTTGTTAAGTGTGTGTGGGGGGGAAAGGCAGTTGGTAAAGGGAAGATTATTTTCCAAGTTCCACAGCAAGAAGTGCACTAAGTGTTAAAATGAACTAATAAAGGAGTGGATGGCCATAGTGAGTGAAATAATTTGAAGGTTTTATTCCTTGGTCCCATAATAGTCAGAGCTGTGTATTCGTCTCTGCTGGAAGCTTCAGTTGCATTTGTGACCTTCACAGGCGCTATGCTGTCCAGCAGGCTGCCTGAAATTCATCTAGTGAGTGTGCCTCCCTCCCTCCTTCCCTCCTTTCCTTCTCCATTATGGTAGGTAAGAGTGATATTTTTTTTTTTTTTTTTTACTTTCATTTTCCTTCCTTAGAAGGAGGCACTTGACAAGTGTCTGAGGTGCAGTGCTAGAGTCTGACACTTGGAGATTAAAAAGTTTTAGAAATTTTTGGCTTTAGCAATAAAAGCTTTGGTCAAAGAGTGTATGAGACGAGTCTGAAACAGCGTGATAGCTTCCAGGAATTGTTTTTTATATCGACAACAGAAGGGCGACCCAGACTACAGAATTCTAGTAGCTGATTTTGAAAGGCGTTGCCAAATCATGATGTTTTTCTGAAGTACTGCTCCTAATTTTTAACTTGCGGTGTACGTTTTGTAGTGGCTTCAGCAAAAAGAGCAAATCAAGATACTCCAAGTGCTCTGACGCTGTGGCATTCCCAGTGACAAATGAAGAAAGGCATCGCCTTAAGGCTTCTGTTCTGTACATGCAAAACAATAGCACAGTATGTTAGTTCCAAATATATTGTTATTTGCAAACAGAAAACTAACCACTGGTTTTTCTGTGCTGTGCAGCCTATTGAAATTCTGGCTGTGATTCCAGCAGAGGCTTTGCCATAAATAGCTCTGCACCGCTTGGGAACACAAACAAGCCTCCTGAAAAGCTCTGAAGTAAGGTCTTCTGAGGGGACTAGTTAGTGGAGATACTTTGGAGGTGAGGAATGTTTCTGTAGGTTGAGGTGGGGAGCTGTCAGCAGGAGCTGAGGAGTAAGCAGTTACTGATTCAAATGAGGTTCAAGGATTCCTGAATCACCTGAGTCAAGTGAAGGAAAAAAAGGATGATAAAAATGCACAAGTACAAGCAGAAACAGGTATGTCTTCCTTGTTAGTACTGAAGAGCTTTAAAACAACAACAACAACAAACAAATGCCACGTGGTAAGTAAATACAACTTGAAATAGAAACTATTTGTTCTTTTAATGTGCAGTCATCCAAATGAAAGCAGCCTTTTAAAATTTGTACTGAAGGGCTGTTTGGTTATGTGAATTAATACATAGCTAATTCTGTAGTGCTTATTTTTTCAGTGCTATCTGGGCGAATGTACCCTTGAATAAGTAATGCAGGGGCAGCTTTTGTGCAGACATGTTCAGCTATAATTGGTGTAAGCTGTCTCGAGTAAGATACTTTCTTGTCTTGAGGAGAAGCTTGTAAACCTTCTGTGCATTAGGAGAGGTGAGTAAATTCTCCAGTGATTCACCTAGTTCACAGCGCTGATTCTTTCCCCTAGACCTGTTGCTACTAAATATTTTAACAAGCAGAATTCGGGAGTCAAAGAGCACGAACGTAACTTTGGCACTTGTGAAATCCGTGCTCTGAGTGGTAGACTTGAGTGCTCTGCTCAGCCCCTGGTTATCAAACAAATGTGTTTATCATCTGTCACAAGAAAATGAGGATGGTGTCGCAGAACAGGGCTGAGGAGACCTTGGGAGTTTGTTATTACGTTCTCTACGTGCGCAGCTTTCAACTTCACATATTACTCCTGATGGATGTTTATTAAAAAGCCTTAATCTATGGACACCTTGCAGCCTCGGAAGCGTATATTTAAAGCTTAACTACTCATATTTTTGAATGACTTTTTTTATTATGTTTAAAACCACATTTGGTGACATGTGAAATTTGTTTGTGGGAATTGCACACTGGTCTTGAATGGAAATTAGCCCTAATACCCATAGAAGGCAGGGGCTCTGTGCTATTAACTGCATATAACTTAGTGGGATCAACAGCTTAGCCACTGGTACTTCTTTCTTTTTTAAGATCTCGATGGTATTTCTGAGCTTGTTGGCATTTTTCAAGAACATTCTTCTTCGTTCTTCCCATGCCTATTAAGAGCAGTTCCCTAAGAAAATGAAAGCATAAATAAAACAGCTTGGTAATACAGGAAAGCACTCCTTCTGCAAGGGGCAATTAGCCTGTTCTTTGAAAACAGATGCATTGCTAGCATGTTATCTTTAACACAGTGAGAAGAAATAAAGCTTAAATAAATCTTTGTCTAATTCTTCCTATGTATTTTGGAAAATCCTGATGATAAATATAAATTGAATTCAATAGTGCTTGTCATTTTAGAATTATGGAACACTTCTTGAAGTACCACACATCCTGAAGGAGCCCAGCGAGTGTGTAGTTCTGCAGTGGAGCTCTAAGACTACACGTTTTCCAGAGAGCGGTGGGTTGAGCTGGAGTCCAGGTCTCCCAAATCTTACCCTGCATATGGCAATAGGATGTCCTTTATCTGCAGGTCAGCAGGGATGCTCTCAGGAGAGCCAGAATCAGCAGTGCTACTCTCCTCTGAATAGAGGCTATTTGATTTTTCTGGTCCATCATAAAGTTAGTTCTGGAAAATGAGTAATCCTGAATTTTTGTCCTTAGTGTCAGAATTGAGATAGTTTGTTCTTGGAAGTTAGGTATGCAGCAGTAGTTCTGCTGTAGCTGTATTTATGATGCTCTGTAAAGTAAAGCTCTGCAGGCAGAAAATGTGTTGGAACAAGTTATGTACCAGAGCACCGGGGCTAGACAAATGCAGTAGTAGAGCAGAAATAATCAAATCTGTTATTTATAAGCCTTTTTGTCTCAGTTCTCCTGGTATTGCTCAGTAAATCCCTCAATGTTGTGAGCAATAGTGACAGAACGTTCAGGCACCCAAGGGGATCTTACTTGAAACAAATTTTGGGCATGAAGGTAGTCGCTGCTTGAGTTAATTTTGTTCCCCTATAACCAGATAATGCATGCAGTTGTATAAAGGACAAAAATGACAAGAAACTCCCTAAATTCTTCACGATACGAATATAATTTAACCCTTCTGTCATCTTTCTCCAGGAAAGTATCTCCTAAATCAGTGTAGGTTTTGTTAGCTGAGCAGGGTTTCTGCATTGAAATGTAACTAGTGTGGACTGCATATCAAATTGCTTAGTACAGTTACTTTTTAAAGTATGTTGAAAGGCATAATGCGTGGGACTAGGAAACTCGAGGTGGAGGAAACCCTTTCCTTTCCTGCATCATTTAGTCAGGTTATCGCTACATCCGCAGGAATATTTAAAACACTTGCTCTGTATGCACTGGAGAGGCATAAAACACCGTCAGGTTGCCTATTTAAGCAAACCATGAGCTTCATGTTCTTCGGGGCTTGTATTTTTGCTGAGATTTCATCTAGGGTTTTAAGCAAAAAGTTGTTTTTGAAGCGTTGCTGCCGCAGCACCAAGGAGCACGTGTTTATTTCAATTATTTTTGGGGTATGTAAACCAGTCAAGGCTCAGTTATGTGAGTGTTCTGGGCTGCTGTAAACTGTTTTGTATGTGGGATATGCCGTTGCCATAATGACAGCCACTATCACTTATTCTATCAGTAATGGTTGCCAGAGTCGTGTGGCATTTGAAACCTAAGGTTTTGGATTTCTTTATCTACATCTAAACAGGGACATGTAATTTTTCTAGGTTAAGTGTGACTGCTGTATGCTGTGACAGCAGGGGAGCACATACATACCCAAGCCAGACATTTAAAATGTTAGATGGTTTTTATGTAGTAGATGCTTTCAAAAGGAATACATTGCAAACTGTAACGTGTTTAGATTTTTTTAAAGTCTGTCTTCTATACTTAAAGCCTTTTGTTCTTTATATTTCACATCAAAGCCATCCTTTCTGATGGAGTATTAGATAGCAGCTTAATTTAGGGGTGCGTAGCCTCTTGAGGTGATGTTATTCAGAGGTTAACCACTGCTGCTCGCTGTCTTTCTGATGGTCCTGACCTTGACAGGAGAGGAGTTTTCAGCGTGATGGAAGAGAGATTGATGCAAAGCTGCGATGCACATCCTCCATGGGGGGACAGGTGGCTTTCTGCATTTCCCTGCATTAAAGCAGATTCAAACTTCTCAGGCTGGATGCTCTCAGCAGCTGAATTTGGTGATGATTAGAAAACTGAAGCCTGCAATAGCTTTTGTATTGAAAAGTGTTGGGTTTGCTGTTGGATACTTCTTTAAATAAAGTCAGAACTATTCACTGGTTGGAGACAGGAAGGGTTATGGGCAGACCTGAGCTGTTTTTTTGGGATCGTGCAGTCTTGCAGAGTCTGTAAAAGGGCAGGCTCAAGGAGAAGCTGTGACCTTTAACAGCTTGTCCCTAATTGTGACCAGACGTTGCAGCTCCACGACCTGTGAGGTTGCTCGCCCGCCTTTCTAAGGTTATTTAAGACGGGCACCAGGAGCGGGGCTGGATTTCTGCCACTTGTGCCTCTTATGTTTATGATATTAATAAACTGGTGTCAAATGTCCTGGGAACGGGTGATGTAGGCTGAAAGACCTTTGTTTCAGCCAACAATAGACCTGAATTAGTGTGAATAGGAAAAGCAAATAGGCGCTTCCTGTCATATTTTAAGGAATACTGGGGTTTGGGGAAGCGTGTGCATTACGGGACTTAACCTGAATGCTCATCATTTGCCAGTGCTTTTTCCCCAGTAAAGTTTTCCCTGTGCGTGTGGGTATCTGTTAGTCTTTCTAAATATGTTTGCTGGGCTAATGAAGTAGAATCCCATTTGTTTGAATAGTTTTTTTTAGGGTATTCTTCAGGGGAAAAACTGTAAGCTGAACTGCGTGAAGACCTGATGAAGGGACACATCTTAGTTATTTTCCTGACCTGTCTTGTTCCTTGAGTTTGGACCTGGAGGCCTCTTGCAAAGGCTCGAAAGTATGTGAACCAAAAACACTTGGGTGGTGCTTCAGACCACCTTGAGGTTCACTTGGCTCTCACAGAGTATTGTAAGAGTCCAGAACAATGGTATTTGTGGTTTCAGGACAGCGGATGCCTTTGGAGACCCGAGGGAATTCTTGTCAGGTATTAAACAATCCCTTTTTATTGAGTCTGTGGTATTCACAGGTTGACCTGGTGTGTGTTGAGCTGGAAAACAGCTCTGGTTTGACCTGGTAACTTCTCAGTTGTGCAGTAACTTGCAGATCGAATTATTTGGGTGGTGGTGATCTTTCAGAGCTGCTTCACCCTTCATGCAGCAGATGTAAGGAAGCTCTTTTTTTCCCCCAGTTTCAGGGTGGGAAGATCATAGGGTCAGTCAGCTTAGTTGTGTGCAGAAAGCATACCCACAGAGGTCCTAGTAGCAGGTAGGCAAAGGCAGCTCCCAGGTGATATGGGAAGGGCACTAATTGTGCCACGATTAATTACATTTCGGTTTCTATATCCACTGATGCTGGAGCTAATCTAACCCTCCTGGTTAAATACACAGTGCCTAAGCCTAGGCAGCCAAGTCGGTGGCAATTTTTGTTGTTCTGCATCAGGCCTGGCTTGTTGTAAGTTCATGTTCCTGTCCCCCTACTTGCAGCTCGACTGCTGGTGTGTTCCTGTGCTCTCCTTGTAGCTGAGGGTGCAGGGAGCTGCCTTGGTTTCCAGCATCTTGTGAGCTACAGATACTGCTGCGGTCAATTTATTCTCCGTTTCACCTGGGGGAAGAAGGGGGTTTGCCTATTGGCTTCCTATGCATGTGTTCCGAAAGGAACTGCAGTAATGTCCTTTCTCAAGGTTTAAAAATAGAAAGTAATTAATCAGGGTGATGAGGGTTAATGGTTTCTATCCAGAAACCAAACAGCTTTGCATTTGTTTATGTGGAGAGAACATTCTTCTATCTGCTCTTGTTAGTTGAAGAAAAGAAGAATTTTTTCACTGTAATTTTTGAGGCACTTTATTAATAAAAAACTAATTTAGGGTTAAATACAACCCCAAAACTCTATTTAATGCTTTCATTGGATGAAGTGCTTTCAAGGCACCAGTTCAAGATTCTTTTCAGCTAGCAGCCTACCAGCCCTTTATTTTTTCTTCTGTAAATTTTCAGTGAACTTTGTATGCATAAAAGGAATTCCAGAAGCACTTCCAGACTTGGTGAGCAGGAATAAAAACCTCTACAGTCAGAGCCCGGTGGTTACGGTAATTGTGGTACAGCTAATGCTTCACCAGTTCCACAGTGGATCAATCAAGGTTAAATCAATGTAACATTTAAAAGTTCTGTCCTCAAATTGACACTGATTTTAATGTAAATGCTTGAACTCCTTTCACAAAGATGAAACTGGGGAAAAAAAAAAAGTAATTTTAAGTGAGCAGTCAGCGTATGTTGCTGTATGTCACATCTGTTTTCAAGAGTGCTTTGGCTGCTGCTGTTTGCCACCTCTGTTTTCTCTGTGCCACCACAGGTGTCTTGGAGTCCTGGATACAGGAGGCTTTGAATTTCCTACTATAGATGGAGGCAGGAAGCCACTGGTCGGAGGTTTAAATCCATTTCCTTTCTCTTTGGACTATCCAATTCTTACCTTTAGGGATCTGTTGCAAGCGTGAGCTTGTGAAGACTGTAAAGTAGACAGAAATGCTTTTAATTGGCATTCTGGTCATGAGCTTCATAGCCTGCTGCAAAGCCAGAAGGTTTGAGGTGACGGGAACATCTGTCAGAGGTGCGATGTGTTGTGTTCCTCGGGATTTCTGCAACTTCTGAAAGTTGCTGCTGGTTTTGCACACTTCTTTGTTGGCCCCTTGCCTTGGTCTGAAATGGGACGTGAGGAAACTGGTGATAACTTTGGGAAGTGGAGATGTTGAAGCCTGCCAGTGTTTGCCCACAAACAACACTGTCCTGGTGAGGCACAGCAATTGTTTACCAAACACGAGCAATAAAACGTTCATTGTGCCACTCCCTGCACAGCTTAAATTGTCGTACAAGCACTGAGTGTGCCTTCTGTGAACTGCTCTTAAATGGGGAAGTGGTTTTGATATCTCAGTTAACTTAAGATCATGCAAAGATTTCTGAAGGTGCAAGGAGCTGGCTTTCCAGACGGGAGGCACTGCATTTTGGTGAAGTGGTTCTGCTCCCTGCTTGTACCTTGGTAAAACACCTCAATTCACCTGGGTGTTTGCTGCTACTCCAACTTTACAAGAAGTGTCTTTCTGTAAAGGGATTAGAGTTTTACTTCTGTTTCAGTTCTGTTTTCTGCATTTCTAACATCATCATCTCACTATTGCTGTGCAGACAGGAGCAGCTGCTTTCATGTGGGGCAAAAGGACTTGGGTTGGTTTCTTCTGTGGGTGTTACCGGGAAAAATTACGTCTTACATGAAAACCAATGCTAACGAGGTTAAGATTGGCATCACTTTATCGTGTCAGTAGGAGGGAATCTGGAGGGGTCCAACACTTGATTTAGGGAGTTTAGGACATTTCGGACTGTTTGACAAGGATGGTTTGGTTATTTTACTTAGGGCAAGCAGTACATGCAGTGAACTTGAGCTGGGAAGCACTTCATGTATTCACTGGAGCTGGGTGTATGTGTGCACTGCACTTGCACGTACGTAGGACTGGGACAGTCTCGGTGCTCAAATACCTCTCTGCAAACAGGACTACAACACTTTCCAAATCACTGGGGAGATGACAAGCTTTCCCCTGATGATGTCTTTTTATTTTCAGTGTCACAGGGCCTGGAGGGCTGGAAATGAATGTGGGTGCTAGAGAATATGTGATGGGGTTCTGCAGGACTCCTCTTCCCTGTGTGGAGCTTTCCCAGCCTCGCACAAACCAAGGAGAGCAGCTCAATTGTTGCTCGAGCTGCAGCTCTGGCTGCTGCCTGCTTGGGCTTTCACTCCAGCAGGGCCAGCTCCATGGTGTCCTACAAATTCCCCTCCCCTCTGCGTTAAGGGGCTTTGTGCATTCTTTGCATGCAGCAGCGTGGCAGACTGGTACTTGGGAGACGAGGAGCAACCAGCTGGTTCTTGCCAGCCTTCATGGCACAGGAGTGAAAAGTTTTGCCGCAGAGATCTCCTTTCTTCCCCTCTGCCTTGCATATATTTTAGCCTGTCCTCATTATTTCCGAAGAAATAATATATTTTTAATTCCCTCTGCTAGCAAAGAGACCCTTTTAAAGGGCTTTGGAATGACTCTTGAGAAGTAAATTGAACTGCAGGAATGCCTGATCCTCGCTGCTCTGCCTTTGTTGCCTGGTCACTTCTGTGAGATGGAATGAATGTGGAGAATCACTCCTGAAAGTGAATGAAGAGAAGGGAAATGAAGTCAATAGCAAAACGGGTCACAGCAGCTTTATAGAATGGGGTTCCCTGCCCCCTCTCTGCACACATAAATTAGGGATGGGGCTGGAATGCAGAGGGCATTTCCTTTCATGCTGTCATTTTGCTCTGCTCTTTCCCTGGTGCCTGTAGCTGTAGTAGCCTGAATCGGGAGCCCTCTTCTCTGCAAACACACATGTATTGTTGCTCTTCCCTAATCTTATTTAAACAGCTTTCCTGTTCACTTTAACACTTCGCTATCTAGCTGCAGAGATTTAATGTACGTTATATTAGGATTCTGGGTACGTGTGATACATTGAAATCATGCGAACAATGGGGTGGTGTTGGGATGACTCGGACGTGCAGAGTGCATTGTGCAGCTTCTTCAAATATTTGAAGCCTTGGAGGAGCTGACTCTAGACCTATTCTGCTGTTGTTTACATCCAGTAATGACTAGTTAGGAATGATGTACTTAATCAGTGCAAAAAAACACCAGAGAAAGTCCAATAATAAGTCACAAACTTCTGTCACTATCTGCAATGTAAGCGAGGGTGTTTAGAAGGCACTTTTACCTAGTGGGTCTGAATGAAGCAGGAGAGTTTTCCTTCACTCTGGGTTAGAAAAGGGCCAAGCAATTTGTAAGTTATTTCATGCCTGAGGTCTGCAAGTTCTGGAGAAATACCCTTGCTCAGTTCTGAGTGTGCTGACTTGTCTTTAGAAATGATCCAGGAAGAAAAGCTCGTAGTGGTTTTCCATTTCTGTGCTGCTTCCTTAGTTTGAGATGTTTTGAGCTTGTTTGAGCTTCCTTGGATTTTAATGGTCCTAGACGTTAGTTTCTTGAAGTTTCCCTTTCCAGATGGGTTCTGAAGTATCCTTGGGATGGTCAGTTGATGTTCAATTCGATCAAAGCGGCTCCTCCTGTACACAAGGCTGGCAAACTGGGGTCACGGCCTCCACATTTGGTCAGTGAATTGTCTTTTTACTCCTCAGGACAGAATTACAACCTGTAAGTAATCTGCTCTGCATTGCAGCTGAGCTTTGTTTCAGTTGCTCCTTTGGAAATTTCCAGAAATGGTCTTTTTGAGCCACCGGGAAGGTGAATAAACAATGAAGGAGCAGCAAAATGCTTTTTAATACTACAATTCTTTGTTCAGTCCTTGGAAACATCAGGAGATCGCTCCACTTGTGTAAACATACTGATTTACTTGCTCTCTGCTTAGGCAGCAGATCAACGTGATTCCAAAAACTTGCACAGAAACCTTTTAGGTCTGGAGAAATAAAGACACTCTTTGTTCGCTGCTGTGATTGACTTGCTGCTGGAGAGTAGGTGACATGTTTTGCCTACCAAGCATGTTTTATAAGCAGAGTTTAGAAAAAGTTCATGGTACATTAAAATAGATAGCCTCTTCTGTACTAATAAAATACCTTTTATTCTATTATTGGAAACAAATTTAATACAGAACTGCTTCTCAGGCTCGCAATGGGCCTTCTGGAACCTAAGTCATTGGATTAAAGTATTTTTTTGCTTGTTTGGATTGATTAAGTTTTGTTGCCTTATTCTGTAGACTTGTCAGCAGTAGGAAAACTTCAGGGAAAAAAACCAACAACCTTCTGATGGTTCAGAAAGCTTGACGGTCATTTGGTGTGATTTTTGTTCAGAATTCCTGTCGATCCTCACTGAAAACCGTGGGAAGCCCCCAAAGTGCACGACTGGTTTTCAGGATCTGTCACTGAGTTTCTGCTTTCAAACACTGCTTTTCTTAAAGTGGGGGGTGCAAAAAGCATTTCAGATGTCAGATGGGTTTATTCAACAATCTTTGAGCACTGTAATTTACCTATTTTCATTTAAACCGGTCATTTTTCATAAGCCCTTTGGTCTGGGGCCTCAGTGTTTCAAGTCATCTGAATCCTGCTGGACAGGCTACCTTTCTAGCTACCTTTCTACACGGGGTCCTGCAGTCACGTTAGTTCAGCATTCAAGTGCCTTTTACTTCTCAGGAAGCAGATGTTGTGTTATTAAGCCCAGACTGTGAGCAGTTTCTCTTTTGGGATTGAGACTTGGGTGCTTTGGAGGTGTTTCAGCTTTGCAAGGTGCACGTTAGGGGGCTGGAAGCAGAACAAAACGCAAGATTCACGTGCTAGATTCAGGATTCAAGTGCCACGTTATATACACGTAGCAGCAAAATGAAATATGTTAATAAAACAATTGTAAAAGAAAGCACTTCCTAAGCAAGAAATGGAGCTTTTTCTGCAGTAGTGATAACCTTGGTCTTGGTCCCCTGTGAGAACACTTTCAAACAAATGGACTTTCTGGTTTGGTATGAAGGTGAGCTTGGGGTCCTGCCTCATGGCCATTGTGCAGGATTTTAGTTGTGTTCCTGTTTGATGTTGGTTTTATTGTTTCAGTCCATCTTATGTTTGGTATTTATTATGTATTTGGTATTTACCTACTGGAACTGTGAATTAGTGTGGTACAACACCAGGCTGTAAAGCCCTGTCATGTTGTAAGGTGAGTCACCCAAAATAATAAAATTTGATGCTACAAGTATTGACTGAAAATTCAATATTCGTGGTTGCCATCTTTAGAAGCCCCTAGGAAACAAATAGTGCTTGTGTTGGGGTGATTCTCCTGCTAGGGTATTACTGGAAGGAACGTCTGCCACCAGTAGGAACCACTTAGGAGCTTGGCTCCCTTTTACATGAGCTGTGGGCATGTGGCTTTAGCCGTCAGCAAGGCTTGGAGACAGATGTCTTCCCTGCTCCCCAGCCACTGCCACCAAGCCAACCTGCTGCACGTTTTCCCTTTGTGGTGTGCAGGCACAATAGCAAATGGACTTCAGGTTGTGCATATTTCTCTCTGCTTTTAGGTCGATGAGAGCTGTTATTTAGGTCTCAGAAGTGTGGGGACGGTGGTAACAAGTGTCTATGAAGGGATATTTAGTGGAACTAAAGGACAGCTCTATTTAAATGTTCAAGGACAGATTAGGGTAACCCAGAGGTGTCTGCCCCAAGCTGATACACAAGTGGTAGACATGATACAGGTACTGCAAGAACACCTTGGGACCATAGATGCTCGTTTGCATTGGGTTTTGGTTTTGTCAGGACAATGTCCATGTCATGTGTGCCTGATGTTGCACTGTAGTGAACGTCTGAAAGCTCAGCAGCCGAAGGGTCACGCTTCGTCTCGGTGTCCAAGATGTCCCAAGGTGCTGGGGGGAGAAGATCTGCGCATCTGACCTCTCGAGGCACGGCTGCTGTGTGTTGGCAGCTCGGTTCAGGTCTCTTCATAGATGCTGCTCCTCTAACTGTATCCTGTGGGGGCATGGTTATCAGATGAGGTTCTGGTGGTTGCTTATCTCTACTCGAAGAGGAAGGCACTGGAATGCTTGGGTGGTAAGCAATGGATGCGTCCCTTTCTCAAAGCCACTGGTGGTAGTGACAGCAGAGCACCGTACTGCTCTGCTGCCTGTTGTGTTCCTCCCCAGCGCTGTTTGCACACAAATGATCGTGTGCAGGCTCCTGGGCAGGGAGAGCAGCCCTCTGTGTTTGCAAGACTCCCACCTAGAGACCAGAGCAAAAAATAGCACGCCCAAAAGGGAGGAGGCAGAGAAGGCAGCACGATCTATACATGCTCTCGGGCTCGTTGCAGCACTGAAGGACTAAAATAACCCTACACGTAGCTATCCTGGGAATTACAGTTAGCGTTTGAAAAGCAAAGGATAACATTGATTTTTATCTGGCAACAAGGGTGTTAATACAGATGAAAACACACGGGCGAATCAGTGCACTGCGGAAGATGAAATGCTTCCCCTGTCAATTCGCAAACACTATTAAATCCGCCCAGTTCACCACCAGTGCCTTGATGTCTGTCTCTTTCTTTGACCAAGGTATGGGAATACAATATCCTGAACGGTGAGTTATTGGATTTAAAATGCATGATTGGTTGCTTTGTTCTCCTGTACTGATTTTGTGTAAAATATGCATCCCGGTGCTGTTGTGGGACTAGTTAAAAAGAAAGCATTTTCTGGCTACTTTTCCAGCATGTTTGGTTTTGTCCTTGGAAGGAGAATAGTCCGAGCTCTCAGGGTAGAAGGCACATAAGATTCCATAGGTATAGCTTGAATTTAAAAAATAATGACTTATTTTTCTGTTGTGATTGCTGCTAAAGGATGTTTTTTTTCTAATTAAAAATGAAATTGGTCCAAGGACTTGAAAATATCTCTTGCATGCAGCTGGTCACCAGTCAGTTCTGTCAGCACTGTTGGGGCTTGCTGGGTTTTTTGGAGGCATGGGGGCGTTGGTGCCGAAAGTTCGGTCGTGGATGGAGTTGAGCCTAACAGCAAAGCAGGAGTTTTATCAACTTCTGCACATCAGTGATTTCCAAGTTCAGATGAACTTGAAAATTAAAATAAATGCAAAAGGTGAGGATGTCTAGAACTGTTAGAGAAGTGATTAGCTTTCTGTGATGTGTGAGAGTTGTATACCATACAGTAACAAATCCTTAAAATTAGGATTTCTGGCTGCTGTTGCTACGGATTGTAAGGCTTCAATCTGAAGGCCTTTGACTTGCAAAACTTCTTAGTGGCTTTCATCAAAGCTTTCATCAAAAAGTGCTGTGATGAATATAGATTTTGATATCTATATTAGATTTCTAAGGCAAACTTTTCCTCTTGTGCATACCCACACTTAGGTCTGCTGAGACAGTGCTGTGTTTTCTTCTGTTCTCACACTAGCTCAGCTTGCAGTGTTTCTGAATGCTTCACAAAATGTGTGCCCTTCTCACTGGTAAGAAGTGAGGTATCTTGGTTTTCCTCAGTTAATTCTTAACTTTCTTTAGGTCTTTTCCTATTAGAGGATTACGGCAGTGGGGCTTGCATTGTATGGAGTAATCAGAATCAGTTTGGTTTGCACTTCACCTTCTGCATACTAGATGTGATGAATTTTATGTGAAGGTTATGTATGGTCATGTCCACCTGTGAAAGTCTTACGGATGGGAGAGGAATCACCTGATCTTGGTCAGGGTTATGTGAACGCATGGACCAAGTAGCAGCTAGCTTCCAGAAGAAAAGCATCCCTCTGTGCACTCAAATCCAGGTTTTTACCATCAGATCTGGATCCTGGTTTCTCTACGTAAAAGCTTGTTTCATATTCATGTTCCTAACGCAGTGTTCTTGAGGAATTTCAGCCCGTGTGTTTCAGCACTGCCATATAACCGTGGTGAGTCTGTGCAGTGTGTCAGAAAACCTGCCTGAGCTCCGTGCCAGGATTCTGACTCTGCATCTTTCACATCTCAGGGTGTTGCAGCTGGGGTTGGCCTGCTTGGTGAGGCTGCCTTTGCATTGGGCAGTTTTCAGAGGGCTGTGCTGTGTGTGTGCTGCGTGCTCGGAGCTGCTGCGTAATGCAGTAACCAACAGCTTGCTCATGTCCTCAGAGGCCACCACCCCTGTGTTTAGGACAACCACGAATGATGTAAGTTTCATTTTGCTATTGGAACATGCAGGACTTGTATTCATTCTACTTCAAGATGCAATAAGACTGTTGCTATCTCTAAGATGCTGCTGTTGATAGGATGGCTAGCAGTGGCTTTCAGTTTGTACAGCACGTACTGGGCTTTTCTAAGCTACAAAACACAAAATGAAAAGCCATCCAAGAGAGAAGTTGGACGTTGCTTGTCTACTTCAGGCTAACATGGAGGTGCAATAGCCTGAATTGTGGATGTACAAACCATAGGTACCTGCTTCTGCAGAAACCCAGATTTATGTAGCTCCAATACACTGCAACTTGACATTGGTGTTCCCAGCACAGTCTGCCTTCCAACACTTGAAAGTATTGTGGGGCGTGTTTCAAAACACGTTTTGCTTGAGCTGCAATGTCCTTTATCCTTTTATCTATCTATTTGCTTCGTAAACAGATCGATTCAGTATTATGTGAATTTTGCCTGTATATATGCAGTATTTAATTTTAGCACCTCCTGTAGAAATACCTGGTAATGTAAAGCTTGCTCATCCCAAAAAGGTACTCGGGTTTTTGAGTCAGCCTGCTGAACTTGGAGCCAGCTGCAGCTGTTTGTTCCACATCCTTGCGTTCCTTAGGTGCTGATGTCTGAACAGCTCCACCCTCGGAGTTTTTCCTTTAAGTTCTCAAATGTGTGTAGTCCTTAAAAATAAAAACTCAGATGGGAAGTGCTTGTGTCCAGTTCTTCTACAGGAATGCAGAAAATGTAGCAATACCTGCACACAGACATTCACTGACGTTACAGCTTGAACATCCCTTTCTATCCCTACCCTAGAGCAGGAGTCCTAACAAAAGCAGTTGTAAGAAGTGACCAGGTAGGGCCTTTAAAATAACTTGGCAGATGACTGAACCTAGTAATGGGTTTTCAAGTATATAACTTTTACAAGCTGTGCCTTTATCTTTAAAGGAGCTCCTGCTTGCGTTCTATAAGTTGAGTGTAGGGGAACTGAAGTGTATGGTTTTATCTCAAATGGCAGCTTTCTTGACCATTGAGTATTTACAAGAATAATTAATTTCTGGGCTTTATTTTTGTTTTTTTGCAGCGGATATAATTTCTACAGTAGAATTTAACCATTCTGGAGAGTTGTTAGCAACAGGAGACAAAGGAGGTAGAGTCGTCATCTTTCAACAGGAGCAGGAGGTGAGTGATAACTACTTCAAGTGCATTTAATATTTTCCTTTGCCATTTATTTTGCTTTTAAAGGAAAGGTGTATGTTTTTATAACAAACTTCACAGAGAGCATATGCTTGCATAATAAGTGATTAAAATAATGAAATGTAAAAGTAAAGGAATTACTAATGACTTGGCGATGCTGTTAGAAATGACTTCAATTTTAATGCTGTGGTCCAGGCACTGCTTAAAGTGAGTTGGGGGAAGAAGGGGGAGGGGAGGGCGCCTGAAGACCTTGGGAAAGCTAAAATTCATCTTACAGTGCTCGACTTGGCTGGGTTTGTTACTTCAGATCTCACTGTAAGTTGGGGAAATAAGATTCGCTCTTAAATGCGAATGTAGCTGTGACCTTTTCCATTCTGATATCAATCAGGTAAAATAGTTCAAGGTTCTGTCAACATCGATTCCTTACAAGGGTCTAGGATTTTCTGCTAGTTAAAATGCTTCACATGAAAGTCTTAGTGCTAGAGGGAATTCTTTTAAAACTGTAGGGCTACATCTCATGTTGCTTTTGAACTGGAGCTAGAGTTTTTCTTCATGTCTGCAGTAATTTTGCTCACATTTGAAGTTAGCTTTTAAACTGCCTAGCTGCTTTATCTCTTATATGGAACAGTGTTTGTTGGTAGCACTTAGTGTCTAATTTAAAGCACAGCACTGGAAAACATGGAAGGAAAGTAAGTTCTGGTTTGATCGGCTCCTTTTAGTGGAGTCAAAGCTTGTAGCCATCAGTACCTTGACAGATTGTTATCCCCACAGAAGGTATGTTTGTGGGTGGGTCTGCATTACCGTTTCTGAATATAAACCAAGTTTGAATGACTGCATTCAATGTACATACATTTAATTTATGCTGTAAATATACTGATTACAGCTTTTTATTCCCCCGTGAGATCTGCTCTCTCTGCACCCCATCCCCGCATCAGATACAGAATTCCTCTATCTCTTCCAGAATGTGAACGTGTTTCTTACAAGTGTACTTAGTGGGCTTTCAGATGTTTACCCTTACACCTGAGCAGTGAGGTTACCAAAGACCTGGGTTAGAAAAGAAGATCCAGTACAATAGTCCTAGGTCCCTTTGCTGAGAAAGGGACCTAAAATCCATTGCTTTGTTTTCTTTTGGCCTTCAGAGGATAACAGGTCACTGTCAAGGCGTGTCTCTGGATGGTTTGAATACTGGAAGTTAGTGTATCCTATTATTAAAATCAGCAATCAGTGTTAGTGTTTGCATGAGTAATACCTGAGGCTTATTATTAACCCACCTGGCAACCAAAGCAGTCTGTTTTTATCAATAGAGATTACTGAATATTTTTCCGCTACTTTTATTTTCATGTGAACTTTTACAGTGCAAGCTTGAAGCTAGATTTTCTAGCTCTAAGCTTTTTATGCAGTGAGTAGCCTAACTAATATTGAAATCAGAGATAAAAGGACTGCTGAAAACTTAATCCACTTCGTTATCTCTTGGATGTAAAGATGAAATATTAAGAATCGAGGGTTTGATCTTGTTGAAGTCTCTATTAGTCTTAGAACATTACAAGATCCTGCAGTGTACAAGTGATTTAGGAGCACAGTTTCCAGTTCTGAAAGTAATATAAATGCAGTCACCTAAAGGTTTTACTAAAACTAAACAAATCAAACCTCTCCCAGTACTGGGAGCTGTAACCTAGCTCCTTTAGGTTATAGCGGTAAGGGGATTTTTTTCACATTACCCTTGTTCTTTTGGTCTTTGTAGAGTTCTACAGACAGCTCTTCTGATGCCGAAAGGGTTTCTGCTCCCACCATAAAAGTGGGAAAGCTGAGATGGAGTGTTGGGTTTTCAAACCTATGGTTAGAAGTCGACTTGATTAGAATTTATTTACTTTAGGGGGAGCATGAAAAGGCACTTCTGCCATCTCACTGCCTGGAGAAGTCGTGCTGTTACTTCTTCCCTTGGCGTTTGATGCAATTCCAGATGTACAAACCCCAAGCATTAGAATTCCACGGTTCCCCAGCACAAGTTGCTTTCTGCTGCTGATGTGCAGCAACCATGCACACAGATCGCTTTGGTCAGCTGGTGCCACCTAGCGGGGTGTTCCTGGCTCTTAGCCTTGCTGAGCTTCTTTGGCCACAGCCTGTGATGAACACAGCGTGTAGGGGGGTATCTGTACTGTAATCTCCTGTAGCTCATAATCAGCCACAAACTTTTGGGGCGTTTGTTTGCTCACATCCCTTATGGAGCCTTTAATGTAGCTGAAGGCTTAAAGAGCTTACTGCATGTTCTCAAGTAAGTTTTTTTTTGTTTGTTTGTTTTTATGCATAAGCTGTGGTTTGTGCCCTTCTGATCTATGAGGCTGGGTGTAGTAAGAAGGTCACCACACTGAGCTGCACAGGATTTGGACAGTCTCATTCCTTGGTGTTTGGGCACTGAGCAGCAGGGCCTGGTTTCCCTGCCGCAGCAGGTGGCTGTGCCAGGGGCCTGACTGGCTAGGGCAAGTTCTATATAAAAGATGGTCCACGAGACCATTGTTTTAAAGTCTTCTGGTTGGATTTATGTCCCACCTTCTGTCATGCTGCATTCCAGAGCCATTTGCAGACCAGAAAAACAGAAACACTGTGGAGACGCACAGGGCTGTGCAGCACCCCCCACCAAAGTGCTGCCGCCTCTGGGCTGGAATGTGGCAGCCCTTCGAAGCAAGTGGCATGCTGTAGGTGTCAGGCAGGAAATGAATACTGGCTCTAATTGAAACTGAAGGCGGGATTTGCGTAGGCAGCCTGCAATTACCTAAATTGGAGTTTAACATAAGGCACTTGGGCCAGCACGTCGTCTTGTTTGGAGCTTTAAGCGTGCCGTGTGATGAGATGATGGCTGAAAGTTTGCTTTCTCTCCCAAGGATGGACTTGATGTATACTAATTATAAATATTCGAGGCCTGTAGAGCTTTAACAGAATATACAAGAAATGTGTTTAAGCCTGAATCATTATGGTAAGCATGGAGCCGAAGGAAAGGTCACTGAATCATGACCAGCATTTCCTAAAGCTCAAGAGATTTTCTTTAGAAGCTGCCTATTGAATGCAGCAACCCTGCTGAACTTGTTAGGTCTAACAGAAACTTGGAACAAAGTTCCTTCCGTTCTCTGAGGTGGGAAAGCCAGCATAATTGGATAGGTGTGGTACGATATTCTAGTGCCAAATTATTTCTAAGGCGTTTTTTCCACTTTTCCCTTCCCCTGAAGCTTATTGTAAAATGTGAGGGTTCCTGCCAGCCATTAATTGCAGGGTATGAAGCAAGAGACAGTGATGCAGGGAATGTGACAAATGTGGGCTAGCAAGGATAGTATCGAGAAGCTCGTCCTAGTGAGGCATGAAAGGATGAAACGAATGGATGGACACGAGGTGCACCAGGGAAGGAGCGAAGTCCCTAGTCGAGAACATATCACAGGAAAGGAATCTCATGGTGCAACCTCCTGAAACGGGTGGAACGGGAGTCTAGGACAAAATAAAGCCTGAACTCATCTCAGGTATACCTGAGAAGTCCCTTTTGAAGCATTGCTTCAGAGGGGCTGCAGTATTGTCACCCTACCCATGGGAGGGAACGCAAGGTTCCACCCCTGCGGTGGTGTTAGTGCTCAGAAGCTGCTGCCTGAAACAGAACCTTTAGAAAGAAGAGGAATTGTGCAAGTTTGGAGGTTTTCAGTGTG
The DNA here is from genome assembly GCF_009819795.1 of Aythya fuligula. NCBI lineage: Eukaryota > Metazoa > Chordata > Aves > Anseriformes > Anatidae > Aythya > Aythya fuligula. The sequence continues at coordinate 2,520,286 of NC_045585.1, read as the reverse complement.
TCAAACAGGCTAGCTGCTGTTGTGACTTCTCGTGTCAAAGATGTATTCATCAGATGTTAAGGTTTTTTTCCATCAGAGTGAGGGAGAAGCAGAAGTTTAAGAACTTCTTAAACAGTTCAGAAGTTCAGAAGAACAATTCAGGGAGTGTTCAGGAGAACAGTTCAGGGAGTGGGGAGGTTATAAAGCAGACTAGACGGGCAGAGCTGTTCGTAGAGGTGACAGGTAGGAATCTTGTGATGAGCTGAACTTACCACAGAGTAGACTTGTGTTACCTGTGACTGCTCCTTTTTTGGGGAATATCTTCCTTACAGGTGGAAAGCTTGACTTCTTTTAAGCACATAAACATTTAACAAACTTAACATTTGTGTTGAGGTAAACTTTAATTCTGAGCAGCTGAACTTATGAGCTAACATGAACTTGTAATTCATGTGGTGAAGGGAGATTCTGAAAACTGTAATAATCAGGAGCTGCTGCAATAAGTAGCTTTACACTGATGTACAGTGTAGAAGTCTTAACCTACTCTTATGCTAGCTAGCAGTGTGCCTGCGTATCTCACTGTAAATATCTAGTTCTGGCTTCTGCCTGCAGCCTTGTAAAGTGTTCTATAAGTTGCATCCATATCTTGATCATTTAATTCTCTTTTTAGAACAAAACCCAGTCTCACAGTAGGGGAGAATACAATGTTTACAGTACCTTTCAAAGCCATGAACCAGAGTTTGACTACTTGAAAAGTTTAGAAATTGAAGAGAAGATCAACAAAATTAGGTGGTTACCCCAGAAAAATGCTGCTCAGTTTTTATTGTCTACAAATGGTAAGTTTTGACTTATTCCTGTGTAAAATTCACAGTTGTGTTGTTACGTAGCTTGGCTGTTGGGATTTTGTCTAGTCCTCCTCACTTTCAAAAGGCTGGAAGCAAGTTTGTTTTAAATGCGGGTATCTAGGGATATGGCTGCAGAAGAATTATGGTGCTTAACTGCCTGGCTGTTCCATCTTACCTGGGAACAGCAGCCCCATGACATGGAGGGGTGTAGTAGAGATTTCCTCCTTGCTGTACAGCAGAGGAGCTTAGCTAATCTGTCATTCAGTACCTTTATGTGTATAACTGAGAGAGCTTGCATTAGTCATTCATAACAAGCCAAACTGAAACTTGCTCTAACTTTTTCTTAAAAGAACAAACTGTGGAGGAGGTCTTTTTAATGCTTTTCATGATGTCTTGTTTTCCTTTGTGTAATTTGGAGATGAAGCAAAATTTCTATCCAAATGAGGTCCCAATCTCCAAGCAGTATTTTTGTCTTTTTTGGTACACGTAGGTGGTCTGCTATTGTTAGTGTTCGTGTTAAAGTGCATCAGGTGAAGACTAGTGCCTTTGCTAGAGCTTTGATTTGCAGCTGTGGCTCCTTCTTTGCAGATAAAACAATAAAGCTATGGAAAATCAGTGAAAGGGACAAAAGACCAGAAGGCTATAATTTAAAGGAAGAAGATGGACGGTATAGGGATCCTACTACAGTTACAACACTACGGGTGAGTGAATGAGCCATCACTGGTCTTACGGGAGGCCAGATGAACGTGCATTTCAGTAAGCTGTGTGTATGCATCTGAGTGTTCCCTTCTTTTGAAGGTATGCAGGCTGGCATGTGGCTCAGTGGTTGCTCCATTGTGTGGTGAACTCCACTTTCTGTGGTTCCCCAGGTGTCATCCAGTGAAACCCTAATTTTGTGCCTGCCCTTTTGCAGGCACTTTTACTTCCGAGATGATTTTGAGATATTTTAGTGAACATGGTGTATTGAAAGACCATGAGTGCTGATGTTTGTGTGCGGCACTTGCATGCACTCAGTACACTTAACTCAGACTTCTGTTGCTTTGTACCTTGCAGGTGCCAGTATTCAGGCCCATGGACCTCATGGTTGAAGCTAGTCCACGAAGAATATTTGCCAATGCTCACACGTATCACATCAATTCCATCTCCATTAATAGTGACTATGAAACGTACTTATCTGCAGATGACTTGCGTATTAATCTGTGGCACCTAGAAATTACAGACAGAAGTTTTAGTATCTTTTTGGCATTGATTCGTGTGATGGAAATGACTTGGTTACAGCAAAGCTATTGTGTGTTTTTTTTCTCTTTCATGAAAAGTTTCTGTACAGCGTGTTTCTCCACTTCCTGGTTTTGGAGCAGTATGAGCAGAATTTGCTACGTGCATGGTGAAAAACAGGCACTCCTAAAGGAGGCAAAAATGCTTAAGGATTTAAGTTAAACAAGCAGTTTAGGAATTTTGGAAGGCAGCGGTATAATAAAATGTCCTGTGAAAATTTTTCCTGACTTGTAGTTTAAAACGAAGAGTCAGACAAGGATCGTTCTCTATCTCAATTCTTTTTATCCTGCATACCATCTATTTCCACATGTGTACCTGTGAACATTGCAGGCAGTAGGATCGTAGGAATACGTATTCAGCCCCGTTACTGGGAGCAGAGGCTTGATCAGTAAAATCCTAAGCAGAAGTGGCACATGCCTGCTTCACAATGTAGCAGCGTAAGTGGAATTTAAGCAAAACTCTAGCTGACAAAACTTAAGTGACATATGTACTATAGAATTACTGCTGGAGTGGAGCAAAACATTAAACAGGCTTTTGTTTTAAGAAAAAACTTGAAGCTATGTTACAGCCTTGCTTTCTAGACAAGTTGTGGGACTTGATCTTATTTTTTTTATCCAGTTTGTGACTGGCTCCCGCAGCCTTTGGCATCAAATTCCTGTCCTGCTTCCAGATTTCAAGTATTGTGTTCCTTTTGTTTTTGTTGGCTTGTTTTAATTCTATTTGGCTATTTCAGATGTATTTTGATGAATTGTTGAATATCTTTTAAACTGAAAAATATGTTGTGAAAACTGGAGAAAATTCCTTAACAAAATGGTGTAGATATTGTAGATATTAAGCCTGCCAACATGGAAGAGCTGACAGAGGTGATAACGGCTGCAGAGTTCCACCCAAACAGCTGTAACACATTTGTATACAGCAGCAGTAAAGGAACGATTCGTCTCTGCGATATGAGAGCATCAGCACTCTGTGACAGACATTCGAAATGTAAGTTCTGTTGCTTGTTTTCTGTGGAGGACGATGTCTTGCTGCTAGGTGAAACTGGGCTCTCAGTATGGATACATTAAAATGCTTAACAGTAGGTTGTGTTAAATCATTGAACAGTGAGGTGTTTGTGTGCATGCATATGTAAATATACTACAGCAATCCTATATAAATACATAAAGTAGATCCAAAACCTAAAATCTAAATGAGTCTTAAAATTAGATTCATATTTTTTCAGAATGAAAGTAGTGAATAAAACTACTAGTAACTTAAGCTGGGGTGTCTGCCTAGACAGCAGGACTGGTAATAGCTTTCTGCAGACTTTCTCAGCTCAAATACTGCCTGAGAATGGTCTGTACCTGAAACTGGAAATCTTACATGTGTGAATGAAGTGTCCAAACACTACCAAGCAGTTCACTTATTTGGAAGCCAACCTTGATTTGCAATGACAATAGATGTTATGCCATTTTATGGCAATCATAAAACAACTTTCAATGGGAGAGTTTTATAATACATAATTTAGGCAGACTAGCCTAACATGGTAAGTGCATTGTAAAAAATTAACCTAATTAACCTAGTTTTGGTGTCTTGTACTGGGACAGATGTAAACTTACCTCTTGAAATGCCTGTTTTATTTTTGTACAGTGTTTGAAGAACCAGAAGATCCTAGCAACAGATCATTTTTCTCTGAAATCATCTCTTCCATATCTGATGTCAAATTTAGCCATAGTGGTCGTTACATGATGACTAGAGACTATCTGTCAGTGAAGATCTGGGATTTAAATATGGAAAACAGACCTGTGGAAACATACCAGGTATTTGGTGAAAAAATCATATGCTAGAAGTTAAAAGCTTGAAGGACACGGAGTCCTATTCTTGATACAGCAGTTAAAATTTTGTCTGTAAATCTCTACATCCAGACAAAGCATCTGTGAGATGGGCAGGTTGCACACACGTGCTAAAGGCTCTTGCTATTTGCAGGTTGATTGCAGAACCCAAAACTTTGTTTGGGTATTAAAGTCTCTCTTAGATAGCAGAAATGGGGGAAAGGTAACGTTCAGCTGTGAGACAGCACATCTGTTTTACAGCCTGCAGTTGACCTGTTCTTTCCTGGAAAAAAGTGGAGGTAAAACATTTCCTTTGCAGAAAAGGCTTCAAGCTGACACTGAGAACTGCTGCGGTGTTCAAGCTGGTTTTGTGAGAGTTTCTGAAGGGGGATCCTCTTCATCATCCATAGGAAGAAGATGGTCCCCAAACAGGGTTTTCAGAAAGAAGCAAAGTTTCACACACACTTTCAGATTTCTGAAACAGTAGTAAGGGTATGGCAACTGCTCGGACAGGGAAAGTATTTTAAAGAGTTGCAGACCTCTTTTTCCCTGTCCTGAGTCCCTTGCTACTATTTATGTGCATTTTTGAAACCGCTGTAGAGCAGACTATGTGAATTCACATGTTGCTTCGTTTTGCTCGTTGTACGGTCAAAGGAGGGAGCTGTGTATGCTCCTGTGAGTAGGGTGTAAGCACTATGTGAGATACAGGGTTGGTTTTGGAACATAGCAAGGCTATTTTACAGGTGTGTCGTGTTCAGAAATCATTCAGTTTATCTCTTTTCCAGGTGCATGAATACCTCAGAAGTAAACTTTGTTCACTGTATGAAAACGATTGCATTTTTGACAAATTTGAATGCTGCTGGAATGGATCAGACAGGTAAGTTTAATCCTCTCTATATGTCCTTAAGACATTTCCATGTTTTTCTCAAAGCAGGCATCTGAAGCATGGCCTCAAATACATTTTTATTCATGAACTGGCTTGGATAGTACTTTTGTACTTCAGTAGATGTTAACACATTAGCCTTAACCTCCCCATGTTGTAGCAAAAAGGGCAAATCAAAGAAAGACACCTATCTTTAAAACGTTTTAAACATTCAGAGGCTGCCTTACCTTCAGATGATATTGTAGAAGGTATGCGGAAGGATGTTGGCCGCTGTTATGTATAATAAGGCAGGACTTTAGGTGAGACCCTGCAGTTTAACAGAAGTTCTCTTCAACTAAACTTTTGCTTTGTTCCTTCCCCTTCTCTGCAGCATTGTCATGACAGGATCGTACAACAACTTCTTCAGAATGTTTGACAGAAACACGAAGCGAGACATCACCTTAGAGGCATCACGGGAAAACAATAAGCCCCGTACGGTTTTGAAGCCCCGTAAAGTATGCGCGAGTGGTAAGCGAAAGAAGGATGAAATTAGCGTTGACAGCCTAGACTTCAACAAGAAGATTCTACACACAGCCTGGCATCCCAAGGAAAACATCATTGCTGTAGCTACTACAAACAACTTGTATATATTTCAAGACAAAATGAATTAGGGTTGGCATTCCTAACTGAAGAGTCCACTTCCTGCATAGTTGAAATAGTTGAATCTAGCATTTGTACCTGTAAACAAAGCGAATGAGGTCCATTATGGCACCCCTTTCCAGTGTTTAAAAATGTGCCATATGACAACACACTTTTATAGCTACATGGAGAAAGCTCTGTCGATCTGTCACCGAGTTCTCCATGTCTGCTAGCCATTTAGGTGAGGATAGGGCACTTTTTAATTTAAATGACTACTTGCACCATCTTGCCTAATGGACTAGATTGGACTGTATCAACATCGGTTTACTCCACTTTTTATGCCTTCCATTGTGATGACGTCAAACACAGGGAAAGCCTTCAATCATGCTATGGGATTTAATTGTGTAACCTCATTACTGTATCATTTGTGGCCCCCTTTTTTTATTAAATACAGCTCATTCTTGCTGTGGCTTGTAGCATTCCTCCTTCTGGCCTCCTGGACTCCCCCTTTCCCTTCCATCCCCCTCCACCTAGCCCTGGTGGTGGTGTATAGAGAAAAAACAAAATAAAGCACATGAAATGGGTCCGTTTGGGGTCAGTGGTAAAGGGGGTCTGTGTTGCAACAAATGTTTTAATAAACAGTTGACTGTAATCACTCCTTGCCATGTCTGGCACCAAAAAAGAGAAAATAAGGAAAAAAAAAAAACTACTGAATAAAAGTGACAAAGAATGGAGAATCTGTTTTCTTTTTTTAATCTACCTCTTTATACAAATACTCTGTGTTTTACCTTAGATGCATGAAAATAAAATGATGTTTTTTGTAATGATTTTAACCAGTATTAATTATTTTTCATGGGAACGAAGAGAGGGAGGGATTTCACGAGTATCCGCATTCATTTGTGAATGACAACGATACCAGCCTTAGTGTGTGTGACCACCTGCATTTTGCAATCACAAACTGCTGTCAGATTTTCTGTAATCTGAACAGGTCAGGTACTGCTCCAGTATCCTTAAAGGCTCGCTCTTAAAGCTATTGCTTAAGTTGGAACGGGAATAAAAGTTGCAGGTTTAAAACCTATGTTATGGGACTCGCTTTTTAATGCTCAGTTTCATCTGGTTTCTTTCATGCCTTGTTTTGGGATGCAATACCTTTAATGCCTTGTTTAGAGTACAAAGTCCCTTGTGGCTTTTTAACGAGTTGTTTGAATTCTTGTCTAGCAGTATGATGTTACGTAGTTCAAGATACCAAGTGATTACGTAGATAACTACTACGCTGCATTCTGAGATGCTCTATTTTCCTGTATTTTATTGTATCGGTAACTGAGTGGAAATGTAGTTTTACCATGCAAGTGTTTCTGGCTTTTGGCTTTGCTAAGTTACTGCACTTACAGAAACGTTAAGTGGTGCAACGATCAGAAAATACGTGGAGTACAGAAGCTGCATGAAATATATGTTCATAGCTTTTTGAGAGATTTAAACTCTTCAGCAAATAAGGCTTATCCAAAGATGAACTGATGCTTTATAAGGCTCATGAGTTTTTACCTCCGGATATTTTTTGCTAATTGTGTTTTTAGGTTTACTCTTCCTTCAAGGAAATGTTCAGAATGAAGCTTAAAGTCGTGGTGGACTTACCTTGACTGGGAGGACTTTCACTTTTCAGTTCCCTAGATTTAAATGATTTCTGTGGCTTAGTTATAGATAGCTAGCATAATGCCTCTCTGATTTGATCAAATAAGATACTGCTGTAAAATTATGGCTGGGTTAGACATTGTTAACAAGACTACTCTTGCAACCATGCTTTAATTTCTTTAAGTCCTTGTGCAGTGGTTTGAAACTGTAAAGATGATAATATTAGATCTGGTTCTCTTCGATACAGTATGTGTCTTGTAACATGCATGCCTGCCCATGAGCCTTTGTAAGGATTTTACCATTTTCACCTGTTAGCCTTGTGTATTTAAAAAAAAAAAAAAAAAAAAGAAAACCCCTCCCCCAGGGACAGCAGCTGTTATCCAATGGGTGAATAAACCCGCAGGCCCTACCCCCACTTACCCAGCATGTGACTAATTTTACTCAAATCCTTGCGAGCAGGGAGGGAAACAACTTGTTGAGTAACATTTGCCATGCAGAGAGGTGTTTGACAGGGTCAGGGCCAAGGTTCATCCGTTACCTTATCACAAGGGCAAAGGGGTAACCAGACACTACTTCAGCATCAGAGCTGGTAAAAATTCATCTCCATTTCTGCCAAAACAGGCGTAGGTTTAATTGCTATTTTGGGAAGATTGAGGTTTGTGGTAGCAAGCCTGCTGCTCTGATATGTGTGTCTATCCTGAACGATGCACTGAACACACGACAAGCTGCTTAGCACAGACAGAAGGGAGGATACGAAGAAGATGCAGGAGTGAGCAGGCAGAGGTGGCTTAGATCAAAGTGCAGCCTTCTAGCAATACTACACTCAAGTACAACTGCCTCTTGGACCTCAGCTGTGCGTGTTGGGTTTCAGGATTTCTAAAGCTATCTTGGGAAAGATTTTTGTTTTTATCAGTAGCGGTGATCCCTGGCATGTCACCTGAGGCTTAGTACTACCCTCAACAAAACCAGCTACTGACTCTGGTGTCATACTATCCAACTAGGTAATTCTTTAAACACTGTCCGTTGACATATGCTGTAAATCTTATATTTTATTAATAAAAGTATGCATAGAACACGTTTTGTCAGGTTGCTTTTTATCTTCCACCCCATCCCTTTTATTCCACCCCTTTCCTTTCCTCTATTTACAGGCGGTTTTGAAATTACTCATCCCTTCCCTACTGCACCCTGACTAGTGCCCCATTTTGCTGGCTTCCCTCTGTTATTTCTGGGCCTGAGCCCAGAGCGCCCGCCAGACGGGGTGGGTGGGTGCTAAGGTAACTGCCCTCCTCCAGTGTGCGCTGCGACAGAAAGGCAGCTGCTCCCTTCTAGTGCTTTCTCCCTGTTCCCAGTGAAAGCAGTGAATGTTTTTCAGCGCTCAGCACTTCAATGCTGGGCCAACTGCAGAAGAGAAGTCATGTTCCCATCCCCAGCATCCCTCCTGAAGCTAGTGGTGCTACCTAGGTGCAGACAGCTGCCAGCGAGGTGGTGAGCATCTGCAAAGTGACAGCCCTGCTTCAGCCCACAGCGATGCTGTCAAGGATTAACACGCAGCCAAAGCTGGCTGGTGTGGGTTAGCTGTAGCTGAAGTCCCGTTGTTTCCATGCTGAGAAGTGGCCACTGCCTTTAAAAACATGTATTGAAATGAAAACCACATTCAACATGTATTTATTCTGTTATTCTCAGCCTGACTTGGAAAAGCAAAGGGTTAGTGCTGATGAGCAGACACTGGTAATTCCCTCTCAGAGAGGGGCTGCTGGAACACCAACGATTTTCTTCTTGTTGGCTGCTCTGGAAGTGCGTGGTCTGAGGTGTGACATAGCTAGGAAGAATTATTTCCTGCACACTGGATTTCATCTCCTCATTTCATCTCTGGCATCACCACCATGCACCTCTGACCTTGAGTTCTGGATGTTTCCTTTTTGCCCTTGCCCACATAATGAGCTGCTGTAAGCTGGGGCACCAGTGGGTTGGATTGGGGTAGGGAGAGGTGTGCTGGAAATGAGGTTGGTGTCTAATGACTATCAGCGTGTTGAATAATTTGTATTGTTTGCTTATTGCAAATGCTTGTTTAACCTGGTATAGAAAGGTTTGGGCTTGTAGAGAAAGGAGTGGTAGAAGAAAGTTGCAGCAGCGCGGTTGGAACAGAAACAGCAAGCATTTCTTGTGGGGTAAGGCTCAGAACCAGGAAACCGTGAATTTTCTACACAAGCTACCTCTGAACTCTGACTTGACCTTTTGCAAACAATTCAGCTATTTCTCCATCGCAAGAGAAAGCACTTTTTTCTTAATACAGGTTTTTCTGTATTGGTGCCCTCCACTAGGAGGCAAAATGTTACCAGAGAGAGGTGAGAGGTGAATGCTTGAAAAGTGCAAGGGAGCAAGGTTAGAAGATGGGACTATCTGTAGCAATCTTTTTTGGAGACCGTCTCCAAGGTCTGTACGTTTGATTTTGCTAAATACAAAATATCAAGAAAGCATTTCCAGTACTTACTGCTACCTCCTGCGGAAAGAAAGCTGCCTCGGTTGTCCCACAGGATGAAGCCTCCCATTGTGTTTGCCTGCTGCCCGCTGGTGTGATGCCTGGCAGCTGGGCGCCCTCCTGGCTGTTACAAACTTGCTGCTTAACTCTAAGCCCTAGGATCAAAAACCAAAAGTAAAGAATTTAGGTTTTCTATACCCAGGATATTCATATGGAGGGGTAGCATTCACCTTACCAACAAGTTAACATTTTTTTCAGGCTTTGGGCACAGAAGGAACTAAAACCAACTTCTGGTTAGATTTTAGATCATCCTTTCCTTAAATTGCTTCCAAGAGGTAGAACACTGTGAAACCACAAGCATAAAATTGTGCAATTAGCTTAGCTCAGCTTGTGGAGATAAATCAGGTGGCTTGTGACATGTTTGACTTGAACCAACTTTCTGTAAGAAAAAACTTTTTATTGCTCTTTGGTACGAGAGGCCTTTCGCAGGAATTTACAACCATTGTTTCTCTTCCATTATCATGTGGCTTTCTGTCCCTCCAACCTAGCTATTGTCATAGCATTTTCCATCCAAGGATTCAAATTACTTTACAAACATTAATTACATCATTCAACTGCCTTAAGGAACCTGTGTAGTGGTTAGAGAACAGGGCTGAAAGTCAGGACTTCTGAATGCTATTTCTGGCTCCGCATTGACTCACGCTATAATCTTGATTAATTTATTTCTGACTCAGAAACTTTAATAGTCCCACTTTGCTGATAAATATTCATGCCACAGGTATTACGGCAGATGCTTCCTGAATGATGGAGACGACAAGTACGCGTGATGCTAGCCCGTGACTGGTAGGATTGCAAAGCAGGATGGGGCTCCCTCGGCAGGTTTCCTATTCAGAATTGTGAGTAGCTCAGGGTTCTGTCTCAATCTAGAATGCCTCTGTGGCCTTCTACCTGTAAACAGAGGTTTTCTTAAGCTATCTGAATTATCATCACCTTTTCACTACGTTAATTCTGTTCCAGTGATATCCAAGGGGCATCCAGCTTTTCCATGAGATCAGATGTTTGCTACAATCAAGAAATGTACACAGTCAATTTTGTGAGAAGGGTCAGCATTACCCAAGGGGGATTTCAAATCTCCACGTCAACGTTTGGATGGTTGTTAGCATAGTTCATTTTCTGATGAACAGAAGATTAAAAAATAATCTAGTCTGACATAACTGTGGTAATTGCAAATACGTGGTTGAAAAAGTTCAGACCAGTGATTTGTTTTTGCACGTGTAATAGGGAGATAAAAATACATGAACAGAAATGGGTTTGTGTGACTTAATTTCAGTCTGAAGACATTACTGATACCAAACTCCTAGCATGAGTAAAGTTAGAAAAACAAAAACAAACAAAAAACCAGTGACACCTCCCCTTCTTTATATTCGCATAGCTGCTGGTGGGATGGGTTTGTGATGTTGGGAAGGGAAATGCTGGCATGTTTTTGTGTGGGATGGGGCTGTTACTGAGCTCCACCAAGATTCTAGGCCTCAGAACATACCCTGAAGTGTAAACAATGTCCAGTGGAATTAAGTTTTTAAAACTAATTTCTTGAGGAGAAAAGGCAAATTAAATCATCGTCCGTGCTGACGTTAGTCTCTGGATCTTCTTGGAAGAGGGTGACAACAAAAAAGGAGATTAGAAACTGAAGAATCCTAGGAAAGGTTCTGTTACCTTCAGTACAGAGTATCTATGGAAGCTCACTCTGCCTTGACGAATTGATGACGAATTGATGACGAATTGATTTTCAAGATAACATTGATTTATCTTGAAAACTAAGCGATGTAAAACCTTTCTATGTCTGATCATTTCACAGAAGCTTAGAATACGTAATTGGTACAGAAGCTACTCTTGTGTGACTTTTGTCACACAAGAAGCTACTCTTGTGTGACTGAAGAAACCTCAGCAGGGTGAAGTAGAGGTTTGCATCTGTATTTCATTGCATTTTCAAATCTTTTCCTTAGAAATTCACTTATTCCCATTCTCAGTACAGCAGCAGGTGCATCAATAGCCTGAGGTTGTCTCTCATTTTCATACTGAAAGGAGGCTGTGGCACGCACAGCAGTATTTTCACTTTTTATAGCTGTATTTCTGCGAGTCCTGGCTGAGAACAGCTCCAGTTTTGTTCTACAGGTGCCATCTCTGCCTTAACGCCTGCCAATATTTAAAAAAAATAAAAATGCTGTGCACTTTGCTGACTTGTGCTAGATCTCAGAAAAGTTTATTTGGCTGCTGAGCGCTGTCACTTCAGAGAGGTTTTACTTTTAAAGACGGTTATTTCATTCAGGGAGCCTTGCCTGTATTTCCTGGACCTCCTGGTTTAGCTGGCTTTAACTGATTCGAGGCCAAAGGAAGCTGGACGGGAGGGGAAGGAAGTTTTGGGGGACTCACACACCTGCACTGTGCAGGTTTGACGGGTTACCTCACGGCTGGGTTACCTCACAACTGCCGCAGCCTCTCCTGAGGAGACTTTTTGGGAGCCTGGGTGGGCACCGAGCTGTGGAGGCACCGAGCTCTGGAGGCTGCTGCTGCCCTCTGCAAGCAGAACTCGAGCCAGGGCAGCCCGCAGGGGGTCTCTGTGACCCCCTCAGGAAGATGGGGCTCCCTGGCAACCTCCCCTTCACAGACCTCTTCTTCCTTCTCTCCCCTTGCAGCCTCCTCTCACAGCCCTCCATCCACGCATTGCCTCCCTTCCCCTCACAGCCCTCCCTCCCCTTCCTTCCCCTCACAGTGCCTTTTCCCTTCACAGCCTCCTCTCCCCTCACAGCCCTCAACAGGCTCCCCTCCCCAGTCCTCCCTTCCCCTCACAACCCTCCATCCTCTCCTCTTCCCTCACAGTTTTCCCTTCCCCTCACAGCCCTCCATCCCTCCCCACAGCACCCCTTCCCCTCACAACCTCCCCCCCCCCCTCCCTCCCCTCATGGCTTCTCCTCCCCTCACAGCCCTCCCCCTCCCCACAGGGTCCCCTCCCCTCCCAACCCTCCATCTCCTCCTCTTCCCTCACAGCTCTCTCTTCCCTCACACTCCTCCATCTCCTCCCTTTCCCTCACAGCCCTCCTCTCCCCTCACACTCCTCCCTTCCCCTCACACCCTCCCCCATCTTCCCTCCCCTCCCTCCCTCCCCTCCCCTCCCCGCCCCCAGCCCCGCCCCCAGCCCCATGCCGCCCCGCACGCTCCCCTTCGCCGGCTGCGCATGCGCGGGGCGAGGCGGGAGGGGGGGAGCGGGACGCGGGGCGCGTCGGGCGCATGCGCAGCGGCTCGCAGGGGGCGGGCGGCGGGGCCGGGCCGGGCCGGGCCGTGCTCGCTGTGGTGTCGTCGCGCCAGCCCCAACGGCCCCGCGTCCCTCCGCCGCCGCCATGTCCTGCCCTCAGGAGCCGCGGCCCGGCAGCAACAACAACAACAACAGCCCAGGAAGCGAGCCGGGCCTCAACAGTGAGTGAGGGGTGTGTGTGTGGGGGGGTGCGCAGAGGGGATGAGGGGATGCGGGGCCTCAGGGAGCCCGGGGTCTGTGGGGCTGAGGGGTGTGGGGGGGGCTGAGGGGAGAGCTCGGGGTGTTGGGGGCTGAGGGGGGAGGGAGCTGAGGGGGAGCGGCCCCGGAGAGATGAGGGGGTTAGGAGGGGGTTTGGGGTGGGAGGGGGGCGGTTGGGGAAATAGGGGGAGGGTTTGGGGTGGGAGGAGGGGGTTTGGGGTGGTAGGAGGGGATTTGGGGTCGTATGGGGGGGTTGGGGTGGCAGCAGGGGGGTTGGGGTCGGAGGGCAGGGTTTGGGGTTGTAGGGGCGGGTTTGGGGGCACAGGAGGAGATTTGGGGTCGTAGGAGTCGGTTTGGGGTCGGTGTTTTGGGGTCGTATGGAAGGTTTTGGAGACTCAGGAGGGGATTTGGGGTGTAGAGACAGGTTTGGGGGCGCAGGAGGTGTTTTGGGGACACAGAATCCCAGAGTGGCCAAGGTGGGAAGGGATGCCTGGGATCACCTAGTCCGACCCCCTGCTGAGCAGGATCACCTCGGGCAGGATGGCACCCAGGTGGGTTTCAGATATCTCCAGAGGAGGAGACCCCACAGCCTCTCTGGGCAGCCCGTCCCAGTGCTCTGCCCCCCTCACAGTAAAGAAGCGGTCGCAGGGAGCAGCTTTGGGGTGGCGGGGGCAGGTTTTGGGGCGGCAGGGGCAGCTCTGGGGTCGCACCGAGTTTACCCAGCGGCTGGCAGTGGAGCTGGGGCTGCAGCAGGGCAGGGGGAGGAGCGTGCCTGTGGGAATGAGTTTATTCAGGGGCTGAGTCAATAGCACTGACGTGAGCTCCTTTCCTCTATATCCGGCATCGCTGTCAGCTGCTCTGCTGCATCCTTTTGTTCCCAGGGTGACACCGGCAGGGCACATCTATGGGGTTTCTGTGGGCTCTGGTGCTTCGGGCAGCTCCCTTTCACGCGTCTGAAACAGCCTCTTCAGTGGGGCTGTTCGTTTGCTCCCAGTTATTAAGGATGCCTCGGTTGGAGGGGTGGATAGATGGCGTGAACGGTTAGCTCTTGGCTTCGTGGTTTACAGCGAAGTCAAACCGACAACAAAATGCCTTGATTAATCTCCTGTGACTTGATGGGAATTGGGCTAGAGAAGAATAAACCCTGCCTGTGTGTTAAGGCTGTCATTGTGCCATGGTAACGTTGCACCTTGTGATAACGAGCACGCTTCACAACAAAACACTCACCTGAGTAAAACAGGCACTTACAGTGAGTTATTCAGGCCGGTTGGCACACTGAAACATCAATTTTCTGTCCTAAATTTACATCGTGCCTAGTGCCCAGCTCCGTGCTTTATTCTCAGTTTGTAAATCGCCGTCTTTGATCCTGTATTTTGATCTTTCCATCTTGTTTTCTGTCGGTGCGGGAGCTCGCTGTGTGGGACACGTAACCTGGGGGAAGGTAGGAGCGGCGAGGGGAGCGCGCTGAGCGCCTGGGCTGGGTCTGCCCACGGGGATCTTGCTGCTGGGTCAGCGCGTACGGGCTTAGCGAAATCAATGTGATTACTGGAGGTGGTGAGCACAAGGTATGAGAGGAAATATTCGGTCGGCTGCGCTCGGCGAACAAAACAAACGCCACCCATGGGCTCCGTGAGGGCTTAGCGCTGCTTTCAGGCGGGCAGCAGCTCCACAATGCGCGGCGTTCCAGGGGCTTTTTCTGCCATTATATAAGCGCTGCAGTGACCCTTCTCAGGCTAATGAGTTCGGACACTTATTCATTTTGTTCTGCGTGCCGTCCGTGCGTGTTTGAGGCCTTCCATTCAGAGATCTCCCAGCGCTTGAACTGAAGGGCAGGAGACCTTTGGGTTCACGAGAAAATAAAAATAAAAACCCCAAACCCAACCTCGTGTGCTTTGGGTGCTTCCTACATTTTAATTATTATAAGGCTCTGTTACATATTGACAAAAAAGCAATCCCACCTTAGGCAGGAACTCATCCACCTCTGTCATGGAGAACTTGTTAATAATTACAGTTTTGGGGATCTGAGCAGCTTTCTTTTTCTGTTAAAGGCACACTTTGTTGTAGAAGTGGTAGTTCTGAGTTTATTCAGACTGATCATGGCTCAGGCTTCTTGTGAGCTACTAGCTTGGAATATCTTTATTTCTACAATTTTATATGCAGAAAGTATTTTTAAACCATATTTTTATAAATAAATGCATAAAACTATATAAATATATGCAACATTTTTCTATTTTTTATCATACCTTTATTTAAAAAGTCTTTCTACCCCCAAGTGAAATCTCAGACTGCATGGACAATCTGACAGCCCCTCTCCTGCACTTTCAGCTACTTTTGCGTAGAATTTCCACCACTTAGGTAGAAGTGAACGTTGTAAGGTCACACTTCTGATTTATTTTCTTCCCAAAGCAGTTGGATTTTTCTGTTTAGTAGAAACCTGTGTGTGCAGGATGGCTGTGTGCCAGATGACAGCCTATTGATGCTGCAGTTTTGCAACAGGATTTAGGAGGACTTGCCTATTAACTGACTTAATGCTGCTGCATAAGACCTACTTAAATCCTGCTCCGGGACTTGTTTGTACGTGAGGAGTCCTGCGCCCGCATGGAGACCCGCTGACTTCATTAGGGTCTTGCCCAATTGCCTACACAAATGGGACTTTTTTTTTTTTTAAAAAAAAAAAAAAAAAGACAAATGTGTAGCTGATACCCAACTTTATTTATGTTTTAGTAAGAAAATCTGCCTGAATATCTCAGAAAAGCAATTGTGGAAGTGACGTTAGTGTTCAAAAATCTAAGTGTTTGTTAATGTTTTTCTTACTTAGACAACAAAAAAATTTCATTGTTTTTAGAGATGTCTGCCAGGAAAAAAAGAGGAAACATTTGGGGTGTGTATGGCAACTCCTTATGGAATTGCATACTTTTTGTTAACTAAAGACTTCGTGTTAAAAGGCTAATAGAAATATATATTTTTAAGCATTTTCTAGCAAAGACTAGTATTTAGTTGTTTTTTCTATTATGTAGATGATCTGAATGCTGTCTCGCTAAATTTAGGAGAAATATTTCACCTTTTCACAGGTACCTTTTAAGCTTCTTCAAAATCCTTAAAATAAGAAAAACAGTAAGCGTGTAAAAAGGGTAATTTCTTTAATTTATAGCTAACTACAAAAAAATCATTCAGTATACATCCATTCCTAATGGAGTAGTGAGCATTAGACCTTGGGCAAATAATTTTGGAGTGAAAATACTGTTCTTGTAAGCAGGTTTGGGATTTTTTTTCTTTCCCAGAGTGTGCGGTACGTGATTTGGAAAGGGAGGAAAAAGCAAAGTGGGGAAGTTGAGTTAAACACCCACCTGAGAACGCCCCGTGCTGCCGTATTTCCAGCTCGGCAGTAAAATGGGAGAGGTGTTGGAGCTGAGCGTTCTCCTGTGGGTGATTACCATAACGAACTTGGAGCTAGAGGAGAGCTGGGGCAGCTTCTCTCTTCTCTCCCTGCTTTGCTCCAGGTGCTGATCCCTCCAACCGGGGGCTGCCAACCCCTGGGGCTCGCCTGCTCCCGCTCACAAACCGGTTGTGATTCCCCTGGGAGGACGTAGCGTGTTTTCGCTCGGTGCCAGATGAGGCTTCCCCGTGTGTGTTTGGACTCATTAAAAGTGAGGTCAGATGGGGAACGTGCTGCTCGTCATGTAAACTACTGCCTGCCTCGTCGAGGCTCTTTGCTCACGGATAATTCGCCTGTTCTTCCTAGCGTGGCCGTCACGTGTGTTAGATAAAGGGCAGATTCTCTCAGTCCAGGGTAATCTTCGTGCACAAATAAAATCCCCACTGATGTTAAGGACCGTGGAGGGTTGGTAGCTGCAGCCAGTTCTGATCACCTTCCCCAGGGCTTTCATCTGCCTGTGACTGCTGTTAGAAGAAGTGCTCTCCTCACACATTTGCCCTGCGTTCTTCTCACGTTTTATCACTCTGCTCTGTTCCAATATCAGGCGTCTTTGCAGTTCCTGAGCGTTAGGATTCCCAACAGATGCTCCCTGCTCCAGCGTGGCTCTAGGAGAGCCTTCACCTTTCTGGCCCTGCCTTCGACCAGCAGCTGCCAGCTGCCTTTCTGCAGGTGCTGCCCCTCGCTGCACAGCTACAAGACAAACCTACCTTCCTCACCAGGTTCTTGAAATGGTTGGAATTTGAAATGTAGACAGCAGCAATCAGCAGAAATCTGCAATAATACAGTTTCGTGCTGATTAGTCAAAGCAAAGGCTGCCTTTCCCAGCTGACGAGGATCTGGAAAGCCCAGTATGTGGTGCGGAGCTGGTGTGCTTGGCGTGATTGTAGGCAGGCTCTGTGCACGCCCTAAATTCCTTGTTTGTGAATGCAGCTTGGGGAAACCAGGCTCTAAACCACCGGGACTCCGAAGGGGATGATGCTTCCATGGCCATCAGCATAATGGCTTTGTTAGCAATCGATACTAAGGAGGAGCTCTGCTTGGGCTTCGCAAAATCAAGCTGGAAATAGGTGAACACATCAGGGTGCACGCTCCTTCCCCTGTCACTGGGACAGTTCCCAGAGCCAAAATGTTGCTGTACAAACAAGTGGAGGCACAATACCAGATTCCACAGTCAGGAACTTGGTATTGAAATTCAGAACCTTTGCAAGTATTTAAAAAAAAAAAATAGTTTGACCTCTTGTTTTCATATCTTTAGGCTTTCTTGTTCTTAAATATCGTTACTTCTTTAGGAAAGGCATCAAAACTACAAGGAGCTGGAAGCGTTCACTGTCAGGCAGCCTAAGTTGAAGTCCTCAGGAGTCATGACATGAGTGAGGCCATTATCTGACCGATGATGAGAAATGTTGCACTGAAAACAGTGTGCTTTTGAGAAATGGGAGATCTTTCCCCTCCCTAATGATGGTTGTCCACCGGGAAGGCATTATTTCTGCTCCACATGCTGTGCCCCGTGGAACAGAACCGGCGTTTGTGCTGGGGAAGCTGCTGTGACCTTCCTGAGAGGGTGCAGGAACTTCTGAGATGGTGGAATTACGAGGCCGTGTTTCGTAACGTGCTGATGGTGTTTCAAGTTGTTTGTTGTGTTCGTGGCTCTTTTCTGATGATATATTTGAGGTGGTGGGGGCATCAAATGCAGAGTTACGTAGAAGGGTTATTAACACTCTGATTGATGAGCAGAAACAACGTTTAAAGCCCTCCTAGCTTCCCTAACGATATTGCATGGCAAAATGAAATGTCCGAAGGTCCTAACTGCAAATATTTTCCAACACAGAGCCTTAAAACATTGCTAAATGTCAGAATTTTGTAACACGGGTAAAGGCAGTGTGCAAGTGAAGCAGTAACTGCAGAAGGAAGTCTGTCGGCTGTTTGAGGCACTCGGCGTGCTCCGATAAATGAAGGTTGGACGGTCAAATGGTGCTTGTTGTGCTCCTTAGAGAGAAGGCTGGAATTGCAGTCGGGTAGGGAACACATCTAAATATTTGGAGCAGAGAGAAGGGTGGGGATCTCTTTTATCTTTAGCCCTCAGGGCATTGGATAATAAGAATATTTCCAAAACATATGAATTAAAACATGTCCCTTCCCAACATGCTGGCAAATACCGTTTCTCCTGTAGTTTATCAGCACGTTAAATGGCAAACTGGAGCATGAGAGGCTTCGTCTAAATGCCAGGGAGCAATCTGGGGCTGCCAGGGGAGGCTGTGGGGTCTCTGTGGGGGTCTGCAGAGGCCGCCTGGGCAAGGCACCCCGCTCTGGGTGGCCCTGCTGCAGCCAGGGGTGCCTCCAGCCTCAGCCAGCCCGTGAAATCAACGTGAGGTCATGGAAAAAAAGAAAAATAAAAATACTTAACCTTAAGTACAGAGAATGTGAATTGTGTTAGCATCTCCTAAGTGACAAAAACATCTGCTCTCTTTTGTCCGATCTCAGCGCACACATGGGTATTTCATAGTTATTGAAAATAAATCCAGACCTCTGCCTGTTGACCAGGTAGGCTGCGTGGTCTTTGCTGGCTGAGGAAAGGAGGGGAAAAGAAGGGCCAAAAAAAGATGAACCGATGGCACGGGAATCAACTCAGTACATGTGAAGGTTCTGGTTTTCCCACAGTTCTTCACTTTGTGTTATTTGTAGTGAAATCTTTTCACCTAACAGCTGCAAGGTGGATGTTAGCGTGGTACTTAGGCTGTGCTGACCTTGAGCTTGTGCTGGTTGGAGTTGTGTGACCCAGCTCTGAAGGCTATAGCTGGGTAGGGTGGGTGGCAGACAGCACTGGAGAGAAGGCTGCTTTCCTATCAGGCCAGGGCAAGAAAGTAGAACAGGGACTGATTTTCTTATTTTTAAAATATTTTTGTGTTATATGATTTTTATACAACTAAATCAGGGGCTGGTTTGGAGATGAGGGCTGTTGGAAGTGCAGGAGAATATGAAACCGCAGGTGGGGGACTTGTATAGCAGGAGGGCTGGGGGATGAAAACTTCATTGGAAAAGGAACGTAGAACAGGGAGGTGGAGTGATTGACGTAATGAAGTGATACCAGGAGGAGGGAAGCCTCAAACTAGGGAGAGAAAGAGAAATTTGGCCTGTCAAAGTATTAATGGTGGCACCAGGAGTAGCTGCAGTGGAAAGCAGCAGCCTCAGGTTTGGGGGCGTTCCTTCAGAGCCAGGAAGAAGCACGTCGCCTCGCCCTCGGCGTGTTTGTGAGCTCCTTCCCAGCACTGTATGTTATCTGAATTCGCCACGGTCCTGGGCCTTTTTGCTGCGTGTCATTGATAAACTTTAAGATGGGTTTTAGTTTCCCTGCTTTTAATGAAATGATGTCTGGCTGGCCCGACAGGTTCCTGGGTGGAGTTGCAGATGAACGGCAACGGCAATAGCAACGATAATGGCAACGGGAAGAACGGAGGCCTGGAACACGTCCCCTCGTCGTCCTCCATCCACAATGGAGACATGGAAAAAATCCTTCTGGACGCCCAGCACGAATCAGGACAGAGCAGCTCCAGAGGTAGTTCCCACTGTGACAGGTAAAGAAACGTTTGCTGTCCTGCACACAACTCATTGCAGGTTTTCTCCTGTAGCTGTTAAATGAGGGGTAAAGTTTGTTCTCAGGTCAGGATTGTCATGCTTCAGCATGCTTGCTTTCTCTTGCCTATCAAACAAGTCGTTTCCCTTGAAAAATAAGTCGTGTTTCAGAAAGGTAAGGGCTCCAGGAGCAGGGAGCTCACATCTGCACCGCAGTTAAATTTCTCGTTGTCATAAATCATACAGGGTATGAAATGCATTAATTTTTCTGGCACGTTAGTAATAATGTAATGTATGCATGCTTTATATTTAGCCAAGCGTAATAAAATGTATCACTGGACTTGGCAGAGGGATTTCTGGAATTTGTACGCCTTGCTTTCAATATCCTGCAGTTTTTTCATGTGCAGGCAAAATAATTTTGCCTAACAATATAACCCCATGAGACTCATGTGAGCATTATGATGTTCTTATTTGTTCATTATACCTTTCCCTCAAAGGTTTTGGGCCAGCTTTGGAGATCCGTGAGCGGTTTCTATATATAATTTTAGGTGTCCATCTGCTTATGCCTCCTTTGGATTTGCTAAATGACTGCTAACTGTCACGTCTACTGAGCAGCTTATATAAGTGGGTGATCAGAAATAAAAGCTATTTAAAATTAGTTAGGCCTGATTTAATTACTGACTGTAGTAGACAGTGCTTGAAAAGGATCCATACAAGTATTTCAGACAGAACTGCTTATTTTCTATTAAAATAACCATTTCTGTGTTGATACGAAACTAACTGCCAGTAGTTTAGTAGTATTCAGTCCAACCAGGAGTGTTTGCTAGATATTTTTTTCTACTTTTTTTTCTCTTACTAGTATAGAGGCTTTTTCCCCATTTTAAGTGAGTAAAGATAGAATGTATTCCTTTACTTAATTTTCCAGTTGTTAACTTGTAGGTAATTCTTTTCCCCTTTTCATAGTTGAGGAAGCATGCAAGGAAGGGGAGATATTTCCTTTTTTTTTTTTTTTTTTTTTTTCTAAACAAGAAGTTACACTTAAGTGTGGGGTTCTTGGTTCTTTTTGGTTACTTCTAACGTAGCTGCTTCTAATGAAAACTTAAATTACAAAGATGCCATTAGGAGTTGTAACGGGAGACCCATGCTGCTGCATCATACAGTATTTCACATTGTTCCTGACTTAAATTCTGCACTGTTACCTTGGTTGACATAATCAGGTAATTAATTTCTTTTGAATAGATGACCAAATTTTTAATATTCACAATGAGGCTAACAAGCAGAATGCCTTCTTGCCAAGCATTAAGAGGTATTTTGATATGTAATGTTGCAGCTTGTATAGATATAAAGCTAATTTGCAATACTAGTAGCATTACCTAAAGCAAGGAAGGGATCTGCATCTTTTGTGTAGCTGTTGAAGTTTTGGGCAATGCTTATTTTTGCTTCTGTGGAATGGCAGTCAACCCTGTTGAGACAGAGAGGATAATTCAAAAAAAAAACGGGTTAAACCACGACAAGAAGATAAGGGCTTTAAGGGCTCTTGGAAAACTTTGTTATTCTGGTGATTGTGACATGCAGAGTTGTGTAGTCTGTTAGTCATCTGAGTAGTGTGCAGAAGTGCATGTGGAAATGATTCAACTGAGATGCTATTTATGCTAATTGTTCTTTAGCTGACTGTGGTGTGACAAAAGTGACATAATGAAATCAATTTTTCTTTAGCCCTTCACCTCAAGATGATGGACAGATAACGTTTGATGTGGAAATGCACACAAGTAAAGACAGTAGTTCTCAGGTATTTTCTTCATTTACTCTCAAAATAAATTAAATTATTCATATTAAAGTTGTAAGTATTGTGTATAGATCATATTTGTATATAGGTCAATATTAGGAGTTCCTGAGGGGCAGAGCAACCTCTGTCACATTAGCAGGTCTTAAATCTTATATGTTTAACATATTTTTTATTCTGCCATGTAAAACTGCTGCTCTCTAGTAATTTTTTTTTTTCATTCTCACTCTAAACTTGGCTGTTATGTGCTGTACAGCAAAACAAATTATTTAAATCTTATGTATTCAGAATTTGGAGGTGTTCTTTAGTCACTTGGGTAAGGCTGTTTACTAGTCTCGTGCTTCGTTCTTGCATATTTTTACCCCATCTTTTCCTTAATAAGAACTTCATGGAGTACTTCCCTGTAAATATGTGTAGTAAACTGCTTTTGTACATTCAAGCTTAGGCCAGTTTAACTAAATTACATTTTCTTCTAAGAGATTGTTTTCAGAATAAAACTTTATTTAATAAAAACACCTCCCAGAACAATTATTTTTAACTGATTTATGAATTATTTTTAACAACCAGGCAGAGATGGTAAACTGTAGGCTGTATTAATTGCAATTTTGACTTGTAGAGATGAATAGCTTTGGAGGGAGGGAAAAACGAGGCTCCATCTCTAAAGCTGGGAGATGCCCTGGTTAGTAGCACCAATGTTATTGTTTACCACTCTGCTCCTGCTCTGTGTGTCAAACCTGTTTTGGCTTTGGAACTGTTTATATTCCTGCACAAGATTTCAGGGTGTTTGGTGTATTGATGTATGGATCAATCAGCTCACATGACAGTGAGTAATCCTCATCGTGCAAACTGAGAGACTAATGCTGAACTCTTAGCTTGGCAATTTACTGGAATTTGCTGCCTTCAGCACTATAAATAAAAAGCAATCCTGGATGAGTGAAACCTTGCATTTAATTTTGTCTAAGAGCAGTGGGCCTGTTGCACTTGTGCCCTACAGAGAGCTAGCCACGTGAAGGTGTTGGTTAGATCTGCCATCGCTGTTTTTTTGGATTGGATTGCTTCTGTTTTTGGTCTGATTCCCACTTCAATGTAAGTGGTGCATCTTAATTTACTAAAGGTCACTCAGGAAATTGTTTTAACTCTGAAAAAGAGTTTGTACCAAAGTCATCTTGTGCTAGCCAAGGAAATGGCATTCTCTGGCCTTTTTAGCAGATTTATTTTTTTCTAATTCTGGTATCTAATGATGTAATGTTGACTCCTTGGGTCAAGAGAGTTGCACTGAGTGCTTGGCTTTCCCTGCTACTTCTGGGATGCACCCAGTAGAAGCCACTAGTTGCATGTAATCCAAATTTCAAATAACGCCTTCAAAGAACTTCCTAATACTGTTTTGGAAACATTTTTATTTGGCTTTGTGCTTTACCTACATGCTGTATGCTTTTGATTAAATGCCATCAAATCAAAGTTTTTCATGTTTCTAAAAACTTTATTTAATGCATCAAGCTGGTTTGCTACGATTAGGATTAACATCACCACCACCCCTCCCCACAAAAAAAAAGCCAACAACACAACCACAAACCAACTTCCTACTACGTTGAGGTAGGACCAAATTAGTGATATCCTGACCTCTGCAGATCCTCCGTTTAGCATAAAATCTCTTCTAAATCATTGGTAGTCCAAGAACGCTTGCTTGTTTATCAGGTGCCGCCATTTGGTGCTTATCATTTTACTGCTGCTGTTGTTGTTCTCAATTTAACACCATGAGGAGGAGCCAACTGACTGTTACAAGGCTTGTCCAATGTGTGTTTTCAGTCTGAAGAAGAAGCAGTAGAAGGAGAGAAAGAGTTGGAAGTCTTGAAGAAAAGTGCTGACTGGGTGTCAGACTGGTCGAGTAGGCCTGAAAACATTCCTCCCAAGTGAGTTATTTTTTTAATGGATATTCCTTTGTGTGAAAGAAGAATCACGAGTCTCACTTACATGCAATTACTCTGGCTGTCCAAATAATATCATCTAGGAAAAAAGACATAATTTCTTTGGGGAGTCTACAAAAAGTCAAAATGAAGTTTGAGAACCATAATAGCATCAAAATTACCTTTTACTGAAAGTAATAGAAATCCACAGCAAGTTGATTACAAGGTTTCTTTACAACATTGCAATTACTGGGAGAGTTGGGCACTCGGAGCTGGGATTCATGGGATTTAGTTTGGGCTTATGAATGGAATAGTGTTGAGCAAGTGTCATAAATTCTCTGTACCTTTTTTTCTTTCTATGTAAAATATGTAATGTTCATCCACGGAAGGGGAAACGTTGAGCTCCTTGAATGCAAAGCATTTTTGTTAAAATAGAGGATGCTGTCTATATCTGGCAGACTTCTGTATCTCTGTTTGGAACAAAAAATGAGGCTCTTGCTAACAAATCACATCCTGAAATTCCCTCTCTCGGACCTACCTCTCTCTTCAGCTACTGCTCCCTTTGTCTCTATACTGTCTGTGTAAGTGGTCTCTCCACAATACCTCCTATTATTCTCTTTGATCCCTTACTCCGTGTAAAGGATCTCTTGCTTTGATCTCTAGCTCTTTGTACTTTAAAAAAAAAAAATAAAGTTCCTACAGAGATCATTTGTGTGCAAAAAAAAAAAAAAAAAAAGAAAAAACACCAAAAAAATTGTGTTAATTTTTCTCTCCTCCCTCTCTTCTTTCAGGGAATTTCATTTCAGACATCCTAAACGTTCAGTGTCTTTAAGTATGAGAAAAAGTGGAGCAATGAAAAAAGGTGGCATTTTCTCTGCAGAATTTCTTAAGGTTTTCATTCCATCTCTGTTCATATCTCACGTTTTGGCTTTGGGACTAGGGTAAGTATTAACGTAATTCTCACTTCAACTTTTGCATCTGGCTTTGCTTTTCTGCTTTACTTGAATGTCAGGTGCTTGCTGAAAAGGGCTTTGTCTAGAATAACTAGAGTATTGTTGCACCTTGCTCAAGAAACTATGGTGCTTTCTTTTCCTTGAAATGCAGGAAAACTTTGCAGCACTTTGAATACTTAGATATCTGAAATACTGGATGTATCTTGGGAGATCAGCTGCTGCTCTGCTCAGCAATCTTTTCAGTGCCTGTGTAATCTGATGTAATCTCTCAGCTTGCTTAAGTTCTAACTTTATGTTTATCTGTCATATTCTGCAAAGGGAGCAGAGGCGTGTACTCAAAATATGTTTTTACTTAGATTCATGTTCATTTCTGGGGTGGGATTCTTGCGTCTCTAAGCTTCTGTAAACTATCGAGAGAATTAGGAGGATAGAATATATGAAAGTGTATTGTACAACACTTGTACTATTGCAAAATTGTACCTTTCTGCAGTGCATTAGATGTTGCCTGGATGTATTTGGTAAAGATCAGTGTTTGTGTAGATCCTCAGCAGTGTTTTAAAGCTCATCTCTTCCTTCTATTGGCAATACTTTGTTTTGCAATAATAATCTGAGTGTTGCTCAGCTGTTCAAGAGCCTCCTGTGTCAGGTACTCTATGGACAACGCAGCTTTCAGGCTGGGGTTTTCAGATGAGCTTGGGACTGGAAGGAACCTGTTTTCACTGAATGTAGCTAACATCAGTCCTTCTAGGCTTGTCTGAAAATCTCAGAATGAGTAATTTTACAAAACGAGAAGTGAAGTCTGTGGAAGAATCTGATCAAGCTTGAAAGACAGATCCCAGTTGCTAGGTGCATGAGGACTGTGTCAAAGCCAGGGGTATTTCTGTGAAATACGCTATGCCTTATACTTTCTATTTCAGCATCTACATTGGGAAACGACTGACCACACCTTCAGCCAGCACTTATTGAAAGATGGAGTGCAAAACCTGGAAATCCACGTGACCTGTGAAGGTGTTTCTGTCTCATTTAGTACATTTGACTTGAGACCATTTTAAGCATGACCCTGACTTCACCCTTTCTTTACATATCCAGGTTTTTGCTAACTCTGGAATTGAGTATTGTGTTGGAACTCTGTTGAGGTGTTTCGCTATCCACATTCTTTTCCTCTCTCTTCCCATTCCCTTGCCTCTTGGCCTGCAAGACACGTCAGAGTTGCTGAACGGAGTTTACAACTGTCTATATGTTGCAAGGGCTTCTCTCAATGCAAAATGCCACCAGCAAGTTTTAATTTTCTCGGTGATGCTGTTGCCTCCTTAGTGCAACCTGACTTAAATTGCAGTTGTGCATGGTATGTTGACTGTATTCTAGTGATAAAACTAAGTATCTTTGAGGAAAATTACTGATTGGAGTGAAATTGACTTTTGTTTTGGAAAAACAAACTGGTTGTGAAACAAACTAAGAAATTACTGGCAATAAAAAATAGTTAAATCAGCTTCTGGGGGAATTTATTTGACCCCCCTTACATTGGCTAACACGATTCAATTTGCAGGAGGCAAAGACTGCGTAAATTTTGAACTAGGATAACTTATTCCATCAGCGTATTTTAATATTAGATAATTGTTGTAATCTTGTCTTTTCTATGAAGTCAGCTCCTTATTCCTTGTAGGAAACCTGTCTGATGCCTAGAAGATATTAGAAAAAATTGCATTGTTTGCATGTGAAGAAGCTTTTCTTTTCCTTACCTGTTTTCTTAAGGGAAAATTTTAAATGTGAATTTTTCCTTTTAAACGTAGTTTAAAATTAAGGAAAAACCCAACAGCTGTAGGTGTATTTAGACTCTTGTATAAAAGGATATGATTCTGTTTGTTGTGGAACCATTTACAATTATGATCATAGGGCAGTTTCGGAAGGTAAAGCGTTTGACCTATCTCTAAGGGGGACAATCTTGCAGGTGCGTAAAGATTCAGAAGTTGTAAAGCTCTGAAATGTCTTCTGCAAATGAGTTTTCGATATTCCTCTCATTGTTTACTGTACAATCTCCTCTGGGGATACATGGAATCTGAAAGTCACTCGTGATGTCTCATGTTAGCTAGACTTCTCACTAACGTCGTTGAACTTTTATCTTAGGGAACATTAAGCCTTGTCCTCCTTCAGTGACACTTCTTTTCAAAATGTGAAGCTTTAGTACCAAATTGTTACAAAGCATCGGGACGTTCATGTCCTTAAATAGATTTTATTGGATTTCAGAACATGTAGCATGACTCTGAAGGATAGAATACTCCTTTTTTATATATATATGAATATATAAAAAAAAAACTATGGTATAGACTTTAATACTAAGTATTTAGGGAACCAATGCTAATTTTAAGACTAGCAAAATCTCACTTAAATGAAAACTTTAGGAGGCTGACTTGTAGAAAACTTTAAGCAAATGCAGTCAGCTAGTTGGAAGAGAACAGCTACCTGTGATTGTTTGCTTGCAGCAGATTTTAGAAAGTTGAATATTTGATATAGCAGTGATCGCTTGAAACAGTTGATACGTAGAAGCTAAATCCCAACCGAGATTTGGTTTAAAAGAGCTTAGGTAGCTCCCAGGAAGTAAAAAAGCTAAGCATAAATCCACTGCTAAACCGTATTTATTTTGATTCTCTACTTCTGAATGCTGTTAGAGAACGCTTTCAGGGTAAAAGAGCAGTCTAACAATTCTGGTGAAGACATCTGCTTTTTTCTTGTAGCTGTCGATGCTCGTGGCACTCGAGTGGCCTACCACTGGGTATTTGTTTCAAGGGTGGATGCTGGGTTTCGCCCAAAGGTGGGGGAGAGAGGGGGGATGTGGTGAGGGTGTTTTAGATCAAGTACATCACTTTACAGTCCTGAAAAACCGAGCGGACAGGGGAAAGGCTGAAACACTTTCAGTTCTAATTACAGCACCTTGTTTTGTACGGAAATTGGAATAGTGGGAAAATAGATTTTTACCGAGTAGGGAGAACTTATTCATCAACAAAAAACACCCCTTTGTAAAATAAAAGAGGATAATTCTTCAGAATATCTAATAGCTAATCTTGCAAGCTTGTGGCTAGAGTATCAACATAGTTTGTAATATTTGAAGGAGCCATGAAGAAAAATTGTAAAGACTGCAGCCGAGGAACGGATACGTGATCACGGTAATTTGCTGTGATACGATGCAGTATTTATTGATACCTGCTATAAGCTTTGGAGGAAAGTCTACAACTTTGAGTTTTACAATGAACAGAAACAGATTGTATAATTTGAAAAGGGGTTTCAACTATTGATAGTTGAGGTTTTGTTAAGATAAATGTTGTTTAAAAAGCTTTATACCTGTTTACAGTTTTGGAAAAAAAATGCAGGCTTCATTTTTCTTACATACAGTGAAAACTGGCCTACGATATTTGTAAATAGGATCAAGAAAAAAATGCATAAACTCGCACATTAAAAATGCAGCAGGCTAACTTAACTGCAGTAAATACATATTTACTTACTGTTTTAAAAAGTGAAAGCTGAAGATTATTAGAAACTCAAATTTTTTAATTGACATTTATTGAATATTGGAGTTAACTGAGCCAAAGTGATTATGCATTCTTCATAAATTAGTTAGCACTTTGTAACATTATATACAGTTTACAGTACATGTATAAGTTGTAGCTTATAAACATTTTGTGCCATTAAAGCTCTCACAAAACTGGTTGTCTCAAATTACTTCATCCTGCGCCTGCCTTTCTCTTCTTTTAACAGGACTGCTTTGTAAAATGCTTAATGAAACTTGTATTCTGGGTTACACAAACATCGAAGCTGCTGCTTATAGACTGGAATAATTTTTTTTAAGATTGTTTTTTCTTTTTTGAACAACTTGAGGTTATCAGCTTCGTTTTCTAAAGCACTTAATAAAAATTGTTCTGTTGTCACACCATACACCTGCGCCCCTCCCTCCAGCACCTTGTCAAGGAAAACTTCTAAAGCAAAGTAAGGTGGCGGCATATGAAATGTGAAGTCAAGTTGATAAGATTTTCTATAATTAGTCATCTCTACTGTACTCCTTGTATTTCTCTGCTTTTTCCTCATTCTGTTAAATTTGCAGATTAAAGAATAGGGGACGTAAGCCAGTTGGTAATTTGCCTCCAGGTTGTCGGTTCAAGCAGTGTTTGCTTTGAGAAGTATCATGTTGGAGGAGTGAAAAACTGTGAAATGTCATCATTCTGATGCTCTTACTGCCGGTTTTATTTAGCTATTATTTTTTCCTATGTTTTTAATGTAAAAATCCAGAATTCTTGTAAAATGAACTTGTGTGATTTTTTTTTTTTGTTTTGTTTTTTTTTTTTTTTTCTTTGAGAGAGGAACGTGATTTATAAAGTTATAAATCCTACCTTAAGAAAGCATAGATTTTGTGAACTTGCGTTGAAATTTGGGCCTGAGGTTTTGAATTGCCAGTACTTCGTAACTGCTCTGTGGAGCAGGTTTGTGGTGTGATTTTTTTGAGCAGATTGTTCCTCTGCAGCCGAATGAGATAAAGACTCATTTAGGAAGTATTGGAGGGGAAAAAAAAATTATCACACCCTTCAAAACTTGATTTGTTGTAACGATGTTTTGCAAAAGAATAAATCCGGGATAATCCTGCATAAAGCAGCAGTATCTGCACGAAGATTTTTTTCTGTTACAAATCACATTTAGATGAAGTTTCAGAGGACTCTCTTAGTTTTACTATTCCCTTTGAGTTTCTTTTCATTTTGGTGCAAGAATGTTCAAGCAAGGACTGACGAGAAGGGGCTTGTATATTTAGTTATGAGTGGCATGGTGATATTATCTGTTGAACTAAAAGAAATACAGCTGGACAAGTTAGCCGTGTAGCCTCTTGGTTCTCTGTAATCAGCCCCAAGAAGCGTGTTTTATGTTACGTTCTGGGAAAGTTACCTTCTATGCTAACTTTCTACAAAGAGCCTAGGGATTTAGCCAAGTTAGCTGCTCACATGAGAGCAACATGGGATGCTGAGTCCTACTTCCACTCCGTTTTCATGATTAGCTGTTTGCATATAAAAGACTAGGAGTAACTTTGAATTCTGTGCTTTATGAAAAAGTTATATATTAAAATGTACTTTATACATTTCCACGTGTGAATGTACATAGAAAACTTCTGTCTAGTAAGGAAATCCTTGCTCTGTGCAAGTGTTTGTAGGAGCTTTGGCTTGTATTTGAGTTGGATATGAGTTCTCCTTTTTGGTTTGGGTCTTGAAAAGTAAATAAAATGCTAGGGCTCTTAACCCTATAGTTCCTTCATCGCTTTTAAAACAAAGCTAATGCTTTAGATACTCCTGGATAAATCTCTCTGCATGCACCAAGTGTCCACATGAAAAAGAAAAAGCTAAATTAATTTCCGTTTATGAAATGACTCCGTGTCCTGCGCTGCATGGCAGCTGCCTCAGCCCGACGTGGTGCAGTGCTCACAGCAAGATTGGTCCTGACATTAGGGGGAGAGCGAGTGGTGCTTTTCCATTAAGGAAAGTAAACAGGACTTAACTTTTTGAGCTGCTGCCAGAGGACTGAGGAATATGGAAACACGTTTCTATTGTCCCTAACGCTTTTAGATAAGATTGTAGAGTTTTACAGAGACTTTTTTTTTCATTGGTACCGTTTGTTTAACTTGCAGTTTGGTGTCTAGAGAGAAATTAATGAATCTTAAGGGCAGAAAATCCCAAGAGTGCTTATTCTGGTACATACAATGAAGGGAAAAGATGGTTTAAGTTCTGTTATAAGGAGGATGTATAATTTAGGCTACAGAAGGATGCATATACTGCAAAGATTGCAGCGTACGAAGCACTGGATCTCCCAGTCAGTTCAGTTATTACAGCCTTTACCTTGAACCTTACTTTGGACTGAGGTTTCAGTTCCAGCCATCAAATCTTTGTCTACTTTTCCCTGGTAGGCTCCCAGGTGCGTACTCTGTATAGACCGTGTCTGATCTCCTGAGTAAGTTTTAATGCAAATCTCTGTTTCAAGACAACTTTTGTATGGGAAATTTCACAGTCATCTCCTACTGAGTTGTCACATGCATCTAAATACATGGTGAGAGCCGGTCATTTATCTGTGACTGAGATAAAAGCGATGTGTAATATCCTCAGTAAAATTTGGGCTGAGTCCTACCAAGGTGCTAGCGTGACGACGTGCCCGAACAGAGCAGCGAGGATTCCTTTATGAAGATGTGACGGCATCAGCGCAGCAATTGTGGCAGACTGCTCCTGCTGAAGATGGATTTTCACGAAGCCTGCGAGAGGAATACAGAAACACCCCAGGTAACTTCATCTGGGAGTTGGCAGCTGTTCATCTTGTTCCCTTTTTGGAACTTCCATCCTTCGTTTAATGTCTTCCGTTTTTCATGTGAAAATGTGCAGGATTTTAATGGTTAAATACTAACATTTGGAAGCTTTTAGAAATCTTATTTCTTACCCCTCCTTGCTGAAAAATGCCTTCCTTCTTTGCTGAAGTGCTTATTTCTCCCCTCTTCTTTACCAAAAAGTACTGTTTTTACTTCAAAAATGCCACGTGTGCTTCTGACTGAGCAAAATCTAAAAAGCTGCATTGTTCTTGCTTGCTTCTGTTCACAAAATATCTGCAATGTGATTGTCCTTCAGGCTGTGTGAAGTGTTTTTTGGGGGGACTGTTCTGTGTTCCGACACCAGCTAGCGCAGTATTTCTCCTCCTGCAGCTTACCTTTTATTGAAAACCTTTATGCTCTTCCATTATTTGCTTGTAAAACCACTTGTTTGTTCCTTGGGTGCTTCTGGCGTCACCTTGCCTCACTGTGCTCCTTTCCTACGCTGTGCCCAGCCTTGTTGGCTGCTCCTTCTGCTTCCTTCCTTCATTTTGTGTCCTTGAGCTGCTGATCCTTTCCCCTCGAGCACTGTGAGCAAACACAGAGCACACACCTATTCCACGAAGAGCTTCGGTTACTGCGACAAAGCAGTGCCTTGGTCGTGGTTTTGGGTTCCACGAGACCCCCAGTTTTTTCAGGTGGGTATCTGTAGGTACCGCATGGCTTCACCTCTTGCACTGTTAATTTTTAGTTGATCTGGTAGAGCCCAGAAGGGTGTTGAAGGGACGCTCTGCTGCTGCTACCTCAAAGGGAGCAGGTCGTAAAGAAAGTCTGTCTCTGTCATGGCTGTAAGAAAGGGTGATGAGAGCTTAATAAGTAAGCTAAATTGGGTTTAAGCTCTGAGCTTAAGTTGATCTTGTGGACTTCTCTGCCTGAGAAGTCCTCCTGAAGGCCTGAAAAATGCTCCCTGACGGTCGTTCACTTCCAGTAGTGCTGGATAAAAAGAAATTGCTTGCATCTCTGGAGTTCACACAGAATGGGACTGTCAGGATTAAGTCATTATTTCTGACTGCTTGTTGTGGCAGATGAGATGGGGAGAAGGAAAGCTGGCAGTGTGTCAGATTTAAAGACTGGTGTAGCTGTTGGTGAATCGAGCAGGCACTTACAGAAGTACCGGTTGTCTGCTCTGTGGCCTGGTTTGGGTTTGGAGAGGTCTGTGATCCAAAATCCCTGTCTGACTGGGGTCGTAGTGCTCAAATATTTTTGTGGTAAGCATGACAAAAATCTGTCGGTGCTGCTGAGTGACTTGGGCTAAAATCTGTGTGTTTAGGGGTACAGCAGTGAAGCATCTCAGTGCTGGGCACGCTGCAAGCCTCGCTTTGCAGCACTGCAGCTCACCCTGAGCTGGTGCTGGGCTTGGCTTCTGTGTGCTATGAAATTGCTCTTGACTGCTTGAATCAACTGATTATAGCCAGGGACAATCATAACGCAGCCCTGACTTTAAATCCCCTGCTGTCTCTTCATAAGCTTGCAGCCATGGCTGGAGATGAGTTGCTTTTAGTGTATTTGGGACAAAAATACTTGAGACTGCCAGCTGAGCGGTGTCACAGCAAGGAGTTAAACATTCGGTTACTTAGAGAAGGAAGCGTCTTCCACTCAAACTGCTAACCACGGCCATAAATTTCCAGAAGTAAGCTCTTATCTGAGCCGTTGCCAAAAGCCTAATGCTCAGAAATGGGTTTTCAGTGTGCAAGTGAACATGCGTTTGTGTGTGCTGGAGTGGGGAACGGGGAGGAGGAGGTGTGGCCAGCTGAGCATCAGCAACGAGCGAGCTCTCCGCCAGCACTGCAGCTTTTTCCTATAGGCTTCCCGGCTAGGTGAGAGCTCGGGACTGAGGGAGAAGGCTCCCCAATTGGCTGCAAACGTGGTGGCACGATACATGATGTCACCCTGATGTCACCCCGCATCCTCTCCTGGCGCTCCGCGGCTTTGGGCAGGAGCGCGGTGGCAGCGCCGTGCTGCGAGGTGCTGAGTCCTTCCCTTCTGCTAAAGCAGGAGTCGTTCATAAATCATTCCCGTTCCACTTAGGGCTGGGCAGGGCAGAGCTAATGTGGAATTAGTACGGGGGGGATTAGGTTTTAGTGGTTCTGCGCAAGAGTTATGGTTTTCTGAGGAGTAAGCAAAGAGCTGCAGGAAATACTTACCGTGATGGATGCTGGAGGAGGGCGCAGACAAATGCGCTGCTGCTGACAGCGTGGTGGTAATCGTGAGCTTTTACAAGGGATAATCAGATGAGTGAAACAGAGGAGAAAAAGCACGATGGAAGAGACTTCCCTCCCAGCCTGTCTCTCTCAGCCTTCTGACTCAGGTCTTGTGATGCTGAACTCCACAAACATAAGAAGTCTTTTTTGCCTCAAAGTGCTTGTTTGTTGCCCCAAAGCGCTTGTTTGTTGTTCCTGCAGCACACACCTCGCTGAGCACGAAGATGTGTGTGCAGAATTGACACACCCCCCTGAAAGCCAGAGCAGCACAAGCCAGCCAGTTTACCCATTTACGCCTCTTCCTTACCAGTTTATTTACCCCTGTGGTGAATTTGACCGGATTTTTTTAATGTTGTATATTTACAATTTGCCCTCCCAGTGCTGAGGATTTTGTTTTGTTTGGGATTGGGCTAGGAATGTGTCTTGTAGGTTTGTTTCTCAGGGTGGGAACTTAAAGGAACAGCCTTTATGCCACTGACTTAATAATGGCTCTAGCAAAGTCTTTGTGACTCGCTCCTCGTCTGTGAAGTGGAAATATTAACCTGCTGTAGAAAAAGTATTAATGGCTTCATTTGAAAGCAAAGGATTTCTATAATCCTTTTGTGGAAGGATCTCATATACCAGTGATGATTTTCCCACATTCTTAACCAGTATAAATGAGTTGAGTGTCAATAAATTGTATTCTGATCTGTTCTCTCTAACCTGTTCTCGTTTGATTAGTTTTGGAAATAGATTATTTGGTATTTCTGCCTTTGCTTATAAGGGCAGAGCTGATGGCCCGTGAAGTGAATACTAAATTTATATTCTAGTAGAAGAATATTCCCAGGAGAGTCAAATTTGTTTGGAATTGGGTGATTTTGGTGGGCTGTTTTTATGGTCAGTGTTGTAATGGAGCAGTGAGATGATGCTGTTTAACCTTACTGGTTTGAACTGGTCTAGCATGTTGGTGTGCTGTCCATGAGGGTACTTTAGATCTCAGTTTTTTATAGTGTGATAAGAGAACTTCATATATATGTATGGTACTGTGCTCAGTGCGATCAGGCCGTGTGATTGGAGTCATACAAACTTCACCATAGATTTTAGGATCTCAGAAGCTGAAAACGTATTGCTTGTTTAATGCAATTGATAAATAGCATTTGATAAATAGATGCGGAGCCTCGTTGGAGAGCAGTGGGCTCTGAGGGCGTATGGATATCCAAGTATTTGGGCGAGCTGAGCTGGGGGATCATGGCAAACTGTCCTCTGAGCTGTGCTGCACCTCCAGACGTGCTCGTACATCAAGTAGGTGACACGAAGCGGGGTGCCTGGTGCTGTCACGTTACGATTCTTTCTCTGGCAGTGCACACACAGCCTGTTGTGTTCCCTGTTCCCCGCCGTTATCAGCAAAGAAATCCGCATTGTTCTGGAGGCAGAATCCAGCGGTCTTCCCAGACCTCCTACGGAGAGCGATGAAAACCTCATTGGTAAGCCCGAGATGCTTTTATCACATGTGCTGGGGCAGTGAGCCAGAAACTTAATGATGATCTCTAGAGGTTAGGCAGAGCAATTAGAATATTGGTCGGATAGAATAATTTAAACCACCTAAAGGCTCTTCTCCAACGCACCACTGAATCTCTTCTTCTTTTGACTTTGAGGCACGGGGCTTGAGTAAGGTTCAAATGCATTACGCACCAGTGGTTTCTTCTGTGGAACTGATTTATGTTCCATCATCAGCCGCTTCTTCCTTTTGCTCGAGTTTTTATGTCTTTTGGTCAAGTTCCTTGAAGTTGTCTGAATCTATTGGATTTTATCACGTCTGCCAGTTTGCCAGCAGCCTGGAGCAGTGGCTTGCAGGTGGGTGAGCTGTCCCATGCAGGGCGTTTTGCTGGGGCCTCTGGGCACTGGGTTAGGGTTGCAGCAACCCATATTCTGCCCTGCCTCATCCTTCTCTGCGAGTCGTAGATTTCAGCAGGGTGAAGCCAAGGCTTATTTTCTGCGTAATGACCGCATGAAATCCAAGCAGGTTTAATGCATCGGCCGTACCGATACGAGCTGTGGGTCAAGTTCCCCACCTACAGACCATCTTTTGTGGGACACGAGAGCTGCCCAGCCCTTGCACCAGGGCTCTGATCCGAAGCAAACCTCACTCAGAGCTCTTGTGAGGCAAATGCAAAGCTCCTCTCTGGTGCTGTGACCTCCCGGGCGGCTCTGAGTTGCCATGGCCACGCGGCATATTAGCGGCAGAGCCCGAGTCAAAGCTGGGCTCAGTCTTTCCGCTGGCCTCAGCAGGCTTCAGAGTGAGGGATGGAGCATCAGAGGCGCAGCTGATGGCTCCTCTTTCTGTCTTGTTACAGCAATCAGCGTTCCCCAAACCCAAGCGAAGATTTGGTGGCCTGGCACCTGGGAGGATGCTGCGCCGAGCTCGCTTCTGCCTCCAGATGCCCTGCATGCAGCGCTCCGACACGCTGTGCTGCAATTAGGCTGGCAGGTGCCCGGCACTACAGCTCATTATTAAGCAGCCCTAATACCGTGCTGCAGGCCCACGTGATGCCTTGCAAAGAGAAGGATGGAGATTCCTTGCCCCGAGCACCCGTTTTGCCTTTTGTTCCTAAAACCTCTCCCCCTGAGCAGCTCGTTGCCTCACAATGACTTCTTCCCCACCCCACGTGCATTTGGGGAGATAATTAACCTTTCAGCAGCCTGATTAACCAAGAACTCCTGCATCCTGCCTGGGAAAGCAGTAACTTCCATAGAAAACCACACTTTCTCTCTTCCCAGCTTGATTTTGGTTTTCTTAAATCCAACCAAGGAATGCTGCTACTCCTCGTGACCTCAGGGTGTGTCGGTCCCGTGCAGCGCATGAAGAAACCCAGTGTCTGCCTCGTGGCTAGAGCAGCTTATAATTATTATTTTTTAAATCGCCCATAACCTAGGCAAAGCTGCCACCACGTTTTCTCACCGTAGTAGAGAACTTCACTGTTATTTTGAGGATGAAAAGGGAAGTGTGCAGTCTTTTGTTACTTTGGAACGTGAGGGATGGCACTCGGAGGTAAAAACTTTCTGTGTGCAGATTAAATTTTGCTTTAAGAATAAGTACGTGGAGGTTTGGCCCAAGATGAAGGGGAATAAAATGAGTAAAATCTGTACCCGTTTGGCCAGCCATAATGTGAGTGAAGGTGAACCAGACCCGAGCAGGTTCCCAACTCAGGCTGCTGAGGAGGGCTAGCAGCTGGGCTGGCGGTGGCTTCGTGCTGGGAAGGGCAGGCACAACCCCTGGACTGATGCAGTTGGGTTCCTGTCCTCATCAGTCCGCTGGGGAGCCTTTGCTGTCCTCCCTTCAGCCAGTTTCTTGACCATTTCAGTACAGCGATGTATTGCCTCTGCCCTCCCTTTCCTCTTGCTTGGCCAGGCAGCAGTCAAACGAGGGGTTTGTGTTACAAAAGAAATCACTGTTGTCTGATTGCAGCTGAACTTATCCTCTGTGCCCCCGTGTGGTTTTGTCCCTTCCTGGAGGGACACAGCTCCCTGGACTCGACAAGCAGCAGATTTTTGGTTGTGCTTGCACAGACACCTCCAAATAACTCCGGGCTGAACAGCAGCACCCAACTCTTCTGTCAATTACAGCCCAGATCTTGCTCTCGGCTGTTTTTTCCCTGTCTGGGTGAGTAATAAAAACACCTCTGATCCAGGAGAGGTAATTTCCCAAAAACTTTACGGGAAAATTCAGAGAGATTCCTATGAATTCGGGCCTCATAAGCCGTAGGTGGTGATTCTAGGGCACCTTGGGCATCTGTCTGTTTTCTTTCTTGGGATGGGCGCCTGCCCAGTGGCTTTCTGTCCTGCAACCTGCCGTACACATCAGGATCTTTGGAAGAACTTTTGTGGTGATCTTTGCCTAGATTAGGCTTTTTCTTCCCCCCCAGTGGAAGTCAGACATTTAAATCCCTTCTGTTTCTTTACAGTTCTCTACCCAAGGCTTATTCTGCTTCCCCCTCGCGGGTTTTAAGGCTAGCTGGCTGTGCAGGTGCTGTCTTGTCCTCCCACAAAAGCCAAAACCTGCAAGTGTGCTGGTCTTACCGCTTCTAGACCTGCCTGCTTACACCCAGAGAGATACCAGGCAAATCAGGCGTACCCCGGAGCTGTTCACGTTGGCTGTCAGTAAAGGATGGCAG
The DNA here is from genome assembly GCF_009819795.1 of Aythya fuligula. Classification (NCBI taxonomy): domain Eukaryota; kingdom Metazoa; phylum Chordata; class Aves; order Anseriformes; family Anatidae; genus Aythya; species Aythya fuligula. The sequence goes on along the minus strand of NC_045585.1, from coordinate 2,482,888 downwards.
CCCAGCTTCCTGGAGCCTTTTGGAAATATGTTATGAGGAATGAAAGCCTGAGGTGCTTTCAGAGGGTTGCTTAGAGCTTTGTTTCTTTAATCTAGCAGTGAAACAACGTTGGTAGTAACGTGGAAGAAATCCTTTTCCCTTGCAGATGCCAACTCCTGCAGGAGCACTGCTCCTTTCTGTTAGCCCTAAGATAAAGGGAGCTGCTGTTCTCAGCTCTGGGAAGTGAATAGCAAAGTGTGGCCATTTATAGCAGTTCCTCTTTCAGGATGATTTCCAAGCGGTTTACTGATGTGATGCCACCGGCGAGAGAAGGGAAGCTGAGTTAAAGGAGGAACGTTCAAGAAGGTTGGAAGCTGCAGGGGCCTGAAGTAGGAGAGGCTGGGCATCCAGCAGGGTCAGCGCTGCAGAAGGAGCTGGTCTGACCAAAAAAAAACAAAAACAGGCAGAAACAGCAAAAAGACACCTGGAGAGCTGCCAGCAGTGGCAGTTCTGTGTGTTAAACAAATGGAGGTTTGTCGTTGGTCTGAGATGCTCGATTGCGAGATGCACAAAGGGATCATTACGGGACAAAAAGCATGAGCTGATAGTTAAAACTGTGGATCGAGATTGTGATTCTGCCACTGATTTGGTGTGTGACTTGAGGTGAGTCATTTACTTCTTGCACCATCTCTTTTCTCCTTCCCCTCCTGTTTAGGTGGCCAGGAGATAGGAGCAGGCTCACTCTGACAGCAGGAGGGTGCTGGTAGCCCTGTTACACCACCGCCTGCTGCTGCCCTGGAGAGGAGAGGTCCTTCTTTGGACCTCCTTTGGGCCAAATCTAAAGGTCCTTCTTTGTGTCTAGGGGCCCGTCATCAAAACGCGGTGCCCTGTGGTCCTGGGGAGCTGGGGAAGGGCTCTGGCTAATGTGATAAGTACGTAAGAATGATCAGAAGCCGGGCCCTCTTGGATAATTGATTAATTACTCTCATTTTATTAAGCAATGCATTACGTAGGGTTCAGTGCACTAAAAACTCATTAACCAGGGCAATCAGGGACAAGCACAACAAGCACATGCACTGTGATTTTCCCAAGGGTTGCAAAACACCCGCCCGTATACACAAAACCCCTTTGAAGTCCCAAGTCATCACATCCTGCAACCTGGAAGAGCAGCAGAGCCAAACTGCTCCGCCTGCTTTTGTTGGCTTCGAAGCCTTGAAGCCTTTGCTATCAGGACCCTGTTGGTCTGAACAGGTAGGACGAGGAAGAAACTTGTGTTTTAGAGCAGTGAGACACGTAAAAGGGAAAGAAAGAAAGAAAAATCTTGCTTTGTATGAGGCTAGTTGGGTGAATGCAGCATATGGGCATGAGCCGCAGCCCCTGGCTGGCTTGGAATAAAGCGCTGCTGAACTCAACTCAGGCTGGATGTTCCCACATGGTTTGGGTAACACCTGAGTCAAATCAATTCCCTAAGAAAGCCCTACAGCTCTGCATCCTCCCATCCTAATGCACAGCATAACTGCCTGATGCACCCGCAAGCCCAAATGGGAGCTGGATCTTGAGTCCTCCTGGCAAATATTTGCCTGTATTGTCCCTGGGCTGACGTTCTGTTGTCAGTCTTCAATATTTCGTGGAGTTTGGGCCCACCGTAATGCAACTTACCATGCGAATGGTGTTTGTTTTACTGCTCAGGATGGCTTGGTGGACCGTTCACCACGGCTTCATGGCCATTAGCTCTTCGTGGTTGGAGAACCGATGACTTCATGCGGTGCTGAGAGGTAATTTTGCTGTTACCGTGATGGATGCAGCACAGTAACGTGGGTAGAAAACAGTGTCTATTTATGGGCCTCTCATCAAGATATATGATCTGTAGAATGAAATGTTTTCTCGGTACCAATCTGAAGAATTGTGTATGAACTGCTGACAGCTCGGCCCGTGCCTTTGGTGGTGAGGTAGTGAGAAGCAAGGGAGATGGATGCAGCAATTATGATGGAGGCAAAGTCAGCCGACAAATTGGCCATTTCCTTTTTTCCATTCAGTTAGGAGTGACAAATGGTTTAATTTACATTACTTCCTTACATTAAACTACAGTGTGTTCAACTGCCTGGAGATTAATTCAGTCTATGGATCTGGCAGATCGCATTTATTTGAATGTGTTTTCTTTTTAAAGGTTCATGTTGAATTTTGCTTGGTTCTAGTCTGTTAGGCTCCTGAAATGCAATGTTTGCAAGAGACCTAGATAAAAGGATTACAGAGCAATTAAAATTCCTTGTCCTTTTTCTTTTTCCTTTCTGGCACCCCTGTTTGTAGGGTGGATTGTTTCTGTCTGGAAGATCTAATTAAGCTTGCAACGCTGAAAGATGGTAAAGAGTTCGAGGTGGCCTTTGCCATTCAGCTTAGGTAGGGCGCGAGAGCTGCGTGATATCTTACTTATGTCATGTTCTCGTGTCGTTTGCACTTGACATGACAATTCAAAATGCCATAAACAGAGATGAGAAGGATTGTTTAGCGGAGTCGCATTGATTTATAGGACTGGAAATGTGGCTTATCCTTTCCAGAAATGGGATTAACTAACTCGAACTTCTCTACAAAGAGGAATGTAGAGGCCTTTCTCACCATGCACTAACATTTTAGTGGAGTCAGTCTGAATCAGTCCTGCCAGCTAGTGCTCAGAAATAAAGTCTGGTGTTATTTTTAACTGTGTAATAATGAATACAGAAGACAGCTAATTTCTGGGAACGGGAGAGCAGTTAACAGAAATAGTGAGTGCTATTTTCATCGGGTTTGGCTCTGTTTTCTTCTTGAGATTTGTCCACTGACACATCGAGGTGTGGGGTTTATTTTGCAACGTATCTGCTTATCAGAAGCAGCCACTGAGTAATCTCTGTGAGTAAATTTTGGTCTGTGATTTGTTGGTGAGTGTTCAGCACTCAAATCCAAGCTGCTTTGAGTACATACGCCAAATAAACACACCTTGCCTAGGGCCAGCGCATATCCTGGCTTCCTTGCAGTTTCGAGTAGGCCGAATTAATGCACGGGCCAGAAGTCTGCTCCTCTTGCCAGAGCAGAAATTGATGTCAGCAGTTACCTGGTGAGGAGGAAGATGCTTCTTACAGAGGCGATCCTGAGGCAGATGTCATTTCAGAGTGGGTCTCAGGTAAGGGGGACAGGCTGGATGAAGTGACCGAGTGCCCCTAGGATGGATCTCTAAATGTCTGCTGCATCCTTGTGGTTTCCTTTGTCCTTCACTCACCCCCAAACTTTGCAGATCCCCATCTGCACTCTTTACCCTGCCTCTGCACTTCCACCCTGCATCTGTAAAATGGGTGCAGTGGGATTGCTTTCCTCCCTCGCTGGACTGCAAAGGCTTGGTCTGTGAGCGGCAGGGACTGCCTGGGACTTCAGGCATCCCAGTGCCAGCAGTGCCCCACATTCAGCTGTGTCTCGCCGCTGCTAATTGACAGCAGAGCGGGTGCCAGCTCCTCGGGACGTGGGCTGGGTGTATTTTCCTGCGAAGCCTACTTGCGTCGTTTTGTGGCTAAACTAATAACGGGGCTGTCTTCTGCTGCTCCTTGTTACTTCTCACTGATCTTATGATTTCTGCAAGGCCTCATCCCAGGGCACTCTCTATCTATTCATGTATTTAGGTCCAGTTTTTTGCTGTGCTGCCTGAGAGCAGAAAGCCCAGCGTTAGGCAGAACGGGAGCAAAGCGAGGAGGAGGCTGATCCTGACAGAGCTCGCAAGGCCTGGGCTTGGTGAGCGGTAACCAAGGCAACGAGGCCTCTTTGGAAATAAGTGCTCGCTGCAGCCCCCCATTTTGTGCAGAGAACTGGGCAGCGGTAAAGATTAGAGAAGGCAAGGTAAGATCTGTTAGGCAAACAAAGCTGTCAGGCAGGCAAGAAGTGCCTGCCACCGAGCCGACTAAATTAAAGTAGGCCCCAAGTGATGCTGATGATTTGTCTGGTGCCCTGCGAGTGGTTGAAGGGGCTGTTAGAGCTAATCAAGAAATGAAAATAGAGATTTCAAGAAAAGGTTTTGTGTGAAACTAAAAGTGGCTGCAGTCTGCTCTAGTTCGCATCGTGACTCTGGCAGATCTCAAGCTGCCACTGTTGTAGCAGAGAGTGCAAACTTAGCCCAAAGCCTTCACTGGAGGGAAAAATTCCTACAGGTCTGATTTGAATTGCTTGATTTGACATGGAGAGAGACATAAGTGACCATTTTAAGCTACTTTTGTGCTCCTATCATCTGTAAAAGGCCTTGGGGGTAAGCAGGCATTATGGCTGCTTTAATTTACATTCATAATGTAATGCTCTTTGGCTGAGCCTTTTACCTTTATATCCCTGAAACACACCCTGCCTCTCCTGGTCTATACTTAGGCTGGGGTTTTAGTCTTCTAGAGAATGAACTGTAGGGAGAGGATGTTGTATGGGGACTTGTGAACCTCCCCAGTGGCAGGGGGCTGCTCTCTGTCCCACTCGGTCCTTCTGGCCCAGGGCTTCTGGCCAATTGGATCTGCTAGGAGATGAGCCTAGTTTTGTCCAAGCATGTTTAGAAACCGATCCCTGGAGCTGAACCACCAATATTGTGTTGTTTCAGGTGAGCCACACTCAGGACTCCTGTGCTGCTTGTGCCTTAGTTGTGCGAAGGGTGAAGTCTGTCACTGCATAGGCTCTGCAGGTAACCTCGTGGCAAGGTTTGACTCTGCCCCTTAGCATCTGTCCTGCAGAATCCTTGCCATGCACTTGTCCCACTGCTGGCCGGTGTGATCACAGCCCTCTGCGAGCAAACCTTCAGCTGCTGGAAGGGGCAAACCTGCCTGAACAAAGGCAGCAGTGGAGGGCTCAGTAGCCCCAGCTGTTCTTACCGCCCGGTGGTTTTGGTCACAGTGAGCTCAGCCTTTTTACTGTGCAGCGACTTTCTGCTTCGGTACCTGGAGAGTAAGTGGGTGGATAGCCAGCTTTTGTCTTCAGCAGGGCCTCGTCTCAGCCTTGTTTAAGTTGCTGAAGCTAAAACTCTGATCTGCGATGAGCATTGTGTAGAGAGGAGTGTAGGGACAAACCGGAGCTGATCTGTGCTTGGCAGCCTGCAGGATGCAGAGAAGCAGACCCTGCGCTTCTCCAAGAGCTCCTCCTGCCCTCGGAAGAGCACCCAGTCTGCATTCTGCTGCTATTGCTATAGTAACTTTCTGCCTCCTGATTTTGTTATGAATGGCAATGGGAAAAGCCTCCATGCAGGCTCCAGCTGATACCCTGCTGTTTGAAACATCCTCAAGGCTGGCTTTCTTTTTTAACCCATGAATGGATGGTGCTTTTTAGCTGGGGGGTTCCTTTGTGAGTCTGTTTTCTTCCTTTTGTCTCTCTGCATTCAACAACACGCCATATGTCCACTGTACAGAGAGAGAACATTTGGAGCAAGCAGCTTTATACAGGCAAAGCTCTGGATCTTTTTGGGGAAGAGAGGGCCGGGCGTTTCGGGGAAGCGGTAGTTCACAGTGGTGTTTTTGTGAGATGTACGAGTGGGGTTCGGCAGCTACCAGCACTGGGCTCTGAAGGCTGACTTTGTCTGCCTTTATCACGATCCAGGCATCCCCTCTGCAGACACAATGCAGCCCTTTTCCTTCTGCCAGCACACCCTCCCTCTGGGACTTGCTGCTACCATGGAAAACAGCGTAAAGCACGGGTGGATCTGTTCTTTAACCAGTTGTGAGCAGCAGGTCAATCTTGGCACTGCGATGTACCAAATGGATGGATGGATCCCACCGAACACAAGTGGCTTGTTCAAAAGAATGAACATTAAAACTGGGCAAAAAGCTCAGGAACTGGGGTTGCTGGCACACCAACAAACTTGGTTTAGAACAGCACCTAAATGAATCAACCTTGAAAATGACCTTGTGCTCGAGGCTGTACGTATGCAGGTAGCAGGCAAGAAAAGTGTGATGGAGGAGATGTTGACACATGAGAGAGAGAGACTGAATTATTGTCTCCAGCTAGGAGACAGGTCCAGAGACAGAGCTCCTGGTGTTCTATACAGGAATTGAACCCAGGTTCCTCCCTTTTCTAACCTAATTATTCTTCCCAGAGCTAGTAGGAACCATTTCTTCCCAGCATGCTGCAATTTATCCTCAGAGCATCTTTTCTGCATGACTAAAATGTTTAGCTCCCCCGTGCAGCCCAAAGTGCTGCTGAAACGTTTTTCAAGATTTGCCTCAACTTGAATTTTGCTGCTTCTCATTAAAGTTCGAAGGTGTGAATATATTCTAGGCCCACAGAATCTGTTCTGCCTTAAATTAAAAAGAGATATCCCTTGGGGAAAAAAAAAAAAAAAAAGAAAAAGTAAAGCACATCATTTTTACTTTATATTCTTGGTCCTCCAAACCAACTGGACTGTAATGCATTTTTCAGATAACAGGTATACAGTTGGATTTAAGTCATGCACATGTTTTTATTAGAAAATAACAGCTCACCTTAGCACTGTTTCTCAAACCTGCCTTTTGAGATGCTGATTATTTAATTGGTGTATGATTCAATAAACCTCTTAAGTAATTTTATTTCATTATTATGTTTTTTGTGTTTCTTATTCCCCACATCTGAAAGCATTTTCTAATCACTAAAGAATGAACAAATCCATCCTCTTTGGAGGGGATTATATTGCCACTTTGTAGGCACAGGTGAATGCAGTGACCTGCTGAAGGTCCCAAAGTGAGTCAGTTGTGGAGAGATGGAGTTTTCATTCCCCCTCCTGTAGAGCAGGCGGCTGACAACACTGCTTTGCTTGAAAGGTGACATTGAAGTATGGGTGCTAAAATAATCCAATAAATAATTTTAAAATAATCTTTGCTTGTGAAGACTCACTCAAGTACGTGTATTTATTTCAGCCCAATACCTAGCTTACGAAGCCTTGCTCGAGCCCTCTGCCTGACTCTTCCATTTGCATGCATTAGCAAAGCAAACAGGAAACTGTGGAGCAGCCGGTGCATGTTTCCAACTATAATGCTAATTTGTTGGCTTCTGTTTGGGAAAGAAAATAGGGAATAATTTGAGGGTGTTCCTTTGTTTATTTTTTCCCTTTGTACGGCTGGAAAAACTGATTCTGGTTAAAAACTAGTTGGGTGTTGTTGGACCTGGGGAGCTCTGGCGTTTTCTGGGGCTTAGACTTCAAAATGTGGAGCACCAAATCTGGTGAAACATCTGACTGCCAGCTTAAATCTTGGTTGGAGAAATTACTGATTCTGCTGAGCCTCTAACACATTTCTACATCTAGGCTGCTGCTTTGCAAGGAGACGCACAAATCAGTCAGAAGATGTAGGTGCTTTGTAGGTTCGTTTTGTTTCACATCCCAGTTTCAGCAGTGAAGCTGATGAAGAGTACAATTTCTTGTTTTGAGCATGTTTATCAGAGTTAGATGCTGAATTCATGCTTTTGTTTGTTTGTTTGTTTGTTTGTTTTTGTTTTTTTTTTTTTTGAAATGTTCTTACACTTGCAGTGGGGCAGTGTTAGCGATCCCTGGGGCATTCCCTGTGTTCCTTCCAAATCCCAGCTCTGCAAACAGGCCTGGGGCTGTGCTGCCCATGCTGCAGATGTGTAGCAGTTGCAGTGCAAAGCCCTTGTGAGTATTCTTTATCCAAACATTAGCAGTCGATATCAAACCTATTTAGCCATGCTTAAGATGCATTTGAACACTTCTGCCAAATTATTTGAGGATTTCTTCCCTTTTCCTTTTTTAAAGGGTTAAAATATTCGTACCAGTACTTGGGGAAAAAATGCAGTTTTTCATGTGGAAATCCATGTTTTTCTACGCAAACATTTCCTTTGGTCCTACAAACAGTACAATTTAACCTTAAAAAAAACTGCTCAGCCCCCAGATGGGATGTTTCATATCAGATGGAAGGTAGGGCAGTCTGAAATATTGTATTTTGATTCACTGAAGTTTGTTTAACAAATTGTTTCATGTTGACCTCAGATCATAACAACAAAATCTCAGAGTAAAAGGGGGAGGAAAGGCTGTTTTGCACAGAAAGCAGCACAGAGCCTGACCTCCTCGTACTGCTGCTCTGTGAGTTACTAACACGCTGCGTTCTCACTGAGCTACAAGAAGCTCTTTGGGTGATTTTAAACAAATCTTGTTCAAGTATACAGCCCATATCTGAGTGTATACATCTTGTGCTCTTCTTAAAGCACCACTGTGTGCTGGTGACACGTTGCTGCTCCTTTCAAAAGCAGCAGCTGGCAGCCCTCTGATTAGCACGCTACAGATGGCAGCAGGACGCAAGGGCCCTCCACCGTCCCCTCACTGGAGCACCCCTCGTGTTGTCACCTCCCTCCCTTAATTCAGGGAGCCCCTTGCTGCTTGCTGGGGTGCCCGGATCTCAAGATCTCACAGTCACAGCTGCAAAGCAATGAGCTGCGGCCAGGGCTCTGGCCTGCGATGCCTGCAAAGTGCCCTGAGCCTGTTCCGCTGCTTGGGAGCGATGTAATCAGCAGGGGTGGTGGTTTTGTGCTTGCTGCGAGGCTAAGGCATAGTCCATGCAGGAGTTAATTCCCTGGGCGGTCAGAGAGAGACACAGATTTATGAAATAAAAGCTTGTAATGCAGTTTAATGAGATTAAATTTATTTAATAAGTGCAACATGAGGATGTTGGTTCGTGCTAGCAGTGACTGCAAAGCCCCCAGACCTAATGGGTTCTGCAGAGCAGCACAAAGAGCTGGTTTTTCCATTGCTGTTACTGTTTTTAGTCTTCCTTTATACTAATACCGTTATTCCTGGGTTTCGCTTTTTTTTTTTATTGCCCCTGCCTAGAAAGAAGGGCTGAAAACTACAGAGGCAGAGTGAACAGAGCAGCGGTTGTGGCAAGGAGGATCCCCAAGCAGGGCTGAGTACAGGCAAGGGAGAGCCTGGACCAGCGTCTTGCTGTTGCTCCGTGTGACAGATTTCTTCTGCGGTTTTAGGTGGGCCATTTGAATTTCTATGCCTCATTTCCCATGTGTACAGTGAGGCTAATAATGCTGCCTTTGTCTGTCCCATCTATTTAAAATGTAATGAGATGAGATTTTCAAAAATGACAAATGGTTTCCAGTGCCTCGTACGAGCGCTGAGCTGAAGGCGTCGTCAGAAGTGACCGAACTCTCTCCTGCTGAGCAGCGTGGCCTGGCGAGGTTTCCAAGCTGTGTCAGCAAAATGAAGAAACCGAGCAGTGCAGGCACAGACCAGTGCAGGTTTCTGCTTCAAGCTTTTTCCTCTCAGCTTAAAATTCAAGTTCAGCAACACCAATGTGTCTTACCAGCTAGCGTTGGTTCTCCCAGAGAAGCACACTGGGACAGAACCTTTGTAAAAGCAGGGAAGAGCAGTGAAGCTTTGCTTTGTCTTGCTTTTTAAAGTGTGGGCTTTGATGGCACAATTTGATTTTGGCTTTTCAATTTCCAACATAATTTTTTTTCAAACCACTTGGCCTTCACATTCTTCTTCCTGCCATTGAACCAAATTCAAGCTCATGTCCCTTGAAACTGATCATGACAAAAACCTTGGCTTGAGGCTTTTGGAACAGATTGCTTCTTTTCTGTATGTTTATAATATCCTATAGCACATGACATGCACATGGAACATACTGGGAAGCTTTTGCTTTAGCTGTGTTTCACTTTCAAGTGTAGCACTACTAGAAAATCGGTTTGCTTTGGTAGGGTTATTCCCAGCTTTTGCCATTTAAAATGGGATCAACCTGAGACAATGGCCCAGCTTATCTGTGATGGTCATTAGCTTTCCACTGTAGTGGCTCTTTCTCTGGTATTACTGTCTCTGGCGTTTTTATTGCAGAATAAAGCATGACAGTCTATTTATCATCATCAGGGGGCTCAAGGTACTTTCCCTTTCCCTCTCCTTGTGCTCAGCAAGTAAGCCACTGCATGTAGCTGTTTTCTAAATGCCTACCCGTGCAGGGTGTTTGAAATATTCTCCAACGCCATCACCAAACACAGACTCCATCAAGTGAAGCTGCTTAATGAAGCTTTAGAATAAGGTGCTTCTGTGTTGTGAGCTGGTAGAGCTTTCATCCAGTGAACAAAGTTGATGAACAGAACCATAAGCATAAATAATTTTTTTTGAATTCACTTGGATGTTTTCGTCCAGCATCCCTTCTTTACCTGGGTTAGGGTTGTGCCTTCAGTCTCCCTTCTTCTAGCATGTTGTGCTTGGTCTCTGCAGTGAAAGGTCTGATAAGAGACAGGGGAAGCACTTCTGTGGTTGTACATGTGTGCGTGCATGTGTGGTGAGTATCGTAAGCACAGTTCTGGTCCAGATGTCAATTACCTCACTGCCTGTGAGTGCAGAAAATGGGTTTCAGTGCCAGAGGAAGTCTTTTATGAGCCCATCATCCTATATTATGAGTGCAACGTTACAGACAATGTCCCAAGATGTTTTGTGGCGTTAAGTATTTCCATCCCAATAAATAGGGAGGCATTTCAGTTTATTGGGAAGCGCTACATGAATTGCCATGAAATAGTAGGGACAGGAGGGAGTAATTCTTGAGCTGTTAATAGGGCAAGGGTGGAACAGAAAGGGAAGGTGAGACTGGGCTGCATCTTTGAAACAGCAGCAGCACGTTAAGCCCAGTGGTATTTGTTTATTGTGAGTCTGGGGTATTTCTAGTGTCGAGTTTACTGATGACTCTTATTTGTAGTGATATTGTGCCCTGTCTTAGAGGAAACCAGTGAGCTGTAATGCTCAAAGTCAAACGAATGAATCATTCATAGAGCATGAAATGCTTTAGGACCCTCACTATTATTGTTATCATCATAATTTATTAACATGGCGCTTAGTAGAAGGTGTGGGTAGCCATGTGGATCATGGCTCTGGCATGCTTACAGTGGAAAGATCTTCTCTGGAGAGACAGAGAGAGCAGTCGGGGTGTCCCAGTGACAATACAAACGGTAACATTCACCCGTTCTTCTTCCCATTTTGATGGGAGCTCCCTGATTTGGAAGGTCCTTATTTTATGTTGCAATACTAAAGATTGTCGTGGTCCATTTTGGGACCTTCTGGGAAAATGCTGGCAAAATTTTAAATAAATTCCAGTGCACAAATCAATAGCTATTTCCTGGTGAGTCCCAGTTCCATACAGATTTTAATGATGGTAAGGCTGTAGCTGTCATTCTTAGAGAGGTATTCAGAGGAAATGTTAATATTTAATGATGCCTTTTTGTGGTCAGATGGGTGAGTTCTCTTAATGACTTTGTCTGGAAGAAACATGCCTCAATACTCAGCTGTAATCAATCCGTGCAAGCTATTGCTAAGGCTTCAAAATGTCTCGGGACGTGTATGGACCTTAATGAAATCAGCAATTTTGGTGGAGCTTCTGTCTTCAGCACTGAGTCCTTCAGAGTGATTCCTATTGCTGCTGTCCGTGATTATTGAGAACAGCTCATTTCGGAGCAGCCTGGTCCCCTTCACATGCTTTTCTTTTACAAGGACTGAATTTGTAAGGAGGGATTTTGAAGGTAGTAAGGCTCTCCACTCCGGCTGGAAGTCAATGGGAATTGTGTGCCTAATTTCCATTTGTGCCTTTGGAAAATCCCCTTCTAATTGGCTAAATATTTGTACTATTGGCTGTGGGCACGGTGGCACAATGTGGCTTTCAAACCATCTGTTTCCAGGGACTAAAACCCACTGGCAACAAACCTTGATTGGCAGAAGTTCACCAAGGCTGGTTTACATTAGTTGAGGTTGCCGAGGACAAAGCCATGAAGGAAAGCAGAGGCATAGGATAAGCAGAAAATAAAATGGTGCATGGAAATAAATGAGCTTTGTTTCAGCATCTGAATGGACTTTACTCATTTATCACAAGACTTTCTTGTGGTCTTCAATGTTTTTGAAATAATGTGTCTTGTCTCAATGCCAAGAAAAGCTGTCAACCACTCCCGCAATTATGAGATCCTAAAGGGAAGATGGTTAATGATTTTTCTGCAGACAACTTGCTCTTTCAGTTCTTGTGCTCTGCCAGAACATTTTCAGCCCAATCAATTATTAGAAGGTTTGGTTTAATTCTTAATGTTCCAGGAACATTCTGGAAAGACAGTTAATCACTGCCACCTCCTGATACCGAGCCTGCACCTTAGAAAAATGGGAATTAGAGCATCAGATGCAGTGGTTGGCAATGGGTAAGGCAGCAGCCAGAGGGAGAAGTGGTGGCCTGCCCAGCTTGTGGTCAGGCAGTGAAATTCACAGGCTGTTGTGTGGCACATGCAACAAGTTGGTATTTTTTAGGGCTGTGTGGTTTTGTGAGCCACAATGATTGCAGACATCAGCACCTGGTCCTCAGTGAGCATCCCTGAAATCTGCTTGTGGATTTACACTCAAGCCTTGTTCAGCTTTTCTTTGAAAATCGCTTGCTGGTGTATATGAGGTGGTCATTGAGGCTCTGCTTTTAGCCCCGTGCTCCCAGGCATCGTGAAGATTTTCCTCTACTTTCAGTAAAAGCAACGAGCTAACATCACCATGGAGCCTCCTCTCAGTGGACCCAGCTGAAAACACGCATCAACTTGATGTAATTCTGAGGTCGGAGCTGTATTCTTAAGTTATGACCCAATTAAACTTAATTGAAGGATTGGCATTGAGTTAAAAATGTCTAGTTTTTCACTTGAATTTGCTCCTGAGTGTGTCACCTGCGCTTCACTTAGCGTAAGCACATGGCTTGGCACATAGACCTGCTGCATTTGTATGGGTGGCTGCAGCTTTCTCGGGTTAAGCTTCCACCTGAGGGCTGGTGTTGGATGTGGGAGGCATTGAGCACAGCACCTCTGCAGCCTGGGGCAGGTAAATTGCCCTTGTGCAGAGGGGCTCTGTCATTAGGATTATCTGCTGGATATCTGGGCATGGTTGTCATGAAAACCCCAATCCTGGCTAGATCCTAGGCACCCTGTAGCTTTCAGGCTAGAAGTCTATAAGCCATGTCTTGATATTGCCTGGTGGCCTCTTTCTTTGCTCGTTTTCACTGAGGAATGGAGATTTTGTGGAATTTTGCCTCTGCAAGTATCTGTATTTCCATGGGATCCTGCCTTGCCTGATAAATTTTGCACCCCCTGGAAGTATTAATAATTAACTACTTGCCATAGGAAGAGCTCGAGATTTGGAAGTAGTTGCTGTCATTTAATTTAATAATGGCAATTTAATGACAGAATATAGTACTGTAATTTCTGGCTGGCTTCTTAACCTTTAAATAATGAAGAAAATGCTGTATTTGCAGCAGTTGTGTCTCACCTAAGGGCGGGAGGCAACTAAAGCAACATCAAGCTTACGCTGCATTGTTTCTGATTCAAATCAAGTTTGATTGTTCAGCCTTACCCTGCACACGTAAGTAACTATGGCAATGAAATGTGATAAAGCATCCTTCATCATTTTATGCACGAGAAGGAAGCAGGCACGTCTCGGCCAGACAGAGGAGGAGATCAGAAACCTCCGGAGCTGCTGCGGGGCTGGGGAAGGAGCCCGGTGCCCCCACGTTCCTCGGGGCAGCCCACAGATACCCCAGTGTGGTAGCACAGAGGGAGCTGAATGTAAGTGAAGAGATCTGGCTTTCCACTTCTTTAACAAAGAGCTTGCCTACTCATGTCTTTGTGCTCATGTTTCCCCCTCTATATCAATATCATCTTTTTATTTCTTTTTATTTTTTCCCAAAGGATCCCTGTGAAATCCTCCTGCTCTTCATGGGGACGACTTCTTGTCTTTGTAAACTCAGCCGTAAGCTCTCCAGGCAGGGATTCTCTTTTGTCACGTGCTGCTGCAGCACTTAAGGTAGCGAGTACTTGTGTCGCTTCAGACCTTTGTGCACTGGCATGAAAGAATCTGAATTGAAGCCAGTTCTGCCACTGCTTCCCGCTGCAGCTTCGGGCAGGCTGTGCAAGCCCTCTATTCATCACTTCCCTTATTTACGGTGTGGAGATAATAGGGCTAGGAGGCACTCGCCCAGAAGTGTCCAGAGGGTTTGATACTACGAAAAGCCAATGCAGTGATGCCATTCAACTCCCCTCTTTCCTTTCTTAAATGGTGGTGAAGATCATTATTTTTTTCCATATATTTCTAAATAGTTTATCTGCAAATAATTGTTCGAGTTCTTTGTTCTACTCTGCTCTGAGACTCCAAGGACCAGTTGATGCTCACTGCATGCTTGGAAGACGAGATGTCACCAAGGTGTCCCCACCTTTGCTATTAATGGGGCTGGGGATGAGCTGTTAGCTCTGGGCTTGTTCCTGTTGATGCTGGGTTTATGAAATTCAGGTGAGGGCCTGTGCCACTTCCCAAGTGTCAGACTACAGAAGCTCGGCTGGACTCATGCAGATAAGAAGTTTCTACAGCTGGTCCCAAAATCAGAGTGATTTGGGGGGACTAATTTCCCAGTGCACTGGTTGCTTGATTGGGGCTTTACTTACGATAGCAGCCCTTCTGTAGGAAAAGGAATAGAGGAGGAGTAAAGCTAGGGAGCCACATAGATGTGTGGGAATGTTTCAGTTCAAGTCTAACAATAAAAATGGATTAAGTTTGCTACGGCTGAGCGTTTCTCAAGATCTGACACCTGACTTTCACAGGTGGGAGAAGAAACTTTATAAAAGTTTCCCCATAATTTTTCAGTGGCCATAGAGGTGCAATGTGTGTATTATCCTTCTGTGACACATCCAGTAAAAGAATATAATCACAGGGGATGTTTTATAGACCTGTGATTGTTTGGGAGTGCCTGACTTTCCATGTGAGTGATAGAAGTCAGCGTTGGTTTGATCTGTGAGCCTGGTCAGGGGCTCAGTGGGTCAGCTTGGGGTGAGGATCCTGCCAGATTTCCCTCAAGGACACCTGGAGCCGAACACCAAAGAGTTGGAGACATCGCTGAGCGTGTCCTCAAGGCACCATGGAAAGGGGAAGTGCTTGGAGCTGGCTGTTGGATGTGCGATTGCCCACGTTTAGAGGGATTACTGGGAAAGAGATATCTGTATGGTGAGAAACTTCAGCTTTGGGGAGTGACTTTTACCGGGTCTGAAAGGTTTGGAAGCTGCAGGCTCTGATTCTTGTCTCTGCCACTTCAGAGCCTGTAGACTCACATTCCTGGTGGATCGGTTTCTTTCCATCCCTCTGCAGGTGCCTTTGTCTGTGACCATCTGAGCGTCTTCCAGGGACGTGCCAAGCGATGAACGAGCGTGATTTAAGGCTACTCCTGAAAGCTGCGTGCGTTTCAGCAGGCTGCAGAACGTGTCAACACAATCGCTTCAAGGCTTTCAGCTTGCTGGAGCCCCTGTCAGCACTCTGCAGCTTCTGTGGACTGCCTGATCAGCAGCGCTCTGACCATTAATATTTATAAACCTTAAATAATAAAGGACTTCAGGGTACCTGAGAGACCATATGTTGGCTTCCCGTTCCCTACAAAGCACCTGAGATCAGTGTGGCTACAACCCGGGCTGCTCTGGCCCCAGAAGGGGAAGGGGGGAGCGTTGCCCCTGGAGGGCCTCCGTCTCCGGGTTGCTCCCCCCTTCATTAGTTACCAGAGCACATCCCCTCCATCCTTCAGGGCCAAGCTGCAGGCTTCTGTCTTTCCTTTTCGGCTGGAGTCTTCATGCATTTATTACCGGCCTTCGTTTGGTTGTGACCTTGGCTGCTTGGTTGTCCTTTTTCCTCCCCACCTTTCAGCAAAAATGCGTTGATGCGCGAGGAGAGACGGCCCTGAGGTTTTCATTAATTTAGTAATTTATCGCTTTGGGTGATTTTTTATTTCTTTTTTTTGTCCTGAATCTTGCCAAGGTGCTTGGTAACCATTTGGCCACAGCTGCCTGTGAATTAGCATTTCGCGTATGCGTGTGCGAAGACGCAGCACCATGAATAATGCATGGTAATAAACAGCCTGCTCATTGGGCTCGGGGCAGGGCGCCTCCACGTATGGATTAGCCTCGAGGACCCGGACAAGCGGTATTAATAACGTGTGTATCAGGTGGAGCCGAGCCCATTGTGTGCCACCCTGCTTACCTTGCTGATAAAAACCTCCCTCAGCCTCGCCGAGCCCTCCCCTTGTACCCCGCAAGCCCAAACCCTTGGGGGAGCGACCCCCTCTGCCTGGCCACCTGTGGGCTCAATGTCTTTGATTCATCCCCAGCGGGATGAGTGGTAAAAGGGAGAAAAGGAGCAAAATCCCCATCGGGAGGCCCGGAGGGAGGCTGGGAGGCTGTCAGGGGTGCTGAAGGGACAGCTCTTGGCACAGCTCAGCACGGTTCAGCACAGCTCAGCCCCTCCTCCAGGGCTGCCTGCCCTGAGCCCCCCCAGCAGCTCCTGGGGGGCTCCCGGCCTCGTAGAGGCTGCAGTGATTTGGGAGGCCATCGCTCCCAGCTCCCGGAGGTAAGTCCTAGGGAACAGCTCGCCTGCCTCCCTCGCCCTCCCGGCTGCCCCTCTCTCGCTTTTTTCTCTCCCCAGTGCCATCCATTGAAACCTCCGTGTCCCCCCCCCCTTCAAGAAGAGGCCCTGCTGGAGTCACGGCAGCAGCGATGCCCCCAAATCCCAGCCGGCTGGCAAATCTCGCCTCCCGCCAGCCCCGCTGAACCCCGCGGCTCCTCCGGCTCCGCTGCTTCCAGGCAAGTGGGGAACAATAGGACGGATTCCCGCAGCACGCCACCATTGCGGGCTGGGGGAGGAAGAGGAGAAGAGGGGCTGGGGGGAGGAAGGCAGCCCTCCTTTCTCCCCTGCCTGGGGGAGCAGCTGGAGGCGAGGGGCGCTGAGGCTCCGGCAGCTTCTCGGCGACTCGTGGCGGCGGGGAAGGAGAAGGGGAAGGGGAAGGGGAAGGAGAAGGGTGTGTGCGTGGCCGGGGGCTGCTGCTCCAACCTGCTCGAGTCCATTTGCCAATTCACCAGTCGCATCACTTCCGGATCAGTCCCCAGTTTCTGCTGCAGAGTGAGGATTTTTTTTTTTTTTTTTTCTTCTCTCTCTCTCTCCTTCTCCCTCCCTCCCCGTCTGGATGCTGGGAACTTGAACCCTCCTCCCTTGATTGCAGCAGGATCTGCCCCAACCTTCCCTCAACTTTGCACCGCATCAAAGAAAACAGAGCGAGCTACAGACTGTGTGATCCCAATGGGGGCAGGGGAGCTGCCAGGCACAGCCCTTTGCAATTGATGTTGCTGTATCTCTAGGACCCTGAGCGATCTCTCTTCTTTTTTTTTTTTTTTTTTTTTTTTTTTTCCTCCTCTTTTCGCTTGTGTGTGTGTGCGTGTGTGTGCAAAGGATCCTCCTGGTTACGGCTGTTGTTATTTTCCCTTAGCAGGGAGACCACACCGAGCCATGGCTGAGAGGAAGCAGTCTGGCCGGCAGGGTGAGGAGGAAGAAGTGCCAGCCTTCTTCAAAAACCTGGGCTCGGGCAGTCCCAAGCCCCGGCAGAAATTCTGTGGCATGTTCTGCCCGGTGGAAGGCTCCCTGGAGAACAAGACCATCGACTTCGACTCCCTGTCGGTGGGCCGCGGATCGAACAAAGTCGTGGCGAAGCAGAAGGACGTTGCCCACCTGGGGCCGGATGCTCAGTCCGTCTACTCGAGGCAGAGCGGGAAGGGAGGGGAGCCATCTGTTGATTTCGGGAGAAAGGTGGAGATCAGGAGTGCCACGGGGAAGGAGGCGCTGCAGAACCTCAACGACAAGGTGGGTGCACATGTGTGTGTGTGTGTGCGAGGGGCAACTTGCCCACGGATGGGCTGCAGGGGGGCCAGATCCTTCCCACCCTGCGGTTCCCTGCTTTTGTCACTTGCACGTACGTGCCGGCAGTGCCTTCCTCCGAGAAGTAGCATCCCTGCTAGAGCCTCCTCGCCAGCCCTCTAATGTTATCCGTGTGCTCTCTGCAGGTGTGTGTGTGTGTGCTCGGGGAGGAGGGCAGAAGAAGAAAGGAGCCCCTGCACACACAGACACCCTCCCTTTCCCCGCCCTGCCCTCCGATTTGGTGCTAGAGAGCGACTTTTTTGTTTCTTAGGCGATTTCCCCGGCACAACGGTAGCGAAATGCCCCACCCAGCTGGTGAATGCAGCTCACGGGAGCAGAAACGCGATTGTTAGCAAAAGAGCATCACTGAGCCTCCACCTCCAGGGACCCCTTCCCTGCGGGTTTCTCCCAGGGGGAGCTCGGGGAACCCTCCCAGCCCTGCTCCCAGGGGAGGAGAGGCTCCAGGGTGACCCAGGGGGGCTGGATTTCGGTACCTGAAGGCCTGTGGCTGCAGGGGGAATTTTTGCCTCAGGAAGATGTGCTGGGACTTTCACAGGAATGTGATGTTCTCTTAAAAAAAAAAAACCCTGAGCTCCTCCCAGCCTTTTAAGACTCCTGAAGCTATTTTCTGTCTCTGTGTGTGTGTCATGGTGTAGCAGAGCCTGTCCTTTTCCTGAGGCCAAACCCATTCAAGCCAAAGGTCTAGCTGACCATGCACGTTTTCTTTCTTCCATGAATAGATTTAAGCAAGCTTTATTCAGCTCTGAGCCCTGAAATACTCGGTGTATCCCTCTGACAATGCTGGCTCCTATGCACAGCCTGGAAGAGCTGAAATGAATGAAGCACCGACCAGCAGAATGATCAATTCCTAGCAGCATACTGGGAAAGAGTTTCTGTGAGTAGTCCCCCAGCGGCTTTAAAGAGCAGGCCTTCCTTCTGCCAGCTGCTTCTAGGCTGGGCCTCCTGGTTTTTTACTAGTGGACTGCGTGTACAGGGCAGAAGTCTGCCCAGAGCCTGTAGCGTGGCCTCGTTCCCCATTTTCTCCTGCTGTCAGAAATGTGAAACGTTACAGGAGTAACACACAGGAGTGATGCTGGGGGCTCATCCTCCCCAGGTCGGACCCTTCTCTGCTGCCTCCTAGGGCAGTAACCAGCCACATTCACACGTGCCAACACCTGCAGTCACTGTGAGACCACAAAGCAGGCCCTGATCTTCAGCAGAGCTTCACATCAACCTCGAATTAGAAGGGAGCTGTGCTCCATGCCTCTCCATAGCAGGTCAAACTAAAGTTTCCCACTACAAACGCCCGTGGCTTGATTTGAGTATGTTACGTGCCTACTAACCTTCCACAATTAATAAGCCTAACAAAAGAGCACTTCAGGAGTAAGGGACGTGCATCTTTTCAGTTTGGGGAGTCAAAGGGTTTGCAGTTTGGGATGTTTTCAGGAGTAATTTGATGTGCTGGTGTCCTGCAAGACACAAATGTACACAGGTGATTTATTCATTCTGAAAAGATGAATTATTGAAGGGTACAAGCATATTAAAAAGTAAGTATAATATGGTGAAAAATCACACGTCCATGCAGAATATTAATTACATTTTTGTAAAAGTGATTTTTTTTGGTTCTACTTTTAAAGGTTGTCATGTAATATCAACCATGAAGGTATGGAGTAATGGGATAGTGCTAAACATTTGAGTTTTCTCATTAGCTTGGCGTTACACTGATGCCAGTGGATTGTGCTGTGAGGGGTTGTGTGCGTTCGGGTAAGTGCAGCCTTTTATTATAAATGTCTTGCTATGGATTGGCACTTTATAGCAGGAGTGTTTTAGCTTTGATGGTTTTCCAGCTGACTGCATCTACAGCTTGAATCAATGGTTAGATCCTCAGCAGGTAAAGCTGCCTTTACTTCAGAGCAGTTATTAGGAATGTGTTTATGGTGATCAACGCACTGAAAAAAAGAAAATATTGCAGGAAGCAGCATTAAAGGAAACATTGCATTAAAATAAATGCAGGTAGGAGTTGAGATGCTAAAGGCCTGAAGTTTTGCAGCTGAATTTGGCCTATTATTTTCGAACCTGAGTAGTCTGTACACTATTTCCATGTGACACAAATCTAAATTACAGTGGAAAGAAACAGCCTGCTAATTGATAGGGTCTTGAAATCATATAAATTATTTCACAAGAGGCTAGAAATCTTATGGCTTCTTTTTCTTTAGCTTGAGGCTGCAAACAGCTCCAGCTATTATTATATGCACGTAACAGTGAGCACACAGGACAGTCCATCCTCTGTTTGAGCAAAACGACCACATCACGAGCTGACGGGAATGGGTGCCGACCAACTGGAGCCAGCAGAGATGCTCAGAAGTATTTTAGCCAGTGATTGGATCCAAAGTGGGTCTGCAAGACAGTCATCCTTTCTGTCACTGTATAGAAAGATCTCATATTCATCTCCACGGAAATAATTAACAAAGCAAGACTGACAAGCTATATTTTATTTTTCTGAGGTCTTAACTGTCCAGAGGATAAAGAAAGGAATGTAATTATTCCACATTAAAATGCAATATATTGTTCTGCAGGCAAAGATAAGGGTAATCAAATCTGTTTGTGTCTATCCTGTCTAGGGTATTCTATAGGCATCTATCATAGCCTCGCTTTATTGCCTCTGGGCCGTGGTGCCTCATAATTCAGGGTTAAGATCATCTCCAGAGGCACCAGGAAAGCTTTCGATCTTAGTTTAAGCAGCTCTTTACAGCGAGGCCTCTGGAGGCAGCGCGACCCATTCAACAGGTCGGAGGCAAGCTGTGCTACCGGGCAGCTGGCAGCCTCGGAGAACTGGCTGTGCCTCCATTTCTTCTCCTAAACTTTGTCGCCTTCCCTGGTTAGGCTGCTGCTGTAATGTCACTCCTTGGTATGTCTTGGTTTCCTGTGCACATCATCGGTGCTCCCTCCGTCGTTCCCTTCTGTTGAGGTTCTTCAGGACGGAGGCTGGCCTTTAGGAGACATCTGTAGGGAGAAGTAAGGTTTGATTGCAAGAGGGAACAGCAAGCTTATGGCTTGCTTTAATCTAGTGTGCACGGAGAGCCTTAATAGATGCTAAGACACTTGAACCCAAGTACAAGCCCTTGGGACCACAGGTCTCTTCTTACATTGCTGGCTAAAGTTCCCATGGCCATGCTCTTGTTACTCTGTTGATTCAGGTGGTGTCCCTGTGTAACAAGCAGTTGCCTTTCCATTTTTTGGGTCCCTTAAAAACAGTTCATGGACCTTTAGGAAGTTCATAGCGTTAGTGTAAACTACTGGTCTACTACAACAAAGCTATGTATGATAAGTGAATAAAGAGACACCAGGAAATTGTTTTTATTTTAGCA
Source organism: Aythya fuligula (assembly GCF_009819795.1). NCBI lineage: Eukaryota > Metazoa > Chordata > Aves > Anseriformes > Anatidae > Aythya > Aythya fuligula. The sequence goes on along the minus strand of NC_045585.1, from coordinate 2,461,849 downwards.
TTGACAGGAGAGGAGAGTTCAAAAACAGAGTTTCATGAAGCTATTGACACAACTGGACTTCCTGCTAAAACCTCAAAGCTCTCAGGATCGTGCTTTTTCCTGGAGAGGAAGGATGAGTAACAAGATGTTGTTCAGCACTCAAAAAATCATAGACTCTGGAACATTAATGGAACTGTTGTTTGCAACAAACTTGTTCCAGACAGCTGGAAATGTGGTTCTGATTTTAATTTGTTACAATGCCTGTAATTTCTTTAGCCGGCCTTGTTTTGACAATCACTGCTTGCAAAATAATTATACAGGAGGATGACTTGCATGATTTTTCCAATGGATCATAACAATTTGTCTGGCTGCTGAAAAAAAAAAAATAGAGAAACTAACAATAATGAACACAAATGTCAAATTCCTCTGACCTCTCAGATTCCTCTCAAAGCTATCAATCTGCATAGCTGGAACGTGCTGGAGCTCCAAGGAGCATATCGTGGTCTGGTAGAGTCACGTCAGGAATTCACCGACACCGCCCCCTCTCCTGCAGAAAGGAGCAAAGGGCTTTGATCCAGGGCCAAGTCTTTTGGGTTCAAGACTGGAGGGAAAACACCACTTAGGGTCAGACCCTTCTCCACCCACTTTGGAGCTGAGCTAAATCAGAGGCCTGGGCTTTAGCAGCACCTTGCAGAGCAGGCTTTATCTTGGGAGTAGAGACGGGGACTGGCAGCTGTGCGTGCCACCCTCATGCCAGCGCTCTGGCGTCATTTGTTGTGAGCTTTTTGTTTTTACCCAGTGCTGAGCCCTCATTTAGGTCTGCCCCAAAGCTCTTCACCTACAGCACCACGTCTGAGTCCCCGAATCCCTCGTCTGTCTTGTGGCACGTAAAATCTGAGTCTGTCTCCTGTGGTGCTGTTACAAAGTTAGGAAAAGACTTCAGTAGCAAAGCTCAAGTGGAGTTTGTCTGCTCTGTGAAATGGGCAGGGTTTGGGAGCAAACTACCAAAAATCAAACCTCCTTACTGCAAAACGCACAGACAAGTGCAAAATTGGGTTCTTCACCTTGCAGAGAGCTGGAATTTAACTTGGGATGGGTCAGCATTTTTTTCTCCTTGTCTGGAGCAATGATTGCCTGGTATGTTACAGGTAGGCAAAGCTGGCTGACAAGCAATGAGAACCATTTCTGAGAGCCTAAGGCTTTGGTCTGTCGGTTTGGGGGATGGAAAAGGGATTATAATATTAAGAAACAGTTTAAATTGCTGTGAAAATAACTGTCTCTTGGATCCTACCTGTGGTTCCTGGGGGCCTGGAGATACTCATCTCTTTGCTCGGGAGGTAAGGGAGGAGCAATGACACAAATGCCCAAATGCCCAGTGCCTTTGCTCCAAAATGCTGTACTTACTGCAGTAAAGGTCAAAGCACGAGTGTAAACTGTTCAGATGAGAGCACATTTCTGCTATGTCGTGTACTACCCATAACAGAGCAGCCCCTGCTCGGAGCCCAGAAGAGGGCTGACTTTTCTCAGTGCTAAGAATTGGTAATACACTAACTCTAGGGCAGCACCATGGGCTTCTTTGAGGACAATTAAGACTGTGGCAGATCTGAAATGCTCAGGACATTGCCTCTAAAAACACACACAGTAATAGTCTTATTAGAAAGTTATTTCTCAACCTTATCAAGGCTTCTTGGGATTTTAAAAGAAACAAAATCAATTGGACAGTTAATTCTAATTTGTAGATCAATTGTGCCTTTCTTATTGACCTGTTTGTGTGGCCAGAAAATGAATTGCTCCCCTCGCAAACTCAGATGGTTTGTATTCAAAGTAAAGCCAGGTTACTTCTCTGAGAACTTGTATGATTTTACCTCCTCGTATTACCATGTTTGACCTCTGGTCATTTCCATAGAATGACACTTTGGTTTATCTCATAAGAGAAAATTAAAACTAAGATGCTCATTGGCAAGGATAGTTTCCCTCTGTAATTTGATTTGTAGTGAGTAATACGGGAGAGTTCTTTCATCACATTTTGGAAAGAACAGATATACTCCTGCCCTGGACAAGCCTGTATTTAACCTTCCCAACACCTAACATGCTGCAGGGGGTTGCTGTATCCACAGGAAACTCCTTTTAAGTCTCAGAGACTAGGAACTGATGGAGCAATTGGCATGGGCAGAACCAGGATGGAAAACTAGGTCCTGATCAGCGAGCTCTTGAAAGCTCTTTTGGCCCAGTCCTGCTGCCTCTGATTGCAGTAACAAGAGCCTTGCTGACTTTGGCACTGGGTGATTCCCCACTAGGGAGTGGGGATTATTGGCATCTAACAAGCCTAAGGGGAAATCTAGAGCTTGTTGATGCACTAGCACTAGAGTTTCAGATACTCCCAGCAATGCTTTAAATCCATCTCCGATCCCTATTTTAATCATGTATTTCCATTTATGGGTTTTAAAATTTCATAGCAAAATGTCCTGGTAGATAAACCTTTAAGAATTTAGTAGGAGTGAAAGCAATTGGTTGTTGCAGGAGTTCTGTGGGGTTGGTTGCAATTACACTGCAGTTCCACAGGGGAAGAGACCCTTCTGATATTTTCTTTCCAACCGTCCAGTAACTCCACTGTGGGAATAAAATTCCGTGCTAAGTGTGTAATGGTATTCCACAGGATTTGTAAAGTTAAGGTTCAGAGCTAATGCAGACCGATTTCCACTGATGCCCGTGATGATTTATTTTATTGCTGTACAGAGATTTTTATATTCTTGTGCAATTCTCTCTCTCGACCTTTCTAGAAGACAAATTTAGACACAGACACTCCTTTAACATGAAGCATGTTTCTGCTGCAAAAAAATCCTGCACAAAATATCTTATACCAGATATTTGCCCAGAAATGGCTGGGAGCAATCTTGTGTATCCAGTGGCCAACATAGCCCCCAGTGACCCTCAGGCTGGCAGTGCAAGCGTGGGTGTGATGCTTTGGTTTCTGCATTTCCTCCCCTGCTCTGCCATTTGGTGATTGTTGCCAGGGCCTGCAGCTGTGCTGATAGAGCATCATTAAAGATGTTTATGTTCTTTTACTCTTCCTCCGCCTCCGAAGTGACTTGGCTGCAGTGACCTTGCTGCTCTTGTCGTAGTGGTGCAGTCAGGGAGCTGGGATGGGCAGGCTGGCTGGCCTTCGTCGCTTTCCTTCGGTAGCTTTTGGCAAGGAAAATTTGGGAGTGTTCTGTAGCACCTTCTAATTTTAGCCTGCTCAGCCTGCATTGATTGACCTAGGGAAGACAAAGTGCATCAGTGTTATCTAGAAGTCCCATCACTTCCCGCAATACCTTGGCAGGTATCGGCACTGCTGTGTGACAGCTGGACTGGGCACCAGCCTGCAGGGATTTACTGAGCGCATTCAACTCCCTTCCTTTACCCTAGGAGCTGACTCCTACCACTGACATTTCATAAGTGTCATTTTAACTTATGGGGAGGGGTTGACATAAACTATAGTTTCACTGGGAGAATGAATCAGCTTTTGTAAGGGGCTCTCTGTATTACCAGACTCTGTTCCCACCTGTTCTCATCTGAATGTTGCCCTTTAGCTTCACTAGCCCATCTTTATCACTAGTGGATATCTACGGCACATATGTTTATGCAGCAGATGTTATCAGTTCCCTGATTTTGTTTAGCAAGGCTAAATAAGGCAGTTTATAACTGCATTAGTAGTAATTTTATTTACTTGTTTATTTTTGACAACCTTCTAGCTATGACGAGAGAAAATTGGGCTATGTTGCCAGTTGGTATAGAAAACACAAGAAAATGTGCCTGGAAGCTCAGTTCTGGTCCTTTAGATACACACTAAATCATAGGGAAGTTTTTAAACCTTGGTGCTGTGTACTTAATATTGATATTAATATTAAACGACCATGTTTTTCAGTCCTTTAATATCTTTTTTTTTTTTTTTTTTAATTTTTTTCTGTACTACTTAGGTTGTTGCTGCAACATGGTGATGGGAAGGAAAAGCTAAGTGTCATCTGAAGATTCATTATTTCTTTCTGAACCTAGTCAGTATTGGATTCAAGTTATGGAGTGAATATATTCAAAGTTCAAGAACTCCTGTCCTGAATTAGAACTCCATGTCCTGCCCATGTGCAGTAAGGATTACCTTTTCAAAAAAGTATTTTAAATATGTGTCTTTGAGCAGGTGAGAATAGTTTCAGAAATATTAGTGTGCTGATGCCATCGTTCCTTTAGAGGTGCTTTTTTTCTTCTACCAGCACTGCGGTTTCCCAACTTAGAGCATAATGTGGAGAAACGACCTGGCTAGGGTCAGGGAGGAGAGGGAGCGCTGCAGATCAGAGGTTTCCTGTGCTCATGTTTGTGTGTGTTTGTCTGTAATCCCATTTCTACTCTCAGGACGAGGTCTTGAGATGGCAGCTGGACTTAGCACATCTCAGATCAGCTGCCCAAGGGCCTTGATGCCCTCTCTCAAACCCCTTTTCTCAAACGTAGGTAGCCTTTGCTTCCTCTTTGATAGCTGAAGGCGCTCTCTTACCTGGCAAGCAAAGGCAAGAAGCCATTCAGATACACAGTCGAGGAGGAAAACTAGCAGTAAAGACAGAAAAGGTGCAGCTGCACTGCCTAAATTCAGCAATTTGATGGAGGTGCTTTTGTCCATGTTCTGAGCAGAAATACGCTGAGGTTTCAAAACTTCTGGTGCAGATCAGAAAGACGCAGGATATAACCCATTTGGTATTGCCAGTTCTAATCAAAATAAAACCCAGCAGGCTAACAAATTAATCATTTTGCTACTGTCATAATGAGACACTTTATCACTTGCTACTAATTGGATATTAACTGATTGGCATATTGGCTATTTAAATGTTGCCTGATGCCCCACCTATACCCACAAAAAGCTCTTTTACTCTTTCCCGTATAGCCTTTTGGGAACTACTGTACATCAAAGGTCCTGCTAGTCATCTGTCTGAGCAGATGTTGCCTTTGTAATGATTTACTGCAGCGGTATTTCCGAAGGTTTCCATTTCTATGAGGTGTGCAAAGTGTTTTGGCTTTGCTTTGTGCGATGTGGCACCCTCAGAGGCTGAGGGAAGAAGGTAAGCGGTGGTTATTACTTAATCAGTCATAATGTTCAAAGAGGAGTGGATTTGGGCTAAATTCTGGGCTCTCTAAAGGATGCTTTGTGCCACTCCCTGGGGAAACTGCTGTATGAGGAGCCGGTGTGCACAGACGTATGTTGGTGGGCACCCCCCTTTTGGCCTTGCACCCCGTTTCTTTGCATTGCAGCGGGTCAAGCACACAAAATACTGAGGGAGCCTTTATCCCCTTTAATCCATTTTTTTCCCTTTTAGCTCTGTCACAGCCCCCGTGTGCCTGAGGCACCCAGCGGTGCCATGAGGGCACCTGCACCCCCTCGGGCACAGCCCAGGCCCCTCCATCCCCTAAAAATCCTCAAAATTTGTCTCCGTGCCTCCAGGAGGGGACCTGGGCTGGGCGCGCTGCGCCTTCTAGACTAGGCGGGGCCGCCGCGGAGCGAAAAATCGGGGTTTTATTTTTATTTTTTATTTTTTTTTTCCCTTCCAGCCAGCGCCCAGCAGGGCGGGGCGGCACAAAGAAGATGGAGGGCAGCGCCCTCGTTGCCGCCGGGGCTCCTCACAGCCCCTCAACCGGCACCGAGCCGCAGGTGCTCGGCCCCACCGGGACCCCCCCGGACCCCCCCAAGCCCCTCACACGATCGCGCCCCCCCCCCCTCAGCCCCCTGAGGGGCGCCGCAGCCCCCTCAGTGAGGGTGTGGGGGGGGGGCGGCTCCCCCCCGCATCCCCTCCTCGCTCGGCCCCTCCCCTCCCGTAACCCCCCCCTCATTTGCATCCCCGCCGGGCTCGCAGCCAATCGCGCCCCGAGCTGCGCGGCCCCGACGGGGAGGGGAGGGGGGGGAGAGAGAGGAGGAGGCGGCGCATGCGCACTGCCGCCCGCCGCCGGCGCTCGCCCCCTCCCTGCGCGGCCGGGGCTGGGGCTGAGGGAAGAAAGGGCTGAGGCGAGCCCAGGGGCGGCCGCTGCTCCCCGTGCTGCCGCCTGCTCCCTTTTTCTTAGGATTCCCTTGAATTCAGGGACCGTTCGTTCTCATCTTTTTTTTTTTTTTTTTAAATTTAGATTTATTTTTTATTTCTTAATCGCGTTTTCCTTTCTTCCTGAGGAGGGGAGGTCGGGGCAGCGTTCGCAGCGCGGCAGACAATAGCGCCGCAGCAGCCTCCCCCCCCCCCCTCCCTCCGGCTCCACCAACAGCGCCAAAAAAAAATAAAAAAAATCTCTATAGATCCAGATATCTATAAATAAAATAAAAATCAAGAGGCCGAGATGTCGTACCAGGGGAAGAAGAACATCCCGCGGATCACGGTGAGCGGGGGCCCCGGGTGGGAGGGGGGGGCAGGACCCGGGACCCCCTCCTCAGGCGGGGCTGGAGCCCCTCAGGGCGAGCCCAGAGGGGTCCCCCCCAAGGGCCGGGCTCTCTTTTTCCACCTCCAGAAGCTTTTTGGAGGCTCACCCCACAGCCCCCATCCATGGGGAGCGGGGAAGGAGCCCTATTTATCCCCCCCCTCCCCGATTTCCTTTGCCTGGCTGCAGATTTAGGGCAGGGAGCGCGGATCCCAGGGCGCTAACTTCGCCTTACGTAAGGCTCGATAATATTCCTTTCTAACGGGCTGCTCCAGCCTTTCGTGTTGTGTTTTTTTTTTTTTTTTTTTTTTTTTTTCTGACAGAGTTTTCATCGCTGGCACCCCACGGACACACCCAGGCGAGTCCTCCTGCCTCCGGCACAGCAGCCAGCTCCCAGACAGGGCTCACCAGCCTGACACCCGTGTAGGGGGGCTCGGGGCTGCCCTAAACAGCCTGTGGGGAGCGCGGTGATGACCGCAGCATCCTCCTTTTTTAGGGGAAAAGCCAGTTTTCCTCTAAGAGTCTAATGGCAGAGGCTAGAAAGATGCCCGTGCTTAAACGGTGCTGGAGGTTGCTGCCGAAGCGCTGCTGGGGGCCAGCAGGCTGACGCATTTTGCTCGTGACCGAATGCTCTGATTTATGTTACGTGCACCCGCTGCAGCCATAAGGATAGGGGACAGGAAAAAAAATCAGATCCTGGCTTTATTTGCTGCCGTATAAACCCCAAATTTGTCCGCCGAGGCTGATGCTTGAAGGCGGCGGCTAATCTGCCTTGAGCCATCTTGTGCCTACATCGATGCGTACAAATTGACTGCATCGATGGAGCCGAATTCAGCAGCAGGCCCCTGCACGGTGCCGAGCTGCCTCTGCTTTTGTCTCAGAGGTGGCTGAAGCGAGCAGCAGGATCCGCACTCCTTGCAGAGCCTTCGTGCAGCTGCAGCAGGAGACCTGTTTACTAGCCGAAACGTTCAGAGCATCCTTAAAGCAGTCCAGGGGCATTTTTGCTCATCATGATGTATAAATATCTCTATATATTATTTTCTCTTCCCTAATGGATGCTCAGTGCTTTAGGACTTGCTGTCAGTGGCAGTAACCAATTCCAATAGCAGCCACCCTTTTTAATAGGACAAGGAGCCTGCACTAGAGGTGGGCATAAATACTGCAGTGTTTCTGGAAACGGTAAACATGTAGGGCAGTTCTGCTGTAGCGTCTGGCATTGAAAGACGAGCGGGTGTTTCACGCCCTGAGTTAATTCATTCAGGCTTATTGGCATTCATGGCAGATCCGAAATTGAAATCTTGCGTTTTTGCTTTGTTTTTGAAATCGGTGGCGTTATTCGTGGAAGCTCTCCATTGCAGCAGTAGGAGGAAGGAGAAAAAAAAAAAAGGGAGGGGTGGAAGGAGAGGCATTTAATGTCTCGTAGGTCTTTAGTGGTTATATAAAAGATGGATATAAAGGTATAAATCGGTAACTGATGCAATTTGTGTAGCCCTCTTGGTGTTCAGAGCCGTGTCAGCTGAACATCTGCTGCTCCAGCTCCTTGGTTTTCTTATAAGCTCTTTGGGAAAACGCTTGGTTCTTTTATTCTGTTTGACCACTGGCGTCCCGATTGAAAATGAGGGCTCTGAACACCCCTGTCACTGTCATTTGCTGTAGGTTTGAGGCACCCCCAAGTTCAAGTCCTTCCTTTTTTTTTCCCCCTTATCGAAGTCAGCTTTTGGTTTCATCAGCCTTCCCCTGGGCTGTGCTGGTGTAGCTTTGTCTCGTTGCAAAGACGCTTTGGGAGGGGGAGAGCCGATCGGAGTAGCAGCGCAGAAATCGGGGTCGAGGTGTGGATTAAATGGAGCGCTGCCTCTGCGTGGTTTGGTTTCAATATGTGCCTGTGTGATGTAGGGAGTGAAGGAACCAGAAGAGCACAGCCCAGCTTCTGTCTTTCATCCCTGAGCAGAGCTCTGCGGAGGGTGTTTCGCTCTTGTTTATGGCTACTGCAAGGAAGAGAAATTTGGTTTTGACCTAAAATAGCCGCAAAGGCGTGATGCGACCTGGGCTGCGATACAAAGCGCGTTGTCTGATAGCTGCCTTGTTATAATTACCTTTCTGTTCCTGCCAAACTGCCTCCTAATTGGAGGGCGTTTTCATAACACGGGCTTTAAAATCCTTCCCTTGAAGTGAATTTGCTAATGCGCGCTTAATTTTCATCTGATTGTGCAGCAGTGATCTGGAGGGGCAGTAAAAGTATCCGCTGAGTTGAAACAGCGCAAAGTTGGACAAAATGAGTTTGTTTGTGTTGTGTAACCCCTGGCAACAGACTTTTGGTCCATTTCCCTGACAGCAGTTGACTCATAGCTGTCCAAGTCATGGCCCCAGTGTGTGGGTGCATGCAAGAAACTCTGCATACGACCAAGGCGGAGAAAACAGGCGCGTGGCTATTATGCATCCCTCGAATATCCTTTAATGCTTTTGCTGCAGGTGATGGCGTGTGCTGTCTTTGCAGGCTGCTGGAACCCACCGCCTTTTCCGTTCAGACATTTTTTTTTTTTGGATCATCGGCGTGATGAAAGGACTTGCAGATGAAATAAAATATTTTATCTTTCCAGTTGAAAGTGCAGCAATTGACTGGTGTTTTGACATGCGCTTCTGAATAATGCAGAGCTTGTTTCCGTCTCTACTTTTATCTCTGAAGTGACACTGCAGACTGTCAGCTTCCTCACAGAGTAATTATGTATTGTTGTGTGCTTCTTTGTTGCAGAGCGATCGTCTTCTGATCAAAGGTGGTAAAATAGTTAATGACGACCAGTCCTTCTATGCCGACATTTACATGGAAGATGGGTTGATAAAGTAAGTGAAGTGTGATACCACGGTGTGATCGGAAACGTACTGCACATTAGCAAGGAATAATTTACTCTGTGTGCCATATTAGGCTGCAAAGAAAAGTATTTCACACACGTGCTGGCGTTTGATGGAGGAACTTGAAAAACAAGGTGTTGAATTAAAAAAACAAATGGCCCCAAACCCCGTTGCTGTTAAAGCCCAAGTGGAAGGAGGTGCTTAAATATGCTTAATTTTAGCTGTGCAACTAGCCCCATGCTGGGATGACACACATGTTTGAAGTTATCTGAGTGTTGTAACATTTTACCAAGTTATGACTTCAGATATTTTGAATCCAGAGGTCAGTACCCTGACACATATAACGCTGTTTTAGGGCGGGAGACTGGGCTCAGGTGACCTCTTGAGGTCTCTTGCAGAGCTGTTTTCTGCAATTCCATGATACAAGGATCAATCCCCAATCCCTTAAAGTTAATAAGGATCCTGTTGTTTTAAAGGAGAAGGTTCAGACCTCTTTCCAGTACGCTTCTGTGTTTTCAGTCCTGAAACATGCATTTCTGGCACATTAAATATATTACAGATATCTTTGGAAAATTACTCTTAGGAAAAAATGGACGAGCCAGAGGTTACAAACAAGGAATTTTCCTGCTCTGGCTAAGACTGAGCACATGTGCTTTGTTAATCAAGGTTAAAAGTTAGGGGAGCCAGCCAAAGACAGCTAATTAATTGCGATGTGTCATCCACTATTGCAGTTTTAAAAACAAATCTGTGTGAAGAGCTGGACTGGAGAGGGCTTTGGGGGTCCCATCAGGAATCTGGTAACTGGTGTCTGCATGGGTTCATATTTGTGCAGAGACCACAGAGTATTGATACATGGAAGGGAAGCAGATGATATAGAGGCAAAAATTCTTTGTGTGTTCTCAAAACAACGCTCTGCTGCTAGATAGCAGCACAGTGCTCTACATCAAGTGCTCAACTGCCACTTGGCAACCCCAGTCCAGTCCCAGCAAAGCTGCTTTTGTTGTGTTTGGTGCAGCGATGGGTTCTGCCCGGTCCCTTCTCCTCTCCATCTGCCAGCGTGGCTCCTTCCTTGCCTTCTTCTTAAGGCTAACATTCCCCCTAGGTCCTGAAGCATTTGCACACTTTGCTCGCAATTATGCAGCTGCTTCCAGGGGAAGAATAACATGTTATCAACTGTGTATGCTGATCCTGTACATCGCTTTATATGGAAAAAGAAAACACCCAAGGTTAAGCAGCACGAGGGGGTGTGTTTACAGACAGCGTGCCTCATCTCTCGTTTGTATCTGACTTGCTGTTTGGAACCTGTTTACCCAGGCAAATAGGAGAGAATCTGATTGTGCCAGGAGGGGTGAAAACTATCGAAGCCCATGGCAGGATGGTGATTCCCGGAGGGATTGACGTTCACACCCGCTTCCAGATGCCGGAACAGGGGATGACATCTGCTGATGACTTCTTCCAAGGGACCAAGGCTGCGCTGGCTGGGGGCACCACCATGATCAGTAAGCTGGCTGCTGCTCTCTTCCAAAAATGCTTTCTTTTTCTCTAGTAGCAAGAGAGAAACTGTGGGCTGTACAAGTGGCAGCAGGTTCCAGCAGTGGGGATTTCTGATGTCTGCTCAGCTTGCTGAGAAAAGCTTGTGTAGGGGTGGGAAAAGGGATGGAAACCCCGGGGTTTCCATGCCTTGCAGCTGGAGAGCTGCACTCTCGTCCTCCCTGTTGGCAGGATTTATTTTGGTCCTTGTGTGACTTTGCCACTTTCTCCGTAGGTCTGCTCCTACTGAACCCAGTGTGACTTTGACCTCTGGCTCCAGTATGAGCAGCAGGTTCTCCACGCCCCTGTGCCTCAGTTCCCTTTCTCCGTGATGCCTGAGACTCCAGGAGGCTTGAGCTCTTTCACCTGTAAGTTGCTGCACATACAGAGAGGGGAAGGACAGCTACTCCACCTTGGGCTGTCTGAGGATGGAGAGGTGCCCACTGTGCAGTTCCTGCATGGCAGCTGGATGCCAGTGGCCTGTACGATACATCTTTGATAAGTGGGCCACTTATTTAAAGATTCACACAGGCCCAATCGCGTGTATGCAGCTTTGGCACCAGGAGTTTTTAATAATAAATGAGCGTTGTTCCTTTTTGTGCTCATATCCTCTTTTGGAGGAAGAAAGAATTGGGAAGTGAAAATGTCTCAAAATAAAAACCCAGACAAACTGACTTTCCTGCTGATGGCAGGATCAGACACCCCTGGTGTTCCCCTCTGGCTCCAAAATGTCTCATAAATGACTTCCCAGCTAGCTGGCACCACTCACCTTGGCTACAGGTGCTTGAATTGTCAGAGCCAGGACCTCAAAACTCTGTAAGTGAATCGCTGTTATCCTGCTTTGAGTTGGAGATTAAAAAATGAAATAATAATTGGGAACAAAAAACTCTCTGTTCCAGTGCTGCTGATCACATCTAAGCTGCACCACGGCGCCCTGCAGTCTGTTGCTGCATGGGGCAGTCAAGGATAAAGGTGTAGTGTGGCGCAGTATCTGAACATCTGGCGTTCCTTGGCGTACAGTGAGGTGCTGCCATTTCACAGGAGGGGGGCTGAGGTACAGAGGAATGAAAGAACGTGGTTCTGAATAAGTCTTGGAGTCTCTTGTCCAGGCCAGGTTTGTAAAGAGATCTTAGGCACAGCTGGGGATCAGCTGAACTCTCCTTGGTTCAAACCCAGCAGCTTATGAGCTCAAACATCCTCATCAGGAGAATGTCAGGAGCTCTCCTTGATCTCTGGCCTTGTGGCTGGACTCAGGTTAACATGGGGCTTGGGAGGGAGAGCCAGGGGTCCAAGCACAGCCACCCTAGTTCAGAAACGGATCTTTTTCTGGGCCTGGACTTTACAAAGAGGTGTCTGGCCTGTGAACTTGGTCCTGAAATAACCTGGGGAATTATTTTTTGTAGTGCTATCAGTTTGGAGTATGAAGTTTGAGTGTGACGATAACCTCACCCACACAGAACGTAAACTGGAAATGTAGCTGTGGATATTCTCAGTGTGCACACTGTTTGCCTCAGTTACTCAGATACCCAGTTTGCCTCTAAATCTTTGCTGTCAGTTGAAGTTAATAACACCGAAACAACGTTTTCTTTTCAGCTTCAGTCCGTTGACTTTGTTTCATTGGTTGTTGGTACATTATCCGTACACCTGGTTCACGTTGTCCACTTGCATCACCATTTTGTGCTTCTCTGTTAAGCTGAATTAGATCAAAATCACGTTCTCTGTCATCTGCATCTAGGCTTTTAACAGCATTATTTCCCCTGGGGCACTTATAAAAACATTTTAAGCAGAAATGGCTTAGGCCAGGTTTTCTAAAGCAGCCCTTCCCTTTGGTTGCCCAGTTTCACTTGTGCAAAGCCCTCATACTTCAGAAGTGTTTAAACCTCTGTGTATGTTGTCTTTATGACTGCAGGATCTGAATTATCTCACTAGTGGTGTCCAGAACACATCTCCCAGTTAGGAAATCGGAGGAATCCTCCATCTTCTGACTCCTCCTTATTTTACAGCCCCATGTAAACGGCCCCATGTCGGTTATGTGGTTTGCCCACGGATGTAGGGCCTGTGGCTAAACTGGAAAATGGTGCTCCTGTTGTCCCCACCACCCTTTCCACTCTGCCATTCTGCCTTTCTGTCTCAGATTAGGACCCCAAACTGCACAGTCGCCTCTGAGCATCAAATGGCTTCCTGGTGCCCAGCAGTGTTCAGGGCACCGTTCCTGGTGGGCAGGTACCAGCGACTAGAACCGACCGTAGGAAAGTGGGTTAAATAATCCAGCTAGACTTCAAAGCTTTGCAGACCACTCTGTGTCAGCTCAGCTGTGCTCTCCGTGGGGAAATTACACCGCTTGCAGAAATGGCTTTCCACAAGGGAGTGAGCAGAGCTGCCCAAGTGAACGTCTTCTCGGTGGGTGGCCGTTGGTTGCTCCCGAAGCAGGTGGGAGTCGTGGTCGATTCCAGCATTTATTCTGTTCTGGTAAATGGGGCAGCATTTAGCGAACTGAATTCGTAGCATCACAAGCAAATTGCAGCCTGAAAACGGTGCGCTACAGCTTGGTGTGCATTTTAATGCTGTGCTGGGACTTCTCCACAGAGACTGCTCCTCGTGGAAGTGTGTGGAGCTGCGTGCCTCCATCCGTCAGGCTTTTTTGGAAGAGCTAGCCCGTGGATGTGGGCTTTGTGGGGAAAAACGCCCACAATTCTTCTTTTGTGTTTCAAGCAAACTTCATATTATCAATTTACAAACACCTTTGCTCCGTACGTTTTTCTCTTTTATGTGTAGCCTTCATTTTGGGCAGGAGAACAGGTTAATTGGCCTCACGGTTCAATTTGTTTCACGTTTTCACACAGGAGGGCACTTTAAGGCCGTTCACAGCCTCCATCGTAGGGAAATACTTGTTTTCTGTGCGTTTTTCCAGTGAAATTAAAACAAGAATCTTGGATAGGTTTCTGCTGGTTCTTGGTTTCATAAAAGCTGTGGGTGAAATCCTGGCTTCAGCAAAGTAAGGGAGAGTTTTGTCACCGACCTCAGCAGTGCCAGGAATTCGCCCTGCGTGTCTGCTTTGCTTTCACTCAACTCCTTGCAGCTCAGACCAAATTCCATGTTGTTCCTTTAATTCACAGGTCGAGCACATCCAGGGGAAGCGCACAGGAGCTCGAGGATGTAACCTATTGTTTCCAAGCCCTGTTCCCTTTTACTTCCGTTCCCCTTTAATGCAAATTCAGTGCTCCAACATCCGAGGTAGGAGAATTGGATTCTCACTCAGTGTCAAAACGGAGCAGCCCCGTTTTCTGTGCGGGACCAGTGGAGGTTTATCCAGATCTGGAACGAGGGTCAGTGGTTAGCAGTGGTGTGCCCTGAGTGAGCCCTTTTCTGCCCTACAGCACATCAGTTCTGCAGGGCTCTCAGCCCTTTTTCTGTTGCTTCTCTCAGAAGTTAGGGCTGATTTTTTTTTCTAGCTTCTTGTTCCGTGGACGCCATCTGAGCAGGAATTCCAGCTATGATCCTTCTGTCTCTGCCCTCCTCAGTGCCAGAGGCACATAGCAAGGCTTCAGCTGACTTGGCTAATGTATGAAAAATAAAGCTGGGGGTGCTTTGCAGAGCTGCGAGGTGAAATGTGGTGCTGCCATGCGATTGTTCTTCCAAAAAGGTAATTGGCACGATCCTGTTCCTGCCTTCAAATGCTGTTGTTGTGGGCATGTCAGCAGAGGGTGGACAGCGTCCTGTGTGTCCTAGGAGAATACTTCTTTGGATTCTTGCCCTTTTGAAATGTCAGAATGCGGCGTTTGGGCGTTGCGCTGAGGATTCCAGGATGATCTGCAGAAGGCTTTGCAAGAGGGGGATGCGTTAGGTGGGCTGTGCCTCATTCGGGGTAGCTTCCCCAGGATCCCCTCTGTTCTGCGGAAAAACAGTCCTTCTGGAGTTTTGAGCCTGAAGTTGGCCTTTCAAGGAGGTTTCTCAGCCATGGAGCCTCTGGAGCCACAGTTTTATTGGGCTAAAGGAGGCATTTTTGAGCCCCCTTCGTCCCAGCTTGAGACAGGTGGTGCCTTAGGACATCAAACGTTTCCTGGAGCTATTAGAGAAGAAAGATACCGCAGTTAAGAGCAGGGTGGTCTCAAAGTCCTCTGATTGTTCAGCTGCTTATTAGCTGTGATGGGCGAAATCCCCTTCAGCACCAGTGGTTAAAACTCCCCCTGACTTCAGCAGAGGCAGGATTTCCCCTCTCTGCTTCTAGCCCTTCGCAGAGGACGCAGCTAAGCCGTGTGTATTTATTGGCGCGCTGATCCTCCAGCCTGGTTAATGTCCCAGCGAGGACGGCGTCTGCCTGGGCCAGTTCCCACCCACATTTCAGCCCCCCCCGTCCCACCGACTGTGCTTTTCCCCGGGTATCCGCCATCCCTGAGCGAAGCTGCTTGCTGACATCGCCTGTGTTGACTCAGTCGACCGCTGTTATAATCACAGAGAGAAATTACAGTGCGAAGAAATTCCAGCTCGTTTTGGCTCGGCGACTTGGAAGCCAGCTGCCTTTTGAACTCGCCT
Organism: Aythya fuligula; assembly: GCF_009819795.1. Taxonomy (NCBI): domain Eukaryota; kingdom Metazoa; phylum Chordata; class Aves; order Anseriformes; family Anatidae; genus Aythya; species Aythya fuligula. The sequence goes on along the minus strand of NC_045585.1, from coordinate 2,446,540 downwards.
CGCAGTTACCCTAATAACACGGGGAATGTGCACCGGGGATGGGAGCTTTGTGTCAGAACACAAAGGGGAGCTTCACGTGGACGGCACTCTGCTTCCTAGGGCTTTCCCCTGCTCTTAAAGAGAGGGCTCACGTGCAGGGTGTGGGGGTTTCAGGGCTGTTGGGTGCTCAGCTCCACCCCGTGCCTAAGCTAGCTGACGTGGGGGCTCCTAGGTTATCACCACCTCAGCTTTTAGCAGCTCTTCTTGCCAGTCTAGCACGGTTCCTCACATCTCAGTTTTTGAACTGAATGCCACTTGGGAGAACGGAGCCACCCCAAACGAGATCAGAGCCTAAAACTGCAATAGGGTGAGTGTGGAGGAGGGCTCGGGAAGGGGCCAGGCAGCTTGGCATGGGCTATTTCCACCACCAGCGAAGAGTGGATCATCTCCTACCCCCCAGCTGCTGCTCCTTTGCTACCAGGATCGGTCCCAACGTGGTAGAGAGCAGGAATCTGCCCGGTGGCCAGAGGGAGGACAGAAGCAGAGACCCAGAGGGAGGAGACGCAGCAGCGGCCTGGCAGTAATTGGTGGCCGAGCTGGAAGCACAAACCAAGTGTTTTGAGTCAAAGGGCAGCGACCACAGGGCTGCAGCGGCTCACCAAGTCTCTGCGGCTGTGCGAGCATGGCACCGCGTTGTTCTGCAGAGATCTGACTCGGTTTTGTTGCTTTTTGCACCCTGGCAGCAGAGAGAAAAGAGGAACCGTGCGGCAGGGAACCAGCACTTGGGGCACACAGAGCTGCAGCGTACAGCTTGCCTCGCTTTCCAGCAGCTGGCAGCGGTTCTGCTGCAGCAAAGAAACGTCCAATTCTCTAGAAATCTAATGAAAACGTCCTCTAGCTTGTACCTCGGTGATTTATACGGGCAGAGGGCTCCTTGAAGGCTGTTATTAAGATAATGACATTACCACACAGGAGCACAAAGTCCCTCTGGCCCTTTCTCTCCTCTCCCCAGCTCCCCTTGGTGCCTTTTATACCCATGCAGTGCTCAGCCTCTGCACCGGTTCACGCTAAATCTCGTTTGCTTCACTGACTCCCAGCTTCCTGCCGTCCTGTTTGCTGCTTTCATGCAGAGCAGGCGTCAAATCACGGGTGAGAAAGTCCACCAGAAATGGGGGTGGGACTCCCCCATCGCCAGCTGCGCTTCTCAAGCTTTAAACCATCCCCGTGCTGTTTCCTTGCTGCTGGATGGGATCGCATCTCTTGCGATGGGGCTTCCAAAGGGGTCTTGTTGGAAGCAAACGAAGGGAATCTGCCAAGCCCTTGATGTCTCCTGCCAGCTAGCATGGTAGGAAACAGCTGTGAAGTCCTCAGCATACTTGTGGGGATTTCTTTTCTATTTTTTTTGGTCTCCTTTGGGCTGCAGTGACAGTTTGTTGTGTCTTTGCCACTGAGGGAGTGGGCTCCTGTGAGGAGCAGCTGAGGACCTGAGGAGCTGTGGAGCTTTTCCTGAGGTTGTGCAGTGTCTGCGGTGTGGCAGTGGTGTTAACCACGCCTGTCACATCTTCAGCCTAAGGGCTCTGTGTGCTGCCTGGGCTGTCTTCCCATCCTAGAAATCAGGTGAAATCAGCAATCTTGGGCCTGGAAAATGGTCCTGGGGAGCCACTGCCATTCAGCACAGCTTGCCTTTAAGGAGATTTCCACAATTTTCCCATCTTCTGCCTTCCCCAGAGCTGCCCTGTGCCCTTGCCTCTTTGGAAACACCGATTTGGAGCCCAGGGCCCTGGCACCACTTCTCTTTTGCCCCATTGTGCCCTGGACCCTGTCGCAGCAAGAGGAAGGAACTGACCTCGATTTTTCCATCCATCCGAAGCGAGGGATTTGGCACTGGCTCAGGAGAAGTAACCAGTGGTGTTTGTTTATGCACTAGCACTTAATCCCTCTTATTCCATATCCTGCATGGAGCAGGGTTTATGTTCTGTCCTTTGAAGAGCTGCTTTTCAACGCTTCCCTTCTTTTCGTGTGCCAGGTGCTGCAAGTCCCATGCCTTACGGAGGACACTCGGGGCGAAAACCCGATGGGAATCACTTGATGGTGCGTTGTCTGTGCTGCCAAGCTTGAGCTGGATCCTCAACTGGCCTAAACAGATCACTGCTGTCTGGCCAGAACAGCTGGGAGCTGTAAGCAGGATGCTGTTGAACCGCGTGCTGCATGCACACAGAAGCTTTACCCCCCAAATTCTGCAGGCTAGGTGAAGGCTGGAGGAAAGGAGCAGGAGGCCAGTGCTGGCTCGGAGCAGCTGGGACCGCAGCTGGTTGGCTTCATGAGGAGCTGCAGCGACTTCACGGGCATCTTTCCAGGGCCTTTGTGGGATGTGGGTCCTTTAACCACAATAGAGAAAGGGGAAAAAAAGTCTCCAGACCCAGAAGTCTTCCACCACTGCTGTCACTTACCCACGATCTTAATGGAAAAGGGAGAGGCCTTGGTGAGGTGCAGGTGTACGAGTTGGATCCTCTGGTTGCTGCAGACTGAACGGCAGGCCGTTAATTCTGGCAGCTAATTTTCTTTTTTTAAGTAACTTCATTTGCTGTCTGAGACAGGTTTCCAGGGCATGTGTTAGATCTTGCTAGATAACCTGGCTTAATCACCTTCAAGTTGAGACAAGGTCTTGAAAGAAGCAGCAGGAAATGGTGCCTCCAGCTCTTTTCTTGGCAGGGTTCTCTCTGCCTGGATTTTTCCCCTCCTCCCAGCGTTCAGTCCCTTGGCTTTTACCTTTCTGTGAGCTTGACTCAGCAGAAATCCTTGTCAGACAGGAACTTTTCACTTTCCACGGTGGGAATTAGCTTTGCCTGTCAAGAGAAGGCAGCAAGTGATGCCTGGAAGAAACGAGGGCTCCGACTAAATGTGCCGTGGCTCACTTGGGGCGGATTCAGCCGAGCGCTCTCAGTGCAGTGGAGCTGGATGCCTCGGGCCAGCAGAGCCTTTTTCCATCTTTCCTTCTGCCACTCGCCTTCAGTTCATCGATGCCACCCGTTCCTTAGAAACTGCCTCTTTTTAATCTTCCTGGTGAGAATGAGAAATGTGGAAGGAATACAGATGAGCTCCTCCCGTCTGGCCTACTTGAATCATGCTTTCAGATCACCAGTTATTACCAGCTTGGGGCCGTGCCTGCTGCTTTGCACGACCCTAACTCCCATGGCAGCCCTGTGCATCTGTAAGGAATGTGGGACGGGCACTTCGGAGTTACAGCTTCTGCTGAGACTTTTTCTTCCCTTGACACACCCCAGGGAGTGTTGGCACTCGCTCTGTGACAATATTTAATTTCTCTGTGCTAGCTGTCCATAACAGCGGATAGTTTTGTCACCGAGGGGTTATAAGCTTTAATTCAAGTTCACCTAAACACGTTAGAAGTCCACAGAGGTTATTTTTACCGTGAGCTCAGTGTGGGAGTGCTGGGTGCCACCTAGCAGTGAGTCCCCGTCCTCCTGGCTGCCATCAGTGCAGGTGCAGACCCTGCAGCCCACGATGCACAGCTCTCGGTGCTGGCAGGATGTGAATTAAAGGGAAAAACCTGCAGGAGGAGGAGACGAGGCGAGCCCTTTAGGCTTCCCGGATCCCCAAAGCCTGTTTAAGCAATAGGAAGGAGCACCAAACTTTACCATGCAAATGTGAATGGGGAAATCTCTCATGGTGAATTTGCAAAGCCCATCAAGCAGGGCCATGCTTTTGGAAGTTCCCCTTCCTGGCCACTTCTGGGGCAGATTTTCACCAGCTTGCTTTGTTCCTGGAAGCACTCACATATGTGCAGCGTGTGTATTTTTGGAAGCTGGGGGCTCGGGGGTGTTTTACATATGAATGAAATCCCTGGCACGGCCCGCAGGCACCGGGAGCTGGTGAAGGAGTTCCTTGAGGCTGATCCCGTATTATTACCCAACGCCGCTTTTGTGCAAAGGGGGAAAGTTCCCAAAGCACTGCACAGCAAGAGGTGGTGTAACCCGACAGAGCTTCAAAATCATAGCAGAGCATGGCAGCTGGGGGTTCTTCCCAGCTCAGCACACAGGAACTGATGTGTCTCTTCCCAACAGAGTTTTATTTCTTTCAGATCTGATTTTTCAGGATTGGTAGCAGCGTCCAAAGAGAGGAGTTCAGCTTCTGATGGGGTACGAACTGCTTTTCAGACTGATGTACGGAAACTCTTTATGCTCCATGAGCTAGAATAGTTTTGTGAGCCATTGTAGGACAGCCATAGCTGGAGAAAACCCCAGATGTGTGCGATGTTCTTACACGAAGCAGAGTTTGGTCGTGGTATCAGGACCAGCATTGGCTCCTGCTGCTTGGTTGGACCCTTTGCAATGCAAACACCCCGTGAAAGGGGAAATGGCAGCTGTATGGAAATGAGGCACACCGAGCTGCCCCACAGCATGGATCCAGGGCAGCTTGGGCTCTAGCTCACTCTGGCTTTCCTGATTGTGGCTGAAAGTTGAGGTGTTGGCTCTAAGAGTTGCCTGCAAAGGCTTGGTGGGGCTGTTTCAGACCCGAGGGAAGGAAATGGATTTCTGGGGGCTGTCCCCCACATTTCTCTCTTTAAGGCTGATCTAACCAGTGCCTCCTACAGGTTAGTACTGCAGCAATCTCAGCAGCGAGTTTACAGATGGCCAGAGCAGGGGTGTTTGGAAAATGGGTGAGTGCAGCATGACCGTGCTGCTCGATCTCTGTCCCATGAGAGGTTTGTTAGAGAGGGAGTTTGGTTGTCTGTCTGCACAGGGATGTTTGGGCCTCGCTCAGACCTTGCTTTCTTGCCTGTAACAGTTTGACAGCTACCAAGGTGAGCGGTGTAACTGGGAGCAGATTGTTCAGTTCTTACCAGAAGTGGAAGTGGTGGGATGGAGGTTGATGAAAGCCTCTTCCTCCAAGCCTGATGTCACTTCGTCAGAGCCAGGGGCAGGGGAAGGCTCCTTTGGTTCTTGTCCAGCAAGGGGAGGTGTTTGTATGGCAAATGCACAGGGGGAGAGGACAGGTTCACCAAGCAGAATGTATTTTTTTTCCCCTCATTTCTCCCATAAACTGTTTAAAAAAAGAAAAAGCAGAGAATAGGAACTCCTTGCATGTTGTTTTATTTATTTCTTTTTGAGGAAAATAAAAATCTGTGGTCCTGAACACATGAAACCCTCTCAAAACCATCACAGATTTCCACTGCAAGAGTTCTGGTTCTGCAGTTGTGTTCCTCTTCGTCTCCAGTGCCCCCCTGAGACAACCACGGGCAGCAAAATGCAGCCGAGAGGCCAAAATCTGCTCTTAGTGATGGTGATGCAAAACCAGAATTGTTCCAGCTCCCCAGCTGGTGGAAAAAGCCTGGCGGGCAGGGGAGCTCCGCTGACCTGAGAGGGACAGAACTGCCTTACGGCGCCTGATCTTTTGTCCTCTTCTTTCTGATCGGACTTCTGCCCCTTGGCTGCTGCCGCAGTTGTGTTTTGCCTTGAAACCCATGGCTACAGGCAGCAGTTTGCTCAGTCCCATCCCCTAAAGCTTCACGGGCCAATTTCTAGGGAAGTCTTTGAAGTCCTGCACATCTTTTTCGCGAGCTTGAAGCGTGCAGTATGCCTGAAAGAAAGAGCAAGGCTTGTAATCACTCGAGTATCCCTGTGGAACTTGGCTCCCCTCCTCCTTTACCATGGTGACCCCCCGAGATACAAACCTAGCCTGGATCTACAAGAAACCTGCACTGGAAAGAAATGAAGCCTTTTTTTTTTTTGATCTGATCTAACTACGTGGTCATTCCAACTGCTGGAGAGGGTTATTAATTCTTGTTTGGACATGCAGCTTCCTATTCTTTCAATTTGGGTCCAAAAGCCATGAAATTATTAATCATATTTTGGATCTCATCGGACAGCTAAAAAGACGAGGGAAATGTCTGCATGACATCAGTGAGGGAATAACAGAGCATTGCAGTCTGCAAATGTAATCAGCGCGGCGCAGATCCATCCGATTCTTCTGAGGCTGCTCCAGGTTCTGATTTTCTCTGCATGGAGCCTAATAAAGTGGATCCGAACTGACAGAAAACAACATGTGATGTCATTCAGCCTGCCTTTTCCTCCAGTGCTTTGGCAGACGTGCACAAGCAAACGGTCTCCATGCAGTTGTGTTAGCATGGGGAATGCCACTCGGTGCAGAGTTCTCGCCCTTCAGGATGATCTGTTTTGTTCTTGGGGGGAAAAGCTGTGGGGATAAAACTCCCAGCTATGCAAAGCTAAGATTTGATTGCTGTATCCACAGGATGTTAAGAAAATTCTTCATTTCTATTCCCATTGCTTTCCTGTGGTCTCACACACCAGCTTGTCTGTGTCCAATACATGAAGCAGAAAGCTTAAAAGCTGTCTTGCAGCTATCCTGCCTCATCCCAGATCAAAAAGCACAGCCCAGACTGTGGTTTAGAGGAAGGATTGGCTATGAAATGAGAACACAAGAGATGCATGCCTCTTTCAGGTCACTTGACTTCAGATTTCTGAGCTCAGAAGAAATGCCGAGGTCTCTTTCTAGCCTAAATCAATGCGGAGTTGGTGAGTTGGGAGCCGTGTTTTGATGCTTCAAGCCCCAGTCCTGTTGCGGAGAGGTTTGACTTTGGAACAGCCGTGTTACCAGACAAGGCAGCTCTCTGTGGCTCAATTTCTTGACCTCTAAAAGGGTCCCAAGGCCATTTGACTACAGCAGAAGGGATTGCGGCATCCTACAAGCTGCGAGTTCGAACTCTTTGGCTGAAGCGAGGTCTCTGATTATGGGATAATCTTCTGCGGAGCTTCCTTGGCTCGGGCGAGGGCCTGACTTGCAGTTCACGTGTGTGGGTTTTGCTCCACTCAACTTTTGTAGCATTTCTCACAGTCCCCACCGGTGCCAGCAGAACGCCGCTGCCGCCACAGACGAGCAGCAGCTCCTGACTGCTGAGCACGGAGCCGTGCAATCACCAGGGCTGAATTTAATTACAACCCTCTCAATAAAATGGCTCGTGACAGAATGTACAACTCCATAAATTCACCAGATTTCATCGCATGCAGTGGCTGTGAAGATTAAGTAGTATTAAAGAGGCAGATGTGTTTATAGCGATCAAGCTGCTATTTAAAGTTTGGGGTTGGGGAAATCTGCCTGCTAACAGAGAAACTTAAATGTCAAGGATTTACACCTTATAAACTCCTCTTAAACAATAGGCATGGTTAATGCTAGCAGGAGCCTGAAATAATGTGTAAAACTGCACTTTGTAATGGTGACTGGAGCCCTGCGTCTATGGCCTTATTACGTACACAGGTTTTGGGGCCAGTTGGCCCTAATTCCTTTTCATATCGACCGTATCACATAGTTTTTCTCTTTCCTGGTAGTGGCGTTCATTAGCTGAAGATGGAGGAAAAACTTCATGCGTGCTTTAGATGACACGTAATTAAACCAGTCGAAAAAAAACCTCTTTACAGGGGAGAGCTGGAAGCAAGGGCTATTAATAGAAACTCCAGGAAGAGGCCGTTAGCAAGCCAAGGCCTGCTCAAATGAGGCAGGATGGAAAAAGGAAAAAAAACGAACATGCCACAATACCAGGAAGCTATAAAACCCATTAATCCCCACCCATGAGGACGGCCGTCCAAAAAATAAAGGTTTGTTTGCAGCGTGAGGCTACGAGCTGAATTCAGCTGTCCCAGCGAGCTCTGGAAAAGCAGCAATTTCTCCTGAGCGCAGCGAGGGGTCACAGGTATCAAGGCAGGGCTCTTCAACCACGTTTTGGAGAGCTTCGAAGTGCCAGAGAGATCTCAGAGGGGATGTTTGATGGCTTCAGTCTCACAGCACCCTGTAGGCTGTTGGTTAAATCCTGCAGGTGATCCCTGGTGCCCGTGCAGCACAGCCGCCTCCGTTCTTGTACCAGGCAGGAGCTGCAGCCATCCCCCTGCTTTGGAGAAGCTCTTATGGACCAAAAAGCCACAGCACATCGGGGTTTGGAGGAAGAAGCCAAGAAATGATGCAATGTTTCATGAAGCCACTGTGCAGAGCCGAGATCGGCTCCATTTTAAGCGTGCTGAGCTGCTAGCTGGTGGCCTGATACGGCTCCAGGGTCAGCGAGAGGATGCAGCAGCTGAATTAAGAGCAAAGGGATTTTGAAGGGCAGCCCTTAAGACCTGCACTGACCAGCGGTATCGGTAGCAAATGCTCACGCCTTGTGAAAGTGATGCTGTCACCTCTACCCGACTTAGGTTTTCATGCCTACGTTAAACCAACGCTGCTCTGTCTTCCCCTCTGCTGGGAAAGCTCCCTCGAAATCAATTCCTCCAAGCTTCTGCCTTCCCCTTTCACTTAGCACCAAGTGCCTGACCAGTGGCTCTCTCTTCCCTGCAGAATCCAGCCTTTTGGGCACTAGGACGCAGCATTTTGGCGTGGCTGAACGCCAGCCCTGCTGTGTTAAAGCCCCGCATCACCTCGGTTTATTGGCTGCTTCTAATCTGGAGCTCCTTAATCCGCCCGAGGAGCAGCGAGGGGTCGTGAGAGGCAGTAAAACAGCCACGGGTGACGGGCTGGTGGGAGCTGGAGTGTTTGGAAGTGAGTACAGAGGCACCTTCACAACGTGAAGCTGCACGTGCCGATGGGAGAGCAAAAGCTGGCACGGCAGCGAGGTGCTGAAGTCTTGCTGCCGGTGGCTGGAACAATCCTGGCACGTGGGCACCCAGGTGCTCACATCCCCCTGCGCTCCAGAGGGCGGCGAGCTCTTGGTTTGGCTGGCAAAAAGACAAAATCCAGTAATTTGGGAATCTCATCAGCTTCTTACCAAGGGAAAAATTAGATTTGTTAAGCGCATCCTGCTCTTTTTTTCCCAGAAAGCGGTTATTTTCCTGACGGAAACCAGCTCGCTACCTTCTCGGCTGTAGGCTGTTGCATTTTGGATCCTGTTCCTCAGAAGGTTGCAAGATAAATCTGCAGAACGTTTGCAGTCCATAGCTGAGAAACCACCGTAATCCTAACCTCAGCTTTGCCTTTTAGCTTGCTGAGAGTGTGTTTTAAATAAGGAGAAGCATTAGGATTAAGCCCGAAATTCAGTGAGATTCAGGGAGCTGCTACAAGGACCACAGCTATTTCATTCCTCCTTTGAAGCTTTCAACATTGATGAAGTGCTACCGAAGCGATCTTTTCCTTTTCTGCCTTTTTCTTCCTTTTGTTTCTTTTTTTGGGAGCAAGCCTTGAGCTTAAAATGCGTCGGCAACTTCCTCTGCAGACCTCGGTGGCTGACATCATTTGCGCGAGGATAATCAACAACAGGAAGACGACATCTGGGCTTGGAAGCAGGACGAGATCAAGGCTGTGGTGGGCTGGAGAGCGGAGGGGTGACCACGGGCTGCTTTGCCTCAGCTGAGGCCGCTCCATCTGCTGCAGGAGCCGAGCTTTTTGCTTTTGGAGAGGAGAGGCTCTCCCAAACGTGGGGAGTAAGCCGGGGGCTTCCCAAGGGAGGAGGAGGATCAGTGAGGTCAGGCTAGCACGGCTGCTTTTCACGTGGGAAACCTCCAGGGTAATGTGCACGGCTGGGACCGCTGCGTGCTCCGCAGGCTCTCCGAAGACCTCGTGGCCTCGTGGCAGATGATGCCCAGGGGTCATCTTGGGAGCCTGGGGCTGTGGGAACCTAGTGGATGAAGCTCGCATCAGCTGCTTTTGTAGCGCTTTGAAGCACGGGGACCTAAAGAAAAAGCTTTTTGTTTTGCTCCCAGCTCTTGAGCTCTGCCTGAGGGCTGGAAGAGCTTCCTCTGAGCTGCGTGGGGGCGCTTCCCACCCTAGCACCCAGCAGGAGGAGTTCCACCCCTCGGTTGTTTTAACAACTGGCAGGCGGTGCTAACACGGAGGAGACATTTAGCCATGTCCGAGTTACCTCTGCGCTGATATTTTGGGCTCAGAGGATGTGAGAAATGGGGACGTGCTCAGCATCTGCTACTTCTGCTGCCTCGCCTGCAGCAGCCCTCCGGCTCCAGGCATCCCTGGTTTGCTCTGCCACGGTGCTGCTGCCCCGGCTCCCTCTGGAGCAGTGAAATCCCACATTTTTGAAGGCTGGGGGTGCACATTCGGGCTGCCTTCTTGCTGCGTCCTCCCGTGTGGATGTGCTGAAGGGGTCTGTTAGTGACGTGTCCCATTTGGATGGGGCCAGAGGGCGATTTGGCTCTCGGGGAGCTCGAGGGAGCTGCGCTGAGCTGTGTCGGCAGCACAGCTTCCATATGAGATATCCCCAATCCCCGGAGCCGGCTGTAATGCACATATGCACCACTACCCCCGGCCTTATCCTTATTGTAACCAGCTGGGGGTTGACTTGGTCAGAGATCTGATAGAGCTCCCTCACCCCTCTCCCTCTCCCACAAACTCCCATTACTCATCCTTGGGCAGCGCATGAAATGGGGGGTGATGGAGCTCTGATCCTAAACACTGGAGTCATTCCTGGGGCTCCTTAACCCCTTGGTGTCTCAGAATTCCCTAATGCCATCCAGCCACGCACTGCCTTGGGGTTTTCAGAGCTCTTCTGGCACCTTTTGTCTAAATGGAGACGGATTTAGGATAGAGATTAAAGAGGATTTGGGGGCTTTTTAAATAGTGAGGAAGACAGCTCTTGTGTTAAGGCCATTCCTGAAAACCTGGGTTTTCTCCGTGTCCCTTCGGTAACGCAGCGAGAATGTCATTCTTCTCCTTGTTCTTCATTCTCTGTAAGCTACAGATTAACTTTGGCAGGGTGACAGCGGGCTGCGTCCTGGCCAAGAAACAATTCAGCCTGGAAGTCAGCGGAAGGTTCCTGACCGTTACAGCTCGTGGAGGAGCAAGGGGATGATTTTTTTTTTTTTTGCCAACAGGACGGTTGATCGGCTGGTGGAATTCGGCTTCCTTTTCCTGAGGGTGGTGAAAACTGCATCCTTCATCTGGTGCCAGCCACCAGGGAAATTTCAGAGCTTTCTGTCATGGCACAGAGGAGCAGGATGCTGCTCTGAGCGGGCAGACAAAGGCCTCCTACTCCTCAGCCCTTCAGCCCCTGCTGATTAAAGCTGCGTGGATGATGCATGGCAAAGAACTGCACATCCCATCCTTCCCTTTGCAGGCTAGCGTGGCGCTTTGAGGAGCAAACACAAGCTTTTTAGAAGAAAAGCAAATATTTTAACTGCCGTTTGCTGTGTCTTGTAGCTGCCTTTGCAAGACAGAGGGGGTGGGCAGAGCTTTGCAGGATGGTTTGGGTCATCCTCTTCCCTTGGTGCGGGTTCTGCACGTCTCAGACACCAGAGATGCTGTTCCCGCCCCGGGTGGCTGAAGCCCACGGGTATTTCAGGACTGCTTTTGCAGCAGGCTGAGAGCTCCCGGTGCAAATCCATTTCTTACGGGGGTGCAAAACCAGCAAATCTCAGCCACCACGTTGGCGTGGGGGAGACACAAAGCTTGGAGAGTGAGCAGGGCTCGAGGACTCCTCGGGGAGATGTGAAGCTAACTGCTGAGCTGGTGGCAGCCCAGATACTTACCAGTGAGGTTAAAAACAAATGGCTTCAATTTCTCTGTCGAAAATTGAAGCCTTGTTTTTTGTTGTTTTTTTTTTGTTTGTTTGTTTGTTTTTTGGGTGATATGGTAGAGAATTTAAGCCAGGGCTCCAGGGCTCTGCTCCTCCCTGACAGTGTCTGCCCAGTGACCCATGAAGTCTTGCAGACGTTCCCTGCTCTCCCAGCAGACGGTCAGTGCCTCAGATGCTGGCTCAGTTCTTTTATTTCACCGTGGCTAGTGAAGATCCCAGAGATCCCATACATTCAAACAATCTGAATATTGCCCAAATTATTGGGATGAACAACAAACCTACAGGTACAAATCTCATCACTGCTTGATGTTATGCATCTGTAGCACTGGTGGTGATGTTCTGTAGCTTATAAACCCTGCTGCTGTCAGACTGATGAGTTCAGCTAAAATGAGGATAGGACTAGAAAAATGCCAGGGGCAAGCAGGACCCTTTTCTCCTCAGGCAATGTCTGTGGGCTTGCTCCTTTCAGTCCTTGCTGTCTTTTGTTGGGGATGTGTAGCACAAAATGACAGAGGCTTTGGTGGCCACTCTGTATGGCCAGCAGCAATGTGTCCTGGCACTCGGGGTACCTTTTGTAGCATCCACAGAGGCACAGACAAAGGCACTGCTTGGATCCGAGGTGCTGAGCACTGAAAGCTGCCAGCAGATCCTCAGGCAGATCCTCACGGGGGGATCTTGCCCGTGTCATTGTGGATTTGTCACCCTGCTAGGTAGGAGGGGAGGGTGTTTATGGAGCAGCGGTTTGGGTTTGCTGCCTTAGGAATGTCATTTGCTTCGTTTAGAAACAATGGCAGGCTGACAAGCTGTGGATGGAGCTGTGCCCTTCAGCTCCTGCTTTGTAGTCGGCTTCCTTGCTGCGGTCTCAGATGTGGGGCTTTGGAAACCAGGCCCTTCAAACTCAGATTTTAAGGGGAAGGGGAGAAGTGGACTCCTTTTTTATATTTTTTTTTCAGCAGCAGGTCCTGCAAGGCATGCTTTCTGCCTTAAACACCCCCGAAAGATCCCAAGCCAGCCTGACCAATGCTTCTCTTGTCTTTTCCCAGTTGACCACGTGGTTCCGGAGCCGGGGACCAGTTTGCTGACTGCGTTTGACCAGTGGCGAGAATGGGCAGACAGCAAGTCCTGCTGCGACTACTCCCTGCACGTGGATATCACCGAGTGGCATAAAGGCGTCCAGGAGGAGATGGAAGCTCTGGTTAAAGATCATGGTAAGTTTGGTTAGGGAACACACAAGGAAGCCTTTCCCCTCCTCATTTTTTAGGGTTGGCTCCCTTATTTTTCAAGACCAGATCTTTCAGAGGTGTTTTATTCTTACCTCCCAATAAAGCTGTTTTGGGCCCTGTCGTTATCTTGTCCCACTCTGGCTTCTTGTCAAAGTTTGGACAGTCAATTTTAGAAGGCTTTGGGGGATGCAGTGTGTTAGACTGAGGAGCATTGATTTACAGAGGAGAATCTCATGCAGGGAAGCCCCTTTGTTCAGCTTCAGACATCAAACTGCTGTAAACAGGGGAAGAATCAGGCCTAGCAAGAACAAGCCAGCGCCGGTCACTAACGGTGGAGAAGAGCTTAATAAAATGACCTCATAGGATTTTCCCCTCTTTAATTTCCTTGACGTTTCATCCTTAGGCTAGAGTAATTTTCCATCCTGTTTGTAGCTTAAAAAAAACAACCAACCTTTTACATCCTAATGAGTGTTTTCCCATAAGTGCTGGGTAGGAACTTTTCTCTTGTGCTACAGAAGGCAGGAGAGGGAAAGCTGACTTCTGAGAACTCCCCGTGCCGTGGTCAGTACAGACGTGGTGCAGGAGGGAGTGGGAGATCAGGCAGACATGCCCCGTCTCTGCTGTTGTGTGCAAGGCATTTTGCTTATTATTTTTATGAACTCAGCCTCCCACGGTGCTGAATCCACAGAATTTTTCTGATTTCAGTGTTAAGTGGAAGCCCAGGGGTTTAGCTGTCCCCACGAGCTGCACCGTTCCCATCGGCTGTGTTAATAAATGCCAGCTGGCTGGGGAGGTCCTGGCTTTGCGCTGCGATTTGTCAGGAGTGTGTGCATCTCGCCATGTGCACGTATGTGTATGCATTTCACAGCAGATTAAAGTCATTTATTTGTCTACCTATCGTTACTGCTTGCTGGGGGGCTGATTGAGGGAATGGCTCCTTTCTGTGGGAAATGGTGTGTTCCTTGTGTGTGTGCCTGCAACGTGGATGTCAAAGATAATTCCTTTGCTCTCTTTCTACCAGGTGTGAATTCCTTCTTGGTTTACATGGCTTTCAAAGATCGCTTTCAGCTAACTGATTCTCAGGTAGGAAGGCTTAATGTTCACATCCTTCTGTCACCGAAAGCTGTGCATTAGTCACATCCAAGGGTTTACATTCAGGCTATTTGGATCTGACATTCTCTTCTGGTTTCAATCTTTGCATGTGTAACAGGACCGAAGGTTTGTAACAGTATCCAGAGCTCTGCCTCCCAGAACTCTTTTAAACAAGAAACAAAAAAACGCTGAAAGTCTTGGCTGGGGAGAGTAATGGTAAAACTCTCACTTGGAGGGAACTAAAGTTTTATTCCTGTTCCTTTAGTGTGGAAGCAATGGCAGTTTGATAAATTGCTGCTTTCTGCCTTGACACAGGGCAAGCCAGAGATCTCTGGCATAAATTGTGCTTGTGTTTGTAAGCTGAAACGGAGCCTGGTCCTGAAAGAGGGGGTTCTGGCTTTAGCAATAGAATCACTGGGACCTTAAAAAGGAATTGCCCTCCTGTTTGCTCCTCGAGTGGCTACATCTGAGCACCGTTTAATTGTTTAGATGGGTAGTTTATGTTTCTAAATGTGGTGGGAGGAGAGGAATGCCTGGGAGCCATTTGGAGCGGTGTGGGAGGCAGTGGTGTATGGCAGTCATCTCTAATGACTGGTAGGCATTTTAATGAGCCACCATTGACTGAGCAGGTTGTGGGTTTGTCAACCTGAGCCCTCTCAAGCTGGTTGGTGGAGTGGGAAACCACAGTGCGTGTCCCAGCAGTGAGCGGGGTGGGCACAGGGTCTTCATAAAAATCAGGCAGAAGGGTTTTTTCTGTGCTGGGCACCAGTAAATGAAGGCATGGAACAAGTAAAACGCTGTGAGCTCCTTAAAATCACTCCTTGCAATTGCTGTTTCTTTCTCCAGTGTGTGTGCTAGAAAACCCAAACGCTGGTGTTTGAATACTGCTTCTTACAACAGCAATAGTATTCGATTATAAAGATGGGGAAATCTAGTTGTAGGGGGAGAAAATGGATCAAAATGTATCTAGCAAACAACATCTTACCTTTCTTAATGCTTCCCTGTCTCTTTTCTATTCTGCACAATTCTGTGTGCTAAAGGAGATCTGATATATGGGTACAGAGACCTGAGGGTGCACTTGGGGTGTATTGTGATGTGTGTTTTCTGTCTTCCAGATATACGAGGTCCTGAGCGTAATTCGGGATATTGGTGCGACAGCTCAAGTGCATGCTGAGAATGGTGACATCATTGCTGAGGTATCTCGTGTTTATTCTGTGGATTGTTAACTTCAAAATGCTGGGAGGGGTTTAAACACTGGATCCCTTTTTGCAAACAGAAAATCCTGGAGGCATTTAAAAGCACAGCACAGCAGTGTCAAGGATGCAAGCAGAGCAGTGCATCAAATGCCATCCCCTTCACTGTCAGTAATAATTCAGGTTTTTGTGGCAATTTTCAGCCTGTGGTGGGTGTCAGCCCTCTCTGTCTGTCTGTCCATAACAGAAAGTCTCACTGCGTGCTGAAAAATGCTCTGCAATAACTTTGAGCAGGGGAGTGGGAAGGAAAATAACTTCCTACAATATCTGGGATGCTGGCGTTTGGGATCTGTTAAACAGCAAAGAAGAAGAAATGTTATTAATGCGTTTGGATGAAATCTGATCTCCAGATCATTTTATACGTTATGCCTCAAGCATGCACAGCTTGGTGGTGCAAAGGATTCCTTCATTGCCTGGCTGGTGAAAAGACCACCTGAGTCTTGGAGCCCAGTGGCCTGCAGTTGCAGGATGATCTTTGCAGGAGATACTGTTTTTCCGCATCTCAGAGATTATTTTATAGACACAAATGAGGAGTGAAAGTTGAGGAGCTGTGAACCCCATGTGAAACAAATCAAAATAAAAGGCTTCCCTGACCTCCTGTGAACAAATCAGCAAGGGTTTTGTAGAGCTCTGGTTATTCTCAACAGTGGAAGTTGGACAGAACTCTGTTTTTAAGGCCCTTATGTAAAGCCCCATGTGACCGTCAGCGAGCGCAGATGCCTAGGATCTCACTTGTACCTCTTACAAACAGCTGTGTTTGCTGCAAGAAAAACACACGCTGCTTTAAATCTTTTCTTCTGCTCTTTTTTCTCTCTGCCTTAGGAGCAGCAAAGGATCCTGGAACTGGGAATCACAGGCCCTGAAGGGCATGTGTTGAGCAGACCCGAAGAGGTGAGAACCCCTTCCCATTTACTCCCCAGTTTGTATCATTCCTGCATTGCCACCGGGTAGTTCCTATTGGGCTGAATTTGTTCAGAAACAGGATTTCATCCTGGCTATAAACAGCATTGCTGCATGGGGGGAGGGAAGAGGCTGAAAGGCTTCTAGGGACTGAGTAGGAACTACTCCATTCTACAGACGTGACCACTATGGGTACTTCTGAGTAATTGAGGAACCCCCTCAGCTTCTCTACTGGAGAGAGGGACACGTTCAGGAAGTAATTTTTCCACCCTAAGGTTTTGTGTACTTCCCATTGTATTTGATCCTTTGATGAACATTTTACAGTTGGTGGATTTTGAACACTGAAGGACTAAATGAGTTGCTGAAGGCACAGAAGATGTGTACCAGAGAGGGGAGCCAATTCCTAACTCCTAGGCTATTACTTCAGCATACCTAACCTCCATCCTTCCCATTGATTCCTCTAGGGTCAAGTGCCCCTATCCCATTTATCTCACTCCTTCTGGCCCCTTAAAAGGAGTCTTGTGAGTAAGAACAAGCTCAAAACTTTGAGATTGGTTCCCACTGCGTTCTTCATGTCTTGTCTTTCAGTATCTTTGAGCTAGACATCTCACCGTGGCACCACGGCTTTGTGGAGTCCATCCATTATGCACAAGAAATTATTTTTGTTCCTCTAAGATACCGGGGCTGTGCTGACTGCCAGATGTGGTCCTGCTGGAAGCTGAGCGTGTGAGATCATTCGCACATGCCCTTCATGCTCCCTCTCCGTTTCCTCCCCTTGATTCAGACAAGCAGCGTCCAGAGACATTTCAGTAGGAGTATAAATCACTCCGTTGCTGCAGGCAGAAAGAAAAAAAAAAAACACTCAGCTTGGGCAGTGTGCGAATCCTCCCAGAAGTTGTGTTTGGCTGCAGGAGCTGGGAGTTTTTGCTTCCTGGAAGTTGCAAGCAAACGCTTGCACTGAGCCTCCCCCCCCACCTACCCCCGCGTTTTTATTGTCAGACATTTCGGCAGGCAGCAGGAGAGCAGGAACAGACGCCACTCAGACACTCGGGGCTCATCTGTGGAGCACCCCTAAACTTTTGTGGACTTCAAAGAAAAGCTGCTCCTTGTCTTGAAGGATCTGGCTGTCAAATTAGTCTGGCTGCTTCAAAGATCGCCATTAGCGGAGGAGGAGCTTTTAAGAGCGAACTGTGCGGTTCCCTGGCTTTGTTTGTTTGTTCCATCTGTCTCCTGCACTGGGCAGAAATGTGCTCTTTCACCACGGACGCAGCAAGGCTGCCTGAGGACACGTGGCGAGGACTGGGGGAGCCTCTTCCAGTGTCACCGGGCAGCCTCGGTGCAGCTGAACTCAGCTGTGCCGTCAGTGGAAGCGCTTGGTCCAAATTCTCCTCCTTTAAAGTCCTAGGAAACAGAGCAGGAAACGATGTCATCTGCTTCCCTCCCCTCCTTTTCCCCGACGCAGTCGTGTTTTTAAAAACACGCAGTTCTCTTCAAGCTGGCCGATGACAAAGGCCAGATCCTGAGGGCAGCAGCAGCTCCGTAATTCCTCTTAACCTCAGGAGGAGCCGATGTTTCTTGCTGTTCCTCTGGAGGGCTGGTAAATGCTAAATTGGCTTTTCACACTGTCCCTTACGGCGTGTAAAGCCTGTCCTAAGGACTTCATGGTGCTTGTCATCTTGCTAAAGATCCACTTCATTCAGAGCTTCCCCTACAGCGCAGCAGCAGGAGTTGTTCCCACTGCCCCTTGCAGAGCTCTGGGTCAGGGCCATGTTGAACAAAACCAAAATGTTGGTTAAATCAAAAGCCCTGCAGAATTCAGTGAGATGTGTGTCTGAGCGAAGCAAGCAGCGTCTGGCCACGTGTGTTTGTGTCTCACTCAGAGCATGCACATCTTCTGAACTTCTGGGTTGAGCAGAAGGCCCGAATTAAGGCTTGCATTTCACTGCTGCCTCAGCTCACCTCAGTAACCTGCGTTTAGCCAAGGTGACAGCATCCAGCACTTGGTCCCAGCCAGCAAAGGAAACCTGCCCTACACCACCACCCCAAGGCAGCATCACCCCATGGCTTGCTGTAAAACCCTCCCCCTCATAGCAGGGATCGTTCAGCGATGACTTTTCAGCGTGATCCCTCATTTTTTTGTTTTCATTTTAGCCACAAAAACGCTGAAAGCCCGAGCAGTCCAAGTGCTCCAGGAAACGTCTTTTTTTTTTTTTTTTCCAAGAGAACTGCTGTGCTAGGGCTTCTGATGCATGCTGGTAATTGCAAACATTCCCCTTTGGACTCGTCGTTGGGTTATTGTTATGTGCCTGTCACCATAGCATCTGGGCACAAGGCATGAATTCAGCAGCCTCCTTCTGCACAGAAAATGTTCTTTTCCTGCTCTAGCAGTTGCTTAAAGGCATTTCGGTCAAAAGCCTGGAGATGCAGACTTCTATCCCTGCTTTGGAGGTGAGGAAACTAAGGCACGATGTGGAGATGGACAGAGCTGCGTGTGCCTGCTTTATGTGGGCAGCCGGCAACGTGATGCCATTGCCTGGAAACGTTTCCCCATCTGACTTCTCTCCTCGCTTCTCAGGAGGGACAGTTTTGCTTTTCTTGGCTCTTCCCTTCAGCCTCCCTCTTTCCTGCAAGTGCTGCTGACTGTGGCTTGCTGCAGTGGAGTAACTCCCTTCCTTGCAGCCTTTTCCACTTGGGTGGGGCAGCTGGGCCAGAAAATGTCCCCGTGGTGGCAGTGGCACATCCCCACTGCCTGGGGAGGGTTAGTCACAAGCCCCGGGGTGGGGACAGGCTAGGGTTTTAACCCTTTTGGAGCTTGAAACCAACCTGCTGGGTTCGGGGGCTGGTTTTCTTCTAAAAAGTCCCATCTGGCCTTGTGTTGTTTTCCTCGAGCAGCCCGGCTGCCAGCAGAGCAGTACCAGATGGGAGCAGAGCTGTTCTGGGCACTTGAGCATCCGTGTGCCAAGTACGGTGCCCTAAGGTGACAGATCCTTAATTTTAGGTATTCCTGCAGCAGACTGAGCTAGGAGCCAGCAGTCAGCACGTCCTGATCCTGGGACTGGTGCTGGTTTGCGGCTCTTGGCCTGAGATAAGGCACTGCAGAGCAGATTTCAGACTGTGCCAGGCCCGTGGGAGGTGCTGGTAACCTCTTGCTTTTGGAAATCAGGTGGCTGATGGCTTGGAGCTTCAGTTGCCTTTGCTGTTCTCTCAGAAGATGTCTGTGGTACCGCAGTTCTTCAGAGCAGCAGGCACAATGAGCATGACTCCCTTGTTAAATCCATCAGCTGGACTGCTTTGATTGTGATCTGTGAAAGTCCTGCTCACGTTCATTCGAAGACGAGCTAGAAAGCAGTGTCTCAGTCTCGCTGGGGCTCGCTCTCTACACGTGCAAGAAAAAAAGAGTTGCTTTATGGGGTGGCTCACACTCTGTCAGATCCCGAGCCAGATGCTGTGGTGGAGGGTACAATTTAGCAGGCTTGTTTGCAAACGTGGCTTACCAGAATGTGTGGCTACAGCATCCCTCTTCCGTGCGGGCTGGAACATGAATAGTTCTGCTGAGTTAACATTTCGTTGGTTATTTTTGCCTAGGTTAAAGAAGGGGCTTAATCATACTGACCCTGAGCACCTGGAGCATTATTTTAGGACTTAGGCTGCTTGCAGGGAATCTCTGAAGCAGCCTGGGAGAAAAGGTAGTAGAGAGACAGGACTGGAGCCCGGTGCCATTTTAATTACCCTAATTGCACTGTACAAGTTTGCAGCTCAGATTTGGAGAGGTGGGAACTCTCCTCTCACCCTGCACGCCCTGTGACCCTGTGGAGGAGGATGGGGGAGTCAGGAGGTTTAGGAGGATGCTCCCGCTGACTTGCTGCTGCCTTTGTTTCACAGGTGGAGGCAGAAGCTGTGAACCGGGCAATAACCATCGCCAACCAAACCAACTGCCCCCTGTACATCACCAAGGTGATGAGCAAAAGTGCCGCTGATGTCATTGCTCAGGCCAGGAAAAAGGGTAAGCCAACTCCCCTGGATGGAAGCACCCTCCTAGCTCATGCTGTTCAACTCCTTGCCAACACAAGCTTCATCCCTCCAGGAGAGGTTTCTTTTTCCAGTGTTACGTCCAGGCTCTTTTTCAAAAGGTCCCCAACAAGTGCTTCTGTCTCATCTCCCCCAGACAGGGGCTGTAGCAGTGCCAGGAGCTGTTCCTTTAGTTCAGCCTGGAGGCTCTCTCTTCACACCCATCCTACTACATCGAGCCATGTGCCTTCGTGTTATCGCAGAGCAATTCCCTGCTGTCTGCACTTAACACATCTCCATGGAGACTGCAAGCAGTGTCCTCTGTCCAGCTGCTGTGCACTTCCTTTGGTGCTTTCTGCTGAACTGCTCCCGGGGTCAGAAGTGATTCTAAGAGCCCTGACTGAGGTCTTTGGCTCGCGAGCCCTGCTGGAGTTAGTTGGAGGAGCTGAAGTGCTTCCAGCTGTCCACCGTGCTCCTTGCCTGTGAAATGGATGCTGTGCTGTAACAGCCCGGCATCCAGGCAGGAATTGGGCTCATTAGTCTGGGTTTGGCTGGGAGTTTTAATTGCCTCTGATAACGCTGCCTGAGGATGCTGCAAGAACCAAGGCTTAGACCTGCCTTGGGTGCTGCTGCCTCGTGGCTCCTCTCTCTCGGTGAGGTCTGAAGGAGCTGCATGACTCTAAATGACACAGTGACTTCTCCCAGGTCCTGACTGTGCTGCCTTGCCCCCAAGAAACGAGGGTTACAAAGCACAGAGCGCGCCTGTCTCCCCGCTTCTGTGACTAAACCCTTCATTTCTATTTAAAGTGCTCTGGGTGGGTGAGTAAGCAGGAGGGATCATTTCCCCCCTCCTTTCCACAGAAGGGGTGCATTTAATTTGGTGCAGTCTAAATAAGCCTGAATAGATACACAAATGACATCACTTTCCATCTGAGTGTTTGGTGCTAGAAGAGCTCATTTCCTACTGCAGCAAACGGATTCGGGTTTGTGTATGAGCTCAGAAGTGTTTGGATCCCATAATTCCTGCTAAGTGAGTTCAGAGCTGGTAAGGGAAACCGATCTCTGAGGCATCCCTTTGTGTTCATGGTGTGGAAGCAGCTCGAGCTGTTTGGGATGAAGTGTCCTCTGCTCGCTCCGTTAGTGGAGGTCACTCTGAAACGAGATGTGTTGACACAGCGGAGTGGCTGCATGGTGCACTGCCCCACAGAACAACTTGATCCCATAAGCCAGGGAAGCATCCTTTGGTTTTTCTAGATAAAGGACTGGAGACACACACGCCACAGAGATGCAGCATCGACAACAGCACCTTTCTGCCCTCACTGTCCTCAGACCACTGGCTGAAGGGTAGTCGTAGGGGTTGGGATAACAGACCACACACTTTCATCACAAAAACCATAAAACAACCTGCTGTGGCTGGGGGTTGGCCTGTCTGAGAGGTGCTGGGATGCTCCCAGGTGGCTGACCTGCAGAGCTCACTTCACTCAGCTTCCTGAGTGCACTAGAGTGTGCAGTTTTCCTTCAGATTGCATTTTCTCCTTATAAGGAGAATTTGGGGTAAAAATGGCACGCCATTCTCTGCTCCTTTATGTAAGTAATTCAATTTAAATGCTGTGCGTTACCCAACTGGGTAGCCCAGGAGGGCCACACACACTACCCTTGCCCTCCCAAGCAACAGAGGAAACAGAGCTGAAGACTCTCCAAAGCAAAAACAAAACTGAATTGATTCACTAAAATGGAAAAAAACGACTGTTATTTAAAGCCAGATGTTCCCAGTGGCATTTGTATGGAGGAGAATCCCTGCAGGCCCTGTCATTGGCGGATCTGGGAGCTCAAAACATTGCTCCCTGCAGAACAATCCTCCCAATGTATCGGCCCACAACAGGCCTCCCATTAATAGCCAGCGTGTGTTTCGCCTTGTTCTGATTTCATAACCCTATTTGTGGCAAGTGATGTCACGCGGCCTCTTCCTCTGCTGGTGGATCCCCTCCGATAAAGCTGCTCCGACATCTCCTGCTTCGGTGTGGTCCTGGAAGCAGCGTGCAGCCTGCTAATGGATCCAGTTCTGCCTCACCAAACACACAAGCTCTTTCCCAGCTTGTTTAAGAGCCTAGCAGTGGTTTGAACACGGTGGTGAAAGGTCGTGTTTCTGCACTCTGCATGGCGAGGTGAGGCCCTGCCGGCTGGCTCTTGCGTTGCCTTTGCCAGTCTTGTGCTTTTGAAGCATTCAGCATTAATATTTTATCCACCCACACTTTTTGCAGGTAGGTACACATACACAGAGCAGCCAGGCTCAGAAGGCAGCTGGGCAGGCCCCTAACGGGGATTTGGGGAGCGTTTCATTTGGTGAGCAGATCTGCGGGGCTGCCAGCCTGCACCGCGTTTGAAGTTGCAGCATCTTGCAGCTGCTTGGTGTGCAGATGTTGCTGGTGCATTCCAGCATGCAAAAGCATCGCGGCCTTAAGGATCGGCTCTTCCTTCATGTGGTTCCAAAAATGCTAATAAAGAGGAAGGATGCACTGGTGGTTAGCGGACTGGACAGCGAGTCAGAAGATCTGAGTTCATTTCCTAATTCTGCCACAGATTTACCAGGAACCCTCGGGGAAATCACTCAGCTTCCCTGAGCTGTGTTTGTGAGCCAGAAACGCTGCTGTTTGCTGTTTTGTCTCAGCGATGTGCTCTCTGCAGGCAGTAAACTTTCCATGGAGGAGTTGTATCTGGTCTGTGCACAGAGCCTGCTCCAAAATCAGCCTTGTTAGATCCATCCAGCCTTGTTAGATCCTTCTTGGCTGTACATTTATAAAGATATTGCAGGTGCCTTTTTTGTTCCTTCCTTTTCTTCCTTTCCCTCTGGACCAGGCTGTGTCTCCTCACACTTACAGTTCCCCTCAGCCTCTTTCATGAGGTTCTTAGCCCCGAATCCAACACAGTGAATCTTTGGACATTTCTTGGTGCTCACCATGCCTGTGTTCCCCTCCTGTAGGCACTGTGGTGTACGGGGAGCCCATCACAGCCAGCCTGGGTACTGACGGATCTCATTACTGGAGCAAGAATTGGGCCAAAGCGGCAGCTTTTGTCACTTCCCCACCGCTGAGTCCTGACCCAACCACTCCTGATTTTCTCAACTCACTACTGTCCTGGTGAGTAGAGCTCTTTGTGTTCTTACAAGATATGTTTCATCCTGAGACAAGGGGATTATAAAAATAATAGCCATTGTTGGCAGCTCGCAAAAGGGTGTTTTATCTTCAGTGGTAAACCTGTGACAATAAAATACCTTAAAAAGCTGTCCTTGTCTGTTTCCAGTGGAGACCTTCAAGTTACTGGCAGTGCCCACTGCACCTTCAACACTGCTCAGAAAGCTGTTGGGAAGGACAACTTCACCCTGATCCCTGAAGGAACCAACGGGACTGAAGAGAGGATGTCCATCATCTGGGACAAGGCTGTGGTATGTCCTGGGCTGATTGCGTTGTGGCCGGAGAAGGAAACTTGTTTAGGTTAAGCCACCCTTCCACTTATGATTCTGCAGACTTGAAAATCCAGCCTGTAAAGCATCCAGGCATGTAGCAAACGTTCGCTTAACTAGTGAATGGTTGAACCTCTCTGCCAGTAGCAGAATGGTAATTGAGAGGAGCGTGCTGTGTGCCAGGTCTGGATCTTCCCCTTTGTTTTTGTGTATGTGTGTGTCATGTCTGATTTCTGACCTAAAATTACCAGTCTGGCAAGGAGGAGTTGGAAGTCTGTTCATTATGTTCTGTTATCTCTTTCTGCACCTGTAAAATGTTGCTGATAAACAGATCGAGCAGGAGTTGTCACTCCCTCAAGTTAAAGTAGTGTGGCCAAACAGAGTAATGAAAGGGGGGTTTGGTTCTGGTCCCTGCTGCACCGCAGCTGGGGGGTGAGTGAGACAAGTTCCTTCCTTCTC
This sequence comes from Aythya fuligula, assembly GCF_009819795.1. Lineage (NCBI taxonomy): Eukaryota > Metazoa > Chordata > Aves > Anseriformes > Anatidae > Aythya > Aythya fuligula. Next base: position 2,422,621 of record NC_045585.1, on the reverse strand, counting down.
TTCAAGCAGACGTTCAGAGCTGAAGGAGCTGCAGCAGTGTGTTGTTACCTCCTTGCAAAAGCTCAGCCCCTTTACTTGAGCTTTTTGCCCCACAGAGCTCATTGGGAATCTGCTTTTGATGCTCCTGCCACCGGCTTTTTGGAGTAGTCCCCATCTGGCTAATGCAGTGCCTCCTTTTGTCTTTCCCCAGGTGACTGGCAAGATGGATGAGAACCAGTTTGTTGCTGTGACCAGCACAAACGCAGCTAAAATCTTCAACCTGTACCCACGGAAGGGCCGTATCGCAGTGGGCTCCGACGCTGATTTGGTTATCTGGGATCCTGACAGCGTCAAGACAATCTCTGCCAAGACTCATAACATAGTAAGGATGTTTTTTATGATATGAGCTCTGCTGCTCATTTCCTCCTGTCTTCCTTTAGACTATGCTGACAAGAACCAGAGCTCGTGACAACTGAGGGTTGTTTTTTTCCCCATGCCCCAAGCCCTGTCTGGTCTTACACCCAGCACAGCTCAGTTCTGTGCGCAGATGGAGAGGTGACTGAGCCCACAGCTGCAATCACATGAACACCCAGATATTTCCCTCGGAGCAAAGAGCTTGTTGGCTCTTTCTGAGCATCAGACGTGTGGATCTGAGCACACAGAGAGCTCTTCAAATCTCTTAAAATGCCAAGAGGCCTCCTATCACAACGTGTCATTTATGACCTTTTGGCTGCCTAGCAGTGGGAATGGGACTGCTCCTTTTCTCGTTGCAGTTAGTGCAGCGTGCCAGCTCCTGGCCACCTCAGCTGCAGATTTGATCCAGGTCAGTGAGTCTGAATAGATTTACACCACGTACTGATCCGGCTCTGATTGCTCCAGGCCTCTGGCAGTGTTCAGGCTTTGCTGCAGATGTCCTGCCCCCTGGCAGTGGTGAGGAGCAGGATTAGTTGCGTGATGGAGGCCCAGAAGTTGGTGAGTACCCACCAGGAGAAGGGAGGTGGAGAAATACCTACTGCAGGCACTGTGAGCTGGCTGAATCCACAGCGGTCTGTGCGTGGAGTCAGACAGGATGTTATTGATTGGCACAGGGCAGTTCCCACACTAATCAGACCCTTTTTCTTTTATGGCTTTGTGGCAGAACCATTAGAGGCACTGTTTGCCTGTGGTCCCCAGCAGTGTCCCAGCCCTTACACCTGGCTCCTCCAGCAAAAATCTTTCCCACCCTGTGCAAAATGGCAGAAAGGTCCCAGCACAAAGGGGTGCTGGGAGCCTCCCTGTGCCATTCCAGCACTGTCTCAGAGAAAGCAACCTCTGTTTGCATTTGTTGACAACTTGTTTCATTGCTGGCGATGAACCTATGGAATGTTTCCCTGGAAAAAACTCCTTGTTCTGTTTTCCATGAATGCTCTCATTCACTCTGGAGCTGAAGGAGCAAAATTTTCTTCCACACTTTGGATCCCTGGGCACATTCACAAAGGAACTTTTTTTTTTTTTAAAGGTTTGGTTCTTTTCCCTGTGACTTAACTCTGTGTCAGAATTGGTCACAGATGGCCTGGATTCATCCTGCCCCTGCTTAGACTTTGAGCAGAGGCATCCAGACTCAGAAGTCTGGCTGCTTTAATCACCTTAGAGGTGCTTCCAGCTTCATCACCTCCAATCTGGAAAGGAATGGCTTGCTCGTTAGCAGAGGGAGCTGAATTGTTTGCTGTTAGGTGCTGAATTTAGTATCCAAACCTGGGTTTGTGCTTACGGGAGCTGACCAACTCGAAGAGCTGGAAGTAGCTTGCTGGATTGAATGTTTGACAGCTGTTGCCATTTAATGGCTGTTGATTTTAGCAAATGAATCAGACTGTTTAAAATTTCCTAACACAAATTTCAGAGACCTAATCTTTTGTGGAGATGCCCCAGTACAGCCAGGTTTGACTGCGTGCCACCTCCAGGTTTTGCCATAGGTCTCGGAGCTAGGCTGAAGGGCGGCTGGATCCACCCTGGAGTCACTGCTCAGAAAGGGTTTTAGGCTAAAGACTGCAATCCCGCTGGGACTCCTGCAAGTTCAGACGTGGTGCCAAGACTGGGGAGGATGAAGGGCTCTCTTTCAAGTGGTTTGTTAGAGCTTGAAGGGCTGTTGAACAAGCAGCAACTTTTTTCTTACAGGTCCAGCTTTTCACCTCTTCACCTCTCTCATTGCATTGCCTGTCAGAGCTGGCATTGCACCTGTTGGGGTGTTTCTGTGTGTCTCACACTGCACACCAGCCCTGTATCAGAGAAGAAATCATTACATGGGATGCCCAGAGAGTCAAGGCATCCTCCTTTGATCAAGAATAAAACAAAAGGCCCTTTGAAAGGCAGGGCAAGCGGTTGCTGCGACACAGGGCTCCATGCTGATTATGTGGCAGCAGATGATTGTAACATTTTTAAATGCTAGAGCAACATGCAAACATTTTCCAAGAATTCACACCGCTGTTGCCACTGTCTGGCAAGGAAACATGAGGAGCTAGGGAGGGAGACGGTGTTGTTCTTGGAACAGCCTAATTCATAAGTTTCTAACCAAGCCTCCTCCTTTGCCACCACAATTTTTTTCTTGCTGGACCCGGTTTGCTGTCGGTTTAACCGCCATTCTAGCTAACTGTAAATCTGCAGCCAGGCCTACCCATACTTATAACACACTCCAAGATCAAACTCTGTCATTAACTCAGTAAAAAAGCCCTGGGTTTGTCTCGGAGCTGATCACCAGAGTACGAGTCCCCAAATAACATGGTTGGAGTGCATCTCGTTCCAGGATGTTCCTGGGTGGGACATTTACCCGCCATTCCTTTAAAACTTCCCTTTTTTTCCATGGTGTGATGTTTCAAATCCTATTAATCAAGGATGAGCAATCCCGTTAGAGTAAAACAAGGTTGGCCTGGTCCCTGACCCATCAGCAAAATGCTTTTTTTTAAATACATTTTTTAAAAAATTACCATAATTTTTCATATGAAACCCAGATAAAACTTTATTTGGCTCTTCAATCCCATGCAGCTCAGGAAGGATAGGTGCCTAAATCCATTTTGATGGGTACACTTCAAAGTATTTGCATTTGAAACTGGATTTTCTCTGTAAGAATCTTCGCAAAGAACATCGTGCATGAGTAAATCCTCAATAACTTTAAACACTATCAGGTTTGCTTCCATCTGTCCTCGAAACCTGGGGAATTAGCATGGCTGGGGATGGTTAGTTAAAACATGGCAGGCTTTGCTGGCACGAATTTGCATCACGTTGTCTTTTTGTCTGTTCCAGTCTCTGGAGTACAATATCTTTGAAGGCATGGAGTGCCGTGGGTCGCCCCTGGTGGTTATCAGCCAGGGGAAGATCGTGCTGGAGGACGGGAATCTCCACGTAACCGAGGGCTCCGGGCGGTATATCCCCAGGAAACCTTTCCCTGACTTCGTTTACAAGCGCATCAAAGCAAGGAGCAGGGTGAGTAGAAGTGGCTGGGTGCACATTTGTTGTCTCTCTGCAACCCCTGAGTTCAAGTGGGTGGAAAACAGATGCAATCCCCTGGCTCGCTGAATACACACACTTCGGCACCAGAAAATGTTCCCTGGATAGGAGCCACATTTATCTCATTCCTCTTTCATTTTTGCTATTTGCTTGAGTCATGACAGGAGTATGCTTTGTCTTCAGCTTGGATTTGCTGCAGATTTTATCCTTCTGCTCCATAATTGTGCTCTGTCTTGGTGGCACCTGGACAGAGTGAGAACTGTCTGGTTTAGACATGAGTCAATCTGCAGATAAACCAGCAGGCTTCTCCTCCTGCAGGAACACCAAGAGAACTTACTGATAGCAGTTCTACATCAAACCTTTCAGCAACAGCTTAGAATTCTCATTTATTGTTAACGATACATTATGCTGCTTTCCCTTCTGTCAGATGCTCTTGTCTGGTGACTGGTGAGTCAGAGGCACAGCCCACTGCCTGGATAGAAGTGGGAATGTTTCTATTTTTAAGAGGCTAAAATTGTTGGAAGAGTGTTTTGGTAAAATACACCCAATCAAAACAGAAACCGCGTTTTGAAATGCCTTTAGTTGGTAAAAAGATGAGAGACAAGATGATGCCGAGCTCGGTTGCAATTTAGCTGCAGAGGATTTAAGAAGTTTATTTCCAGATGAAGTCAGATTTCTGAGGAGAAGGAGGTTTCGATGTCTGAGCTGTTGCCCTCTCCTGGACAAAACCAGAGCTGTTCCAGTTCTGCTGACCGTCGGTAGCCTGCACGTCCCTTGCAACTGATCTTTCCTTAATTGTTCTCCTGAGGAAATTACAAGTTATCAGTGTTACAAACACAAATAATTTAGCACTGCAGAGAACAGCTCTGTGATTTCTGTCGTGTTCTGGCCTCCTGCAGAACTGTGTCTCTGACCTATAAATCCAATTGGGCAGCATCTCAACTGGAATAATTGCATTTAACCCAATCTAAAGCTCTGAAGCCGGAGATGTGAGGCCAGCCTGATTTCTGTTTGCGCAGCCTTGGTTCTGGGTCAGCATCATTTCCCTTTTGGGGTATGAGTAATAAGTTTCATTTGAGAGTTGTCGGGAGCCTTTAATACAGCAACAGGTAGGCTGAGATCATTAAAGGCAAGAAGTGGTGGTGCAGGGGAAGAGCCGGGGCTGTCTGTAGGCTGCAAACACCCCTGAGCTGGGGCCACAACAGTCCCAAACATCTTTTATTTTAGCCACGCTGCTTAAGAGACCGGCTACCACTCAGGGACCAGCCCAGAGGAGGTTTTGTGTGCTTTCAAATCCTCTTGCTAAAGACGAATATTGAAATTTGTGTGTCTTTGGCTTAGCAGCAGCAGGCCAGCTGTCTAGGTCTGTTTTGAAGGCTGTTTTCACCCTGAAGGCTTCCCTGCTTCTGTGTGTTGCAGCTGGCTGAGCTGCGGGGCGTGCCTCGAGGCCTCTACGACGGGCCCGTCTGCGAAGTATCGGTGACGCCGAAGACCGTCACACCGGCGTCTTCAGCTAAGACATCTCCTGCCAAACAGCAGGCCCCACCCGTGAGGAACCTGCACCAGTCTGGGTTCAGCTTGTCTGGTACGTACTTGTGCGGGGCTGAAGTGTAGTGCCTCCAAACCGTGTCTTGTTTATGCTCCCCTGCTCTGAATTCTGCTGGAGCTGGAAGGCGATGAGAGCTCGTGGGGTGTTCTTAGCTTGGAGGTTTTTCCTTTAGAAAGGAAGAACAGCGTAGGAGCTGTCACGGAGTCCTGCTTATTTTCAGGCCGTGTCATGAACCCTGAGTTCCCCCATTGCTCGGTCCTCAACCGGGCGTCTGAGCAGGGCAGATTGCAGCAACACCAGTGGAACTTTGCCAGCTGAGCCCAGCTGCAGCCGTGGTATGCAGCAGATTCATTTCACAGCGTGCCATTTCCCTGCAGCGAGGGTGGAGCGGTGCGGATGGGCTCAGCAGCTACTGCTGGCACAAGGAGCTGAGCAGAGCCAGGACAACTGGAATCAGCAAACCGAGTGTGGCAGGGCGAGGCTCTGAGCAAAAAGCAGGGCTGGAAATGTGTGAAGAAAACAGCAAAAGGGTCGCTGAGGGAAAACCGTTGATGTGTAGAGGACGGGGTGCCTGTGTTCACTGCCCAGCGGGCCTGACATCGCTTTCTCTCTCCCGCAGGCGCACAGATCGACGACAACATCCCACGCCGCACGACTCAGCGCATCGTGGCACCGCCCGGCGGACGTGCCAACATCACCAGCTTGGGCTAAGGACCCCTTCTGCGCCCGCCTAGCGGACCAGGGGAGGGGACGGGGGCACCTGGAGACCCTTTTCGATTCTTTTAGAGCCTGTGACAGTTACTGCGGGCAACCAGTGAGGGGGGGCTGAAGTAAGGCGCCTCTTTCAGTCCCCTCAGATTCCCTCCTCATCTTCACCAACCCCTCTCACTTCCCCATCAGCCCCTACACATTTAAAGAAACAAACCCTGTTTTGACACCTCTGACATGCAAAAGTAAATGTAAAGAGGTTGTTTGAGATATGTGGCCTCAGTCCCATTCAGCATCTTTCTTTTAATGAAGGAAGGATAAAGTGAATTTCCCGGGAGCTGCCTTTAAGACACAGAAAAAAAAGGAATAAATAAATGTAAAAAAATAGCTTTTTTTTTTTTTTTTTTTTTCCAATGTCAAGCAGAAGAGTAGTTCAAGGGTTTTAAACTGGATATTCTTTAGGGTTCTGAATTCCAGCAGAATAGCTAGGCGAGCACGGAGGGGCACGAGTGCTCCTTTCCCCACCACCGCCTTCAGGTCCCTGAGTAGCTGTCTGCTGCCAAGAGAGAGAAACAGGACCCAGCACTAGGAACACGCATCGCACCCTGCCATCGGGTGAGCTAGAATTGTTGGGGACTTTTCGTTCTGTTTAGTTTTATTATTTTTTTTCCTTTTTATTTTCCTTCTGGATTTTGCTGCAAGTTAGGTCCTTGAGGATTTTTTTGTTTTTAACATCTGTGTATGTTTTTAATATGTTTGTATCATTGTGTTTACGAAGCCTTATCTCCAAACTGGGCATCTCCCAGTTCTCCCCGGTCCTTCCCAAGTCTCATTCGAGTTACAGCCCCCGCCAAAGTCACTGCCACCCTGGTACTTCAGGTGTCCCCAGGTTCCGTTCCAGCTAATGCTTGCCACTTAGCTGCAATAGGAGGTCGCGAAGCAGGTTCATAAGCTATGATCTTCACTTCAGTATACTGGGCCTTGAGCTGGTGCAAACAACAGGGCTAGATGCCGGCTGAGGAGCTGGGACAGTCTCTTTGAGGAGCTTTGAGCAGTTCTTAGCCTTTTGGTCCTGGAGGTGGCCACCAATGAGCAGGGGGCCACAGGCAAAGAGCAAGACTTTGCCTGGGAGATTTCTGGAGCAGCCACGTCCCCTTTCCTGGCCATCTAGGAGTGGTTATTTAAAACTTTACAAGAGCTTATCTTTAGCTCTCGTCAAACGGCCGGGCGGGTGAGCGCATGCCTGAGCATCCGTGGCAATTCCAATTAGAGTCCAGATGCCCAGCTGTTGTAACTGGGAGCCTCGGAGCAGCTCAGTGGGTCAACAGCAGCTGAGAATCTCTCATCCACGGTGCAAATTTCACAGCCCCTCATTCCTTCAGGAATCTGCATTTGTGTAAATATTCACACGAAGGCCTGGGCGTTCCTCGGACGCCTGCTGCCTCAGGTTTTTGAAACCATAGGGTGAGAGCGGTCCTGGAATGAATTCAGGTGCTGCAGCTTCTGCAGCAGTCAGCGGGATCTGGGCACTTAAATATTTTCCAGGTCTGAAGGTCTTTTAGTATTGGAGGCTCACGTTTTCAGGACATGGAGAATAAATCTGCACCATTAGAGTCCCACGTACACTTAGCTGCAGGGCTCGACGGCCCCGAGGCCTCGGGCTGTCTCTTAGCACAGAGAGCTTTTCCACCCACAGTTACCACAGCATTACCTCCACTGTCTGTACGCCCTGGCACTTGGCTGCATCTTCTGCTTTCTCTTCTGTTTGTACTTCACCACGTACATTGACCTTGTTTTGCCGTATTTGTGAGTATTTTCTTAAATGGTGTTTACAGGTTCTTTTAAGGAAAAATGATGTATATGAAGGCTTTTAAGAAGCAACTACCAAATTTGTGGTTATGAAGTATCAATGCTGGGATTTTCAAAGGATCTGGAAGCTCTGTAGGTACCCAAATGCTCCCAGCTTCAGCACCTGATCCCTTTAGGCCCCTTTGAACATAAAAGTTAGGAAAAACATTGCCATCCTCATCCATGCATTTAGGTTTAACTCCTGGCTGTTTAGTTTTGCATAAAAGAGTTTGCACTTTGTTTGTGAAGTAATCCGTGAACGTAATATATATTGCAGCTATTTTCATTTTATTTTCACCTGTATGTTAAAATCAATTTGAACGAGTTGGGGAGAAAAAAAAAAGAAATGCAGATCCGTTTCAATTCTACGAAACACTTGCGGCTCTTCAGTATTCACTTAAGTCTTCCTTTTTTTTCCTTCACTGACTCATGATGACTTTTTAGTTTTAATTTGTTCTTCAAAAGGAAAAAAAAATCACAAAAAAAGATTTTTGCAGGCTATGTAAGCATGTTTTTTCCTGTGAGAGCTCGTCCGCTTTGTGTCTGTTTAATGAATGTCATATGTAAATGCTTAAAGAAAAAAGACGATGACTTAATTAATTAACCGCAGTGACTTGAAGCTCTAAAAATAAAAAAAAAAAGAAGTAGGATTTAATACTAGCTGGATTTAACCCTTGGATTTGTGATTGTGAACCATGAGTGGAGGAGCTGTAAGTGCTAAAGCTGATCATGTGTGTAGACAAAAAGAAGTACTGATATTTGCCCATTGTCTCAATGGCAAAAAAAAAACACCCACCCCAACCCCAAGTCTTGTGTTTTATTCCTTAAGAACTCTGTGTTATATTACCATGGGAACTCCTAATAAAGACAAAATGTTGTTGTTTCACTAGGTGCATCTGTGTCTCGAGGCGATACGTGTTGTGTGTAACCGCATACCTTGGCTGGTGCCTTCAACAGATAAAAGCAGCCTGGGCTCTCAGACCACTGCTAACGTAGGCTGATGATAGTCCTGTGTAGGAGTGAGCTATACAGTAGCAGAGCTGAAGGTAAGGCTCCACAGTTCCTTGGAAGGTGATGATAGTGAAGAGGAATTGATGGTCCGTGGTGTAGTTTCCTTTTGAGGAGAGAGAGACCAAGCCTCTTCTCAGGGAAGCTTTTTCCTTAAGGCAGCATTTGGCAAAGCAGACACATTTGCCTGAAAGCTCCCGGCTCTACCTTGTGTGGTTAAGCAGAGATCACTGATGAAAGGCACGCAAAAGAAGCTAAAACTATTGGCACAGTCCTCAGCCCTCCAATGTGTTTCTACTCGAACCCTCGTAACGGCGATGGAGGCGGGGAGGGAAAGTAGGGCCTCAAATGGAAGCCACACACAGCTAACTGAATGGGGAGTGTGAGAGCTGGCTGGAAAAATGCCAGTGACACTTCCAGTGGTAGTGGTTGGGTTTTACAGTGTCGCAGAGCTGCTGGGATGGAGAGCTCCCTCGTGGGAAGGTCTCAGAACCAGCCAACGTCACGACCAGCTGCTCACGCCATCGGTTGCTGCATCCATGCATCCACAAGGACAACCCCCTCGGTGGTCTTCCCCCGAATCTGACCACGGCTGGAGCCTACAACCAAATGTTTAAATGCTCTGTAAATGCAATTAGTTTTCTCCACACAGCTTTAAACCTGGTAGTTTAGTCCAGTGCAAAGTTTTAAGAGGGTTTTAATTTGATGTGCTCAGAAGGGGACGGTAGCTTTTCAATTTTCCTCTGGGAAGAGGAACTGTGGATTAAGTCCTCACTAGAAAATTGCATCGAGTGCAGCGATGGCCTCTGCAGCACCGTGGGACAGCTGAGGCAGGCTGAGCTCAAGGTTTATGCATTTGAGTTACGGATGTTGATGAACGTAGGATTTTACCAGGTTTTGCCAAATCTGAAGGACACCCATCAGCCAGCCAACAAGTGGAACAAACTTTTGGTTGGTATTTAATGAGAAACACTCGGCAGCGTTCATCCACTAATAAAATACTTGGATTAGCGTGGGGATCCTGACTGTTACCAATGACAAGCAATTATTTAACTCCTTAGATGTTAGCAGTAACACAATTAAATGGGATAGAGCAGGGCTGGTGAGTAGCTGTGTGCAAGGTGTATTAGCTTGTCCCAGTGATAATATCACAACAGTAGGCACATTCAAGGCTAAAGCACTGATGTTTAGTTAACACACATCTGTGGAGCTTCCATTTGTTTTTATTCTATCATTATTTCTTCCTCCAGACTCGAGTGGAAGAAAGAAACTTCTTCCCCAGGAAGTCAGTTCCAGGGACCCAGTGAGCCTATGATTGAGCAGGACTTAGTGCAAGAGCAGCAGCATCAGAACAGGAAAAAAATCGACTGAAATGTAGAGGTTTTGAGGTCAGGAAGAAGCAATCAACAGCCAGATCTTAACATGTTCTGAGGAGCAGAGCAGTCAGACATCACAGAGAGAGATTCAGGTCAGTGGGGCCGTGCTGCTTTGCTGCTGCAGAAGAGCAGAGGAAGAGCTGTATTTCATCAACTCGTTAATCCAGGTAATTCCTTATGCTGGCAGCACTGAGATCCAGCTCATTAGGTATGCACTAATTTGGTTCCTTGCAGGCCTCCCATTGACTGGTCTGCAGCCATGCGTGGAGGACCAAATATAGGGCTAATCTGAGCTTAAAGTTGGTACCGAATTAGTGGCTAACAGCAGAAGAAAGGAAGTGGAAGATGAATTTAACAGTGACCTGGAAAAGTAGCTGTCAGCTAGTGAGGAGAGATGGGTTATCAGAGCTGAGGACACTGGGCCTTGATTTATTGCTTAGTGGAAGGGTGGCTGGGAGCAGGAATCATCACCAGTCCTTGCACCTAAACTGTCCTGCTTCAGCGTGTACCAGGACCTGCCACAGGATTTTCCAAACCAAAGCTGCTGTGACCTAGGGCTCTTTTATATCCACACACATATATAGAAGCACATCCGTGTGCTGCTCTCTGACTGAACCAGTTTTGCAGCAGACAAGGTTAATTTGCGCTATTTTGTATTTCCTGCAGGCTAAAAGCAGTGTTTCTGCAGCTTAATACCTTCCACCACAGTAATTGGAGGTGTCTGAGTGCATAAGCCCCGGGGCTCTTTGGCACTGGAGCTCCTGACAGCAGTCTCAGTCTCATGTCCCTAACTAAGGTACTATTTATGACTCTAGGTAGCTTTTCCAGGACAAAAATAATTAACACTAAGTTTAATTCACTTAAATTTCCCACGATTTTTATGAGTTTTTAAACATTTTAAAAATTAAAGTAAACCTGCTTGTTCCCCACTGGTGCAGGCTGAAGGGTGGGAACTGGTTTTCTCTTTTTTTTTAACATGAAAGGTGACAGTTTAGCTCGTTACCATTAGGTGGCAGCAGGACACGTAAAAATGAAAATGTCAAACTCCCCAGAGGCACATGGATCATTTTAAGAATGATGGAGGATGTAATAAATGTGGAGCATGCACAGGGCTTGTGATTACTGTGACACAGAGATGACATATTCATATATCCTCCTATCCTCTCTATTATATTATCAGATAGCATTTCCATGTTAAAGGGATATGAATGTATTCTCAGGACATCCTCCTGTAATAAAATACAGAGTGAGCCATAAACATTAGCTATTAATTTAGTTACAAAACAAACAAACAAAAACAACAGCCTATTTTTTTTTTTTTTAAAACAGACACTGTCTTTTCTTTACAAAACTGTGGTATCCAAAACCAGAGATAAGGTAGATTTGATGAGATGGCAGGATTTTCCTTCTTGTGGAATGGTTCTGTTTCTTCCTGGCCATTTCTTGCCCTTCTTCTATGGCTAACAGAGTTTTTTTATTTTTATTTTTTTTGGTTTTGGCTTCATGCAGTTGTTCCCTGCAAAAAAACCTCCTGGTTTGGAAAGAGTAAGAGGGAAAGTGTGAGCAATTGTTTGGTTTATCATGTTAGTTGTCCCACTCATTTCTCATTGAGAAAAAAAGCCCTACTGATTCCTCTTTCTGACCTGAAAAATACGCAGAATTTTGCTCTGTGTTGTTTTTACCAGCAGCAGAAAAAACACTCCATTTCCCCAAGAAAACAGAACAAAAACACCAGCCAGAGAAAAACAAACTCTTTCTTGAAAATAAGCAAAACTAATTCTGTTCCAGGCTAAGCTGTGCCACTGCCTCTTTCCAAGAGCTAGCTGCTGGCTTATATCTGCAAGGGAATCATTTCCCTCTTTCCTGTTGCTCCTCCAGTTCCTCTTTCTTCTTGTGAAAGTGCAAGCTTTGCCAGTTGACTGCTCTGCAGTCAGAGGAAAGAATCTGCTTTTCTCCCACAAAGCAGGCCAGAGAAGTCACCTTTTGCTCACTGCTGGCTTGTGACGGACTTGTAGCCTTGGCACTCTCACTGTGGATTTACCACTGGGTTCCTGAGTATGGGGTTCTTTCCACAAGCTTTTTTTTCAGCTATTAACCAGTCAGACTTGGCAAATACCTTAGTGTGAATCTGTCAGTGCTGGCTTGCGAAGCCTCAAATGGCAGAAAATCCTTTGTTCTTTTCCTCCACGGACTAACCAGAAGATGACACGAAATTCATGCTTCTGTGGGCAGCTCAGGACATTAATGGCTGTTACGCAAAACATTGCTAAGATGCAAAATAGTGCAAATGCAAGAATAAATGCAGTAGGTCAGAGAGCTCTGTTAACTAGACAGCTTTGTCAAGTGATAACTTCTTCTGCCTTCTGAATTTCAGTTCCGAAACATAACCATTCTATTTTCTGCTTTTATTTCATTTATTTCAGAGACAAGCATTGATAAACCTTCCTGAGCTCACACGCTTAGATTCCAGTTTCATTCCTGCTTGTGTGACAGCCACGGCTTTCTCCATCAGCCCCTAAAATACCCAGCAGCAAGCAGAGCACGCAGCTGCAGTGCAGTCTCGTTTATTAAAGGTTAGGTGATGTGGCAATGAGGTGTGACTACCACAACTATTCAAATAATAGAGAGAACTAGCCCACTTGCTACCTTACAAAATTACACGGTAGTTTTATGGAAAATGATTAGTTAGACTGCTAACCAATCTCTTATTTTCTATAATTATGAGTCCTATTGTAAGTCCAAAAAGAAAATCCCTATTCCAGAGGCTTTTAAAGCTACTGAGCATTTGTGCCTTTCTTCTGAAGAGGAGCAGTTCCACAAGAGGGCATCAGATACACGCTTTTAGACTGCGTTTCTCTCCCTTAATGACATCAACTGAGCAGAAAAATGCACTGCTTTATTTATGTGTGTACCTGTGGCTTTCTCTTCCTATAAGACAGAGGCAGAGAGCAAGGGAGATGTTTGGAGGTGGATGTCACCGTGGTGCAGTGTTGCACGTCTGGGACAGGGAGAAGAAGTCTGCTGCCAACACAAACAGGAATTGGGGACTGGGCTGGGACTAGATGGCATCCAAACATCACAGCTCATCAGCTACACGCAGGTTGTTGGCTCCAAAAGCTTGCCACTTCCCAGAGATTTTGGGCAGTATTGTTAAGAGCAGGATCCTCGTGAGGTTAGATGTGGCCTTCCCTTCTGAGCCATTTCATGTTGCCTCTTGGTCAAAGAGAAACGTGAAACCTCAGAGGACTCTGAGCTGAGCATGTCAGGGCTGGGACCCAAATCATCTGTGGGTTGACCAGAGCTGTGCAGGAGCCCCTGTGGTTTACTCCTCTTTTCTCTCCTCCCCTCCCTAAAGCTTGTCTGTTGACAGAGACCAGGCTTTCCCAGGCTCTGGGCCAGCTCTGTAACGACCTGCCATCCCACATCTTCGCTTCAAGTTGGGTGCATTCTGTCCTTTCCTCTACTAAACTTGCAGCAGCCACACTGCTGAATGCAAAAGACCCTACAGAAGCTTAAGGGGCTCCACTGTGAGCGAGGACTTAGCAGTTGGGTCCAAGTCTCATGAGAGTTTATATTTTAAGAAACCCAGTGAAATGACTGTCCCCACTGTGGGACACCAGGGTAGGCAAGGAAATGAGCTCTTCCTGCCTGCTAGCATGGAGACTGGGAGAAATCAGCCTGAATTTTCCATCCTACTGTGAACCTCGCTCCTATAATTAGATCCACAGATTGGGCCCACGTAGCGTCCTGACTGGGAGTGGAAGGTTTCTTCTGCTCAGCTCCAGATGTGGCCCCGGCCTCAGCCAAGGCGAACGCTTGGATTAACAGCTCCTACCAGGCAAGGTCACTCCAGACACCGCCCCGAGCAGCCACAGCAGTGGTGCAACTGCTTTGCCTGCTTTGTGGGGACCCTTGAGGTCGTGCTCATGCAGATGACATTCTTTCTCCTTCCAGTATGCTAAGGAGGAATCGGTTTGTTTGCAGTAGCCTATTTTTACTGCACCTGAATTCATTAATCCCTCCAAAAATAACGTTGAAGGCATCAGAAAGCATGCTTGCAGCTTGCCACGGGCAGCACCAGGCACCCCCAGCGAGCGCTTTACTGCTGGCACTGACTGAGGGTTTTTTTTTTGCATGCATGCAAAATCAAACGCCAGAAAAGCAGAAGTGAGTAAACTTTGGCTGAAAAGGGGGAGGGAAGGGACCTCGTTTTCCCTGAGCTACCATTGATTTACTGTGATGAGAGTTTTAATCAAGCCCTTGTACCTTTAAACCATAAGTTAGTAGAGGGGAGCGGGGACAGTCTTTCGGAGGACTTCCTGACATGCTGAGCTTTCAAGCTTATTAATCAAAAACGTGGGATGGGAGGAGGGCTTTTTGGGGCAAGGGGTGAGGGGGGTGAGTTGCAGGCACCACTAAACTGCCAAATAATGTCAGATGGCAGAGAACAATGTGAATTCCCATAGAGCTCTATAAATAACAGCTATAAACGTGCCTCATAAATTACTCAAGGGGTTATTTTCTCCCACCCGCATTCCCTCCCTCACGTTCAAATTCAATTTTATTCATCCGGTTCCTCACCCTGCGCTGCTGCGTGGGAAGCTTGGACCGAAATCTCCAAGTGGCCAGGGCAGGGCCACTGCTGGGTCACTGCAGTGAAGATTTCCACTGCCACGGGCACAACCAGTGCTGCGGAGGCTTCCCACCTAACGCCAGACCCAGTCCCCATGGGATGTGCGTCCCAAAGGATGCCACACACCCTACAGCCTCTCGTTTTGGCCGCTGCTGAGGGTTTGTACCTGAAATGAAACCCAAACCGTCAGGGACTTGAGGCACACTGTGTCAGGACGGGGGTTGCTTTCTCCCAAACAACGTTTTGGTTTTGTGAAGATCTTAGAGGGAGGGAATATTTCTGGCTCAGGCTGCGCTTTTGAGCAGGAAAGACGGAAAACGCAAGCCACACACAAACAGAAACAATGGAGGGGAAAGGTTGGAAGCAGCATCCCAAAATAACTCGGTGGTTTAGCCAGAAACACAGCGAGCCTGTCTGTGCTAAGAAGTGTTGCTTCAAGAGGCACAAGGCAGCCGAATGGGAGGAGCGTGGTAAGGATGGTAGGTGCTGCGTGTGCCTGTGTGTGTGCACAAAACCTCAGAAAAGGCAATTCCTGGCCACGCGTGCCTGAGCCAAGGTGACCACAGCCGTAGCCCTACGCGGTTTGAAGAGGTTTCTGCGTGCACGTAAACATCGCCACGGATAAAAGTGATTAATTGGCAGATTAAAAATCTGACCCCAAAAGGTATTGTTCTCTGTGATGAAAGATGAGCCCGAGCAAGGATTTACAGCCCCGGCGTCTCATTGCCATAGTAGGGCTGTGCTTGCAGGCGAGGTTATTATGGTGAATGTTAATGACAACTGCATCTGGGTAAAAGCCTCTCCATCACCTCTTGCTGTCGATGCCTCTTCCGTAGCTATGGAAATGGCACCTTCTGCTCAGCTGCTGCTTCTGATTAAAATTCAAGTGGAGAGGGACGGGGAGAGAAGAAAAGCCAGGGGACAAACACAGCTGATGAGCCAGGCGGCATGGAGGAGAGGAAGGGTGCAGTGTTACCTGCTCAGCTTCAGAGGAAGAAAGGGTGCTTGGGCTTCGTTGCTCTGATGGCTGCAATTTAGAATGAGAGCCACTGTATTTGCCCGGCACAAAATCTGTTTTAAGAAAGAGTCTCTGAAAGGAGTAACTTACGCTGTGAGTGCCCCTAGGAATGGAAAAGACCAAGGCAGAGCTCTTTGCCCTGGACATCAGCAGATGAGCTTCTCCCTCGCAGAGCCAGGTAGAGGCTGGGTTTTCTGGCTGCTGCGCTGCTCCCCGTGGGTTTGGCTGCTGATTACGACACTTGAGTAGTTTGGGTCTCTTTTAGCCTGTAAACACATTTGCGAGAACAATAGCAGCTTAATGGCAGATTTCAAAAGTCTGTCATCCATCATCTTCTAACGCAGCTTGTGTGGAGCTGTCTCTGCCTTCAACAACTGGAATACGGAAAGGGGCTCCTGCAGGAAGCACAGGAAAAGAAACACAACTGGGCTACCATAAATTTACGTTATTATGGCTGTGACACAGTGGCAGCACGGGAGCATCCAGCCAAAACTGGGGCTCTATTGTCTGAGGCAAATGCTACTGTGTGGAGCATTAATAACAGAGATAGCCAGAGGAGGTGTGTGACTGCATGCGATGCTTTCCATGTTAAAACTGGAGAAGAGAGGCCCAGAGGGACGAAGTCATCTCGGGTTATGCAGGAATCCTGTGGCAAAACGAGTGGAAGAACCGATCTGCTGGGCCTGGGCCAGCATTGGACTGCTGTGCCATCTCGGAGCTCATCCTCCGAAAGCTTTTAAGGCATAGCAGCTTTCTTTTATGGTTGAAATTCCCTGTAAATGTTGAATGATCTGCCTGGTGCCAGCACTGGTCGGTTCCCTGGGTCTGAAAGCAGCACGTGCTACCAGATCTGGGCTATCACTGCCATCCTCCAGCAGTGCATAGTCCCTTGGGGACAGGAGTGCTGTCCCTAGAGGACTGCCTGCCTTCCTTCTGTGTCATCTCGGGCAGAGTTTCAGCTCACAGCCACCTGGTTCAACACACGAATTGAAGGTCCGACCTTATTAATTTGCAGATAATAGGATCTGCTGTGCCCTAGCTGCTATGGGGCAACCAGGACTCTCCGTGGGCTAATTCGGGTTAGGATGGATGATGCTGCAGTGCTGAGGCTCTTTACCACTCAGTGAAGGTAGAAGGTAGAGATGAGAGAGCATCGGGGTTTTCTAGGAGACCCTGCTGAGAGTCCTGGGACCATAAAAGCATCAGTGCAGGATATTGGCCTTTAAAACTGGTTAGAAGCATAAGCTCTATTCTGACCTGCCATTTTCCAGTGCAGGGCTGACTGACCCTTAATGGCCAACCCATACCCATCAGGTGTCTCCAGGGAAAGCCCAGGTTTGGCTCTACCTTGTCCTTATGTTTGCAAGGCAAGACATACCACTTTGCTGTTCCCCCAGGTGCTAGAATCAGTATTTCAGGAAGCACCCTTCATGCTCAAAGCAGGCTTATTTTCCTTTTTGATGTGAACGCAGTGCTGGTAACAACACTAGGAGCTGGGCATATCACAGGATGTCTTCTGACCCCGCAGCCTCACAACTGATGTGCTCCCCGTACCACGAGCTGAGTGATTCTCCGGTCCTTGGAGTGTCTTTAAGGCATTTGCTTGCCATCAGTAGGTTACACCGACACAGATTGTGTGGCCTGTGGGTTCTACCAACTGCTTAGATGTGAAAGGTTTTGTATTGTTACAAGCCTTGGCCCAAAAGACACATGTTCTGATCAATTTAATCTGTATAAATCCTCTTATTTTATTTTAGCAGAGCTGCTCTGGAGTCATATCAACTTCTGATGCCAGTTTTGCTGTGGCTCTTACTGTTTTCACAATGTTCCTGTGTATCCACACTGGGTTTGGAGCTGGGGTTATGAGGTACAAGTCATCCTTGGCAAGAGTCAGAATGAGCTTCATAGGCTGGTAATTGAGATCAGATTCTGGCTTTTAGCATTTCCCCCCTCTGGCTCTGGCGAACCAATTGTGCTGGGAACTTCAGCTAGAACAAATCAGCTCAAAATAATTCTGAACAGTTTGTTTTTTCAGTTAGTGCAGAGAGAGAGAGACATCCCCATGAATAATTATGGATCTTTTCCCTACTAAAATTGTCACTTTCCCTCCTCCAGATTTCCCTGGTCTCCCACATGAGCGCCCAGAACATTACCTGCTGCAGTGGACAGTAACAACTCAGCCAGGCAACATTCTCCCTTCCAGAGGGCTGGATCCAAACAGGAGGTGAGCTGGTATCAGCGCCAGTGTAAGAGCTTTTAGCAACAGGACAGGCTGGGGCTACAAAATCAGGACGGGAGCCACGTGCCATAGGAGAGGTGCTGCTGGTAGCTCTTGCAGGAGATGCCTTTTGGGGCATCCCACACATCTGGCTTTGGACCATCTCTTTGTTGTGCATTTTTTTGCAGGCGCTGATTTTAAAGTGCCCGTAGGACCACTTCAATTTCCATCTGCAGGAGTGGAAAGAATATATTTTGGCATTCACTTTATTGTACAAACAACTTAGCTAGCATCTTTTTACCTCAATGGAAAGAGTAAGGAAAACAGCCCATATGGTGCTACCTAGAGCTTTAATACAACCTTAGTGCTGATTTGTGATTCTACTTGCTCAATCATCATTTAAAACCTTTTCTCCTACAAGACTGGGCAAGGGAGAAAGATTTCTGTCCTATGACAAGCTGCAAAAATCAGTGCAAGGATGCTTCTTTCCCTGCTGGGAATGCCTACATCTAAGGTACTTGAAATGAGTGTCACACTTGTGCCAGTTTCTGGTTTGGGGTGCAGTGAATTCCTTCACTTCATGCCTCAGTTTACCCCTTATAAAAGAGAAATATGATTCTGACCACCTTTGTAAGGAGCTTGGAGTTCCCCTGATGAAAGCATCTCACCAGAACTATTTTATTATGGTAAAGAAGCTTAGATTTGTTCTTATGCCAGAGCCCTAAGTCAGATTCTCTGGAGCAAAAACCCCTTGGGCTCAGAATTTTTCATATCCATTCTCCTCTCCTCCCTGTCCAATGTTAATTTCAACAACCAAGAGCATGTCCTCTGTGACCGAGCTGCTCTGCCTTTCCCCAGCATCAAGAAATCCCTGAGCAGAGCAGTTCCCTTAACCCTGGCAAGGGCTAGCAAACCCTCAGAGCATCCCTGACCAAATCCCGGTGCTGCAGAGGGAGGAACCCAGCTGCAACAAAGCCACTGTGGTCTTTTGGGGAACCAGCTTTGTGGTTTGTTGGCAGCCAGTCCTTATTAAATGTGTGGGTATGGATGGTGCTGAATTTCATTGGGCAGCCCCATCAGATGTGATGAACAATGGAGATCTCTTTAGCTTAGCTCTTAAAAATCCCACCCCAGCCCCACCTCATGAAGCTGAACAGACCAAAATCTGGAGAAAAATAAATAAATGACAAATTTTGCCCTTTTTTTCTTTTGTGGGGCTACTCTGGTGTTAATAGTCAGGCCTTCGTTATCTCTTACTGGAGACTTCCCCCCTCCTAGCACAGAGGCTGACTGGTGGTTGTTTGTTTGTTTGTTTTTTCTAATCCAACTCTAAAACAGTTTTTCCTGGTACTTTATTTCTAATGTGCACAATATCCACCAGAGGGCAAGATTCCCTCATCCCGGACTCAAAGAGATCTCTCCCCATCCCACATTAAAAACAGCCTGGTCCCAACTCACTTAAATCAATGGGAGTATTTCCATCCACTTCAGTGGTCTTTGGATTAGGTCCTAGTGTTCCTTTAATATAAAAAAAATCCCGGCAAGATGTTTTATATAAACTTAGAAACAAGGTTTTATAAACTGAAAATAAATAAAAAAAAAGGCATTTATACACTCTGGGTTTAGCTGTAACTTGTCAGATGGATGTTAAATGGTCCTTTTATTTATAATACGTTTATTTTTTAAATACTCATGTTATGAACAAGCCACAGCAACAGAGGGGATGTAATCCAAAACCCTACAATTTTTGTTTTAAATCGTCCTTGCGAAGCTGTGTCTGCACTGTGATGGGGTGAGCACTGCTCATTAATACTTGCATTGCAAGGTGAGTGCCTGTGAGGCAGTTTTCTGCCATAATTTAGCAGAGTCTGTTGGCATGTGCTTGCCTATAGGCACTGTACCAGCTCACCGACTGCAATGGGAATTGATGAAACCTGAGGTTTGAAATCCTTCTTAGCCTCCTGGAGGAAAATTCCCAATCCTGGTTCTCGATCCCAGCCCAGAAGCTTCGTGCAGGGCTCTCTTAGGGAGTCAGGAGGCACTGACAAAGGGGTGAGAGACATAACAGTGACAGACATAACCCCATCTGCACCGTGCCCAGCTGGGGAGGGACCTGCCTTCCCTCTGTATGCAACATGCAGCCCTGTGCCTGCCTCTGGGGCACGGCATCCAAGCCAGTGTGCCCTGCCAGAAAGGGAGGGCACAGAGGTTGTGGAAGCACAAAACCATCTAAAATAAAACCCTATTGATCAGCAGGTGGGTCCCGAGGAGAAGGGGGTTAAAGTTACTCTCTTCTGAACCTCTGTTTTCTCAAGTGTGAATATAAAGAGCTCCTGGGCTGAATGAACTAAATCCCTTGCTGACCCATTGCATGAGTCAGGGCAAAGCCACATTTTCTAATTCTACAGCAGAAGAAATGGACATTAGAAACCTTTAATAGGGCTTAGACAGCATCTCAAAAGCACTGTGCCAGCCTCGCTCCTAGGAAGCTCCAGGAAAGGTGAGCGGCAACCCTGCATTGCCTTCAGGGGCAGCAGAGCTTTGGGCAATGCAAAATGCTAAGAAAAAAGCTCCCCAATAATGTTTATAAAGCTCTTTCACGTTTACTGATGAAAGATGCTATTGAAGTACACAGTTTTTGCTGGAAGTTTTCCCTCCCACCTACTGCACTGTTTCTAGGCAAATATCTTGCCCTTTTGAATAATACGGCGTGGAGTGGAAAGATAAACTCATGTAATTATCCCTTTCCTCAGCGTGGCTGTGCTGAAAAGACAAACTGCCTCCTTCAGCATTACTGCTCGCGGAAAAATTGGACCTGACGCATCCGTGGGAAGATTAGACTGACTGAAACATTTTTTGCTTGCACCCTGGTTCTTGAGGATGCTACGGCAAGATGCAAAAGCAGCTCATAAAAGCCCTGGGGAATACAAAGCCCTCATTTCCACGGGGGAAATTATCATCTGCAACCTGTAACGGAGGTGAGGAGAGGTTATGGGGTGGAGGAGAAATTACCAGTTCATCACAAAAGCAGGGACACTGTAATACAAAGATCTGAGCTGGAGCCACTGCTTGAACGAGGTTCTCCAGAGCCCCCAGTGCCTGGCATTGCTTGCCCTGGCCTCCTGTTCTGTGCTGAGGTTATTTCAGTCTTCGGGCCTGCCAAAACTTACACTAGCTCTAAAAGCAGTTCATTTCAGTACCAGACCAGCTCAGGAGAAAGCTCAGGAACATCTGAGAAGATAATCTTAGCACGTCTCCCAGTTTGGAAGCGCAGTTTGCTACCCAATATCAGGGGAGTGGAAACTCCTATTTTGAGAAAAACCTCTTGACATCAGGCCTGCCCTAAGAGTTTGATTTAGAAATAAGGCAAACTGCAGATGCCATAGTCATACATCCGTGCTTGCTCTGGGCCAGGAATTATTCACCCCTGGGCTTTGTGTTGCATGACGGTGTCCCCAGTGACAAGCACTCAAGGAAGGCTACGAGAGTGACTTCAGCCTGACATCCAAAGGGAAGAGAAAATAATCTGAAGCCAAAAAAGAGGAAGCCAAGAGCATCCTTTGTGGCTTGAACACGAGAGGTAATGTGCCAGTGTGACACAGACCAAGGACATTTCACTGGGGAACTTTCAGCAGAGACAATGAGGATGGAAGTGTCAGCTGAGAGCATGAGATCCTACCAGGGAAGCTCCCTTCTTGTGCTGCTTTTCTTCTCCAAAGAGATTTAATTCATTAGGTAGAAGTAATGGATTGTCAGGTTATCTTCAGTCCTATTTCTGGCTGCTGCAGTTCTCTCTGTAACAAGCTGCGGTTTAAGTATATAGAGAAAAATAAAACGTGCCTCCTTCTTGTTAGAGCAGCAAGTCTGAAATAATGAAATATCTGCTGGAAAACCGATCGGTGCCTCTGTGCACTTAGGAGGATGACAAGCATTTGCAGCTTTGTAGCTGCCAAAGAGGCTTAGATTCCGAAATATTAAGTCTTTTTTTAAGGCAATGATTGTTGGTTAATTCCCTCATTGGTTCTAAGACCAGGTCCAAGAGTTTGAGGCTGCACAATTTCTTTACACACTTTCTTTAGACACTCGTTTAGTCTTATTAAAAGGCTTTCAGAGCTGGAGAAATGGAGAATTTGTAGATTTGTAATGTTGCTTCGTAACCTGTCTTGATGGTGATTTGCTCTCCCCAATAATAATAAAACAAAGTGTCTCATGACAAATTCTTCTGCCAGACACCAACTTTTTCAAATGAAGCAGAAAGACGGAAATGGCCTCAGTTTCTTCAGAGAGATCTCCGTGGTCCCAAGGAGGATGGAAGCCCCACTGCTGTGTCATGCTGCTTGTGCTGCACTGATCAGAAGCTGCAGGGTTGGAAGCTGCTGGGTGATATTACCAATACAGAGCTGGAACAGGCAGACTCCTTTTTCTTTATCTGTCTTAGAAAATGACTTCTGGTTATTTTTTTTTTTTTAAGTGTTATTTTTTTTTTTTCTGTGGCTTGCTTCTTTTGTATTTGAATAATTCCAGCCTTGCCATTTACTGAGAAGGTCTCTCTGCTAAATTTAGATGAGAATGTTACTCGCTTTTCTAAGATGTGTTAATATCCCTTAGGTTAAGAATAATTAGATGTTAATTTTCAGAACCTGAAAGGAAATTATACCCCTAATTCATCATTAAAAGTAAAATAGCTGCTTTAAAAGTCATACATAGCTACATTAAACAAAGGTCTAGCCATTTTTCTCCTAAACAAAAATTAACCTCAATACAAATTAAGATGATATGATTCTAGTTAGATTAACAACACCAATTAGGCTAATGCATTTCTAAAGCTCTCAGAGTTTGTGGAATTCAAGAAGGCAGAAGATCAACCACTGCAAAGCAGCAGACCTTCCCCAGCTACGTTTTGCTTTGCTGGCTCTCACGTCTCCAGCATTAACCTGCTTACAGAAGCTGAAGCTGTACCCCCTGCCATGGGGCTCACAGACTCCTCTTCCCCAAAATTAGGAGCAGGTTTTCCTTTGTTGGCATGAGCAAAATACCTGCAGGGATGGAGAAACCCCGGGCATATAAAGGGAAGGTAAGAATTTAGCCCTGTTAGCTCACTGCTGTGATCAACGTGAAGAGCTAATTTTGCCGTCTCAATGTTAACATTTCCATGGGCTTCTCAGGTATTTGCAGGCACCTGCTCTTGATGTTTCTGAGGCTGACCTCCCCTCCTGCCTCCCATCCCTGAGACTTGGCCGGCTCCAGCATCTCCTCAGCCCACCACGACACCTCTGCAGCAACGGAGTGAAGGGGAGCGAATCCCTCCTTTACCAAGACAGGCCCCTGGCGGTTGAACCACGAGGAAACTGTTCTCTGCAAGTCTTTAACACGGTAGCAATGTTGCTCAGTTCCACCACGTATTTTATTACTGTACAACCAGCATAAGAAACCAGCATAGTTCACAGGGTGCAAATAGTAGGGGGCAATAGGATCCCATGGGTGCGTTCAGGAAGAGCCTATATATGCTAATATTGGCCTATACACACCTTGAGCAGTTGGAAGGCAGATTTTCCTCCTTATATGTTGCCATTTCTGGTGGTGGGATCAGAAATCAAGCCTGGTAGTGAAGTTCATGGCTCTGAACTGCCAGTGTTAAACCAGTATAGCAGTGTTAAACCATATAGCGGTGGGAAATAGGATAGCAAACAGACTGAGGGCAATCTTTTTCCCCGTCTTTTTGAGTTACTGTAGCATCTCTTTCTCTTCCCACCTGTGCTGTCAGATCCTCTTCTTACCCCAATTTGCCTTTCAAACTCGCAGAGCTGAGCAGACCACAAGATGGCAAGGCTGTACCGAACATGCCCGGGACAAGTGCTGCGGATGCAACAGGTGTTTATTGGCCAATTTGATGTTTGCCACCTGCTTCAATAGATGCTGAATTGTATTTTTATACATAGCTGCCAGCAAAACAAATGTCCCCAGTATCCTGCCTGATGTGAACACTGGGTTCTGGAGCATTTAGGCATGATCCCTTTGCAGCACCAGGAAGGGGTATATGATTCTTACGAGTCCTCTGGAGCCTTTTAATATGCCCAGATCCATATGTAAATATAGCTTGAGATGAGATTTATATTCAGATATGTCCCGGTGAAGCCAGCAAACACTCCAGGCATGTTACAAATGAAACAACAACCCAACCAAGCCTTGTAATTTAATTTAACTGCCTCTTTTGGGGTATGTGTCATGCATTCAGAATTAGAGAACTGAATTCCCAATCAAATGTTCTTTGGATATAACAACATATTGAAAAGCATGGAAGTGCCTTAAAATAGCGTACTAACAACCACATGGAACCTATTCTTTTGGCAAAAGGAGGAGGCAATTTATAGGTCTGGACTCACTGCTCATAAATAAGTACATGTTCCTTTTTCTTTGCATTGGCATGTTTTTGGCTTTTCAGATTTTCTGTGCACTTTATAAATTCTCATCTAACTGTTCAGACAGGAGATGGGAATGCACAGGCATTTGACGAGGGGGAGGGCATGAATTTATCCCATTTGAACTGTCTGAAACAAGTTCTCTATTAACATTGCAATGAAATTCCTCCTGGGCTGGTTATTCCAAGTTTTCCTGCCATGCCTATTCTGCTTGAAAACCCTGAGAGCAAACCAGCTACTTGGTTTACTGAGCACGTTCTGAATATTATTCTCCTTAAGAGGAGTGGCAGCAAGTGAGTTTAAGCAAGCAGCAATTGCAGTTTGTTGCCTCCACGTTTTGTAATGTTTGTTAGCATCAAAATGTCACATGCCTTTCTTGAGGTAGGTAAATAGGAGCTTGATTCTGGAGCAAGGCAAAGACAGGCAGAACATCAGAAACACAGTCTGGTGATTAAATACAGCTGCCTCACAGGCTACCACACAGCAGTGCTTGAGCTAAGTACTGATAAAAACTGATTTAAGAGAGATTTTCCTACGCAGAAAGTGATTTTGCTGTGATGGTGTTCTGAATGAGGACTACTGAAACTGGAAAAAGAGTTGTTTTTCCAAAAGTCAAGATAAATATGATTAACAGTACTGCTTGTAACCAGCAGATTTGCTTTGTCCTCCCTTTTACATATGCCCAAGGAAAGAAATACTTTTAAAAAATAAGGCTAACTGGTAATATTCTCCCTACCAGCCTCCTCCTCCACTACATCTCCGGATATAGCACCATTAGATTGAGATTTTTATGACTCTCGGGGGAAACGCGGAACATTCCTAAAACTGAAGTAGCATTTTGGAATCCCTGAGCTGGAGTCCAGATAGCGTGGTCTCTCTCAAGGATAAATCATGGGAGCTGCCAACATATGGGATATTTAGTTTAAGAGGCATGAGGCCAATAAACTTCGATACTGTTACTTGATTCACTAATAAATAGCAAATGTTTCATCTCAAGCTAGCTCAGTGTGATTTCCAGTAGCAACGTGATGATAAAGAAGTGTCACAACTAAGGGTAGGTAGTATTAATAAAAACCTAACATCACGAGCTAGCTTTTGCTGCCAGCTGCCTCCACCTCAGCAGCTGTAATGAGGGAAAAACTACCAGTGAGGGAGCAGACAGCAGCTCTTCAGCTTCGTGTCAACACCAAACAATGCAGTGTGATCGTGAATTTTATCAAAATGACAATTTAATTGTAAAAAAAACAACCAACCAGTGAAACAAAAGAGCCTGGCATAGCAAAACCTTAGCTGGCCTGAAATACTGCAGTGGATTTAATTTTGTCCAAGTGGAATTTCTCCAGCTTTCAACTCTGTGGGGTTGGTCTGTTATGGTTAAAAACTCATGAGTATTTGAAATACAATTTTCGGAAGGGAGACGCTGTGCTAGCTGGGGAATGTGTTGCTGTGTTCATTCATTCCTCTTATCATTACTGGTAAGTTAACATGAAAACTGGACAGAAGGTGGGTTCAGCATTCAGCAGCATGGGCTGGGTTGTTATTTCCTAGCTGTCAACTACCCTTTCCACCATAAAGGTTGTCATCTATAACGTGGTGATGTCATGTCATCTATAACTAGGTGTTTCCCTGGCCAACCATGTTTTTATTGTGAGCTTAAGGCTGTGTATCTGATGAAAAGTTGGGATTTGGAGGTTTGAGATCCTCCTAGTGACATTCCATTCTGATATTCAGTAATGACATGGAGTCAGGTAGTGTTTGCTCTGTGTTACTGTTATTAAAATGTTGTCTGTGCTAAGCGAGCCTCAAGCTTCCACAGATCCTTAAAGCAGGGTAGTATTAATGGGGATTTCAGCTCACATTAATTAATTCTACCAAAAAGCAGAGCACGTTAGTTTGGTGGAGGTGCCATGCGTCTGCACTCCACCACTGGAAGAAGCGCCATGTAAAAATCCTGTCTCCTTGCTCAGAGGTGGACTCATCAGTCGTTAAGAGGCAGCGTGCAGCTGCACAGCCCTGTTCTCCACACCCTTGGGCAGCTCAACCAGTAGTGATCACCAGGATCAGCTGCTGAAAAGAGAATCAAGTGTGTGTTGGGGGGAAGGGGTGAAAAATGCAGAGCCATGTGCACATGTGAGTGTGTGAACGTCCATAGTGAGGAAATGAGTAACAACTGGGCTGTTTAATGAAGCCCTTTAACACTCTCTTCCCTTTGCTTTGCGATAGGTACATGAAGGTCTGAAGGAACAAGTTGAGGATCTACGAAATCAGGTATGTGCACTTTCTTTTGGTAAACAAGTTCAGGGCAGGTTTTCCTATTTAAGAAGGAAGGCATCTTATGCAGAGTTTCTAAAATAAACCTTTAGATTAGCTGATAACTCTTGACTTCTTGCAGGCTATTTTGTCCTTCTTAGCCTTTAGCCAGCAGATCTATGGAGGGGAAACAAACTGGTATCCCAACATCCTATTATGCAAAGGAAACTTAAATGCTATCTTGTGCTTAAATGCTACTCATAATGTCACAGGGCTTTATTGTTGTGGTGCATTATCAGCCAAGTGGGGAATAATACATGTAGGTCTGGAGAGTCGTTCCCTTATGCTAATTTAACTATTTGCTGGGTTAAACTGTGATCAGTTTTACACCAAGTGAAGTTAGTTGTGGCTCAGACCTCAAGGTTTTGTCCAGACAGTGATGTTATACCCTGTATGAAGAAAAGGATGTGTGTATGCTGATCAGGAGCAGAACACCCTCAGTTCAGCATTATGACAAAAGGGCTCTTTTTGACTCTCTCACTGTTCTTGGATCTGTAAAAGTTCACCTGCATTTCCTGCTAATTCTTCTAAAAAACAGTATTACTTCTCAGAGGGATTGCTTCTGAGAGGTTTGGTTTGCATCAACTGGGCATTACTCTGTTCTAGGCAAGGAGACAAAGGTGGTGGACTGCTGAGCTGTCCTGCTGGGACTACTGGGACTCCGTGGTGACCGACTGCTCAGTGCGGTAAGGAATGCTGGATCTGCTTCAATATGTATTTTTAATTGGGCTGAAGGGAAACAAGATCAGCCTTTCACTTTTTTCAAATATGGGAGGCATTCATTTTTTACTTCCCCTCTGCTTTTGTGCCAAACCGTCAGGAAGAAAATGCAAAACGAAAAGAAAACATACCCAGAAAGCTTCTATCCATCACGAGCTGTGCTTTCTTGAAAACAGAACAGCACTTTAATTATAACAAACCATAAAATCTAAAAGATGTGCTCTGGTGTGGAAGTGTGTTTGGGTACAATCCTCAACTGAAATTTAATCCCGCTCCTTATTTGTTATGTCTCTTCTGTTGTGTACAAGCTAAGGTCCCGATTTCAGTTAAACTCTTAGAAATGTTTATGCAGAATTTATTACCCTTCTCTCTGATGCATTTTCTGCATTTTCTCCTTGCTTTGGGACATAGCCTGTGAGATTAACAAGGCCACTTCTAATTGTATCTGGGGATCTGTCCCTTACAGAGCTAATCATTACAGTGGTAAGCTAAGCCAGCAGTGACAGATCCCTGCTAGCCTTGTCCATATAGGTGCTCCAAATGTATTTGCTTCGCACAAAAGATAATGTTGACTGCATGCCCTGGCCAAGTCTGGAGAACAGCATTATCTCAGGGAGAAAGCAGCCGTTCTCCAAAGCTGCTCAGTCAATTCTGCAGCTTTCTGATAACGATCAGCAGCTGGAAATTGCATTATGTGAGCTGGTGGATTAACGAATACCTGTTTGGCTCACTTACACTTTAATGAACAGCAGAAGAAGGTTACTTTAAAACCTGATAGCATTAGGCCAAAACAATGTGTAAGAAAAAAACCTGGATGTTTTCTTGCTCTTGCTTCTCCTGAGATTGCCAGCACGATGTGTCACTTATCATTGTAAAAGTGTTTGCACCCCAATGAAGCTGTTGACTGCTTTGACTTTTGCCTGCAGTTAGATAACAGGACAAAAGCTGCAGCGTGAAGATTTTTCTCCTGCAGCAGGCGATGATTATAACTGTAGTAAAATTTCCCACTGGGTCTGCATCTTTATGAAAAAGACCCAGTTGTTCTGGAGAGCATTAGAGGAATTTCTCTGGAAGATGAAGCAGCCCCCTGGCCTCAAGGGTCCGTGGGTTATTAAAGCATTCAGACTGAATATACATTAGGTATAGTTTAACTTAATCTATTTCATGCATTTTGCCTTAACATAATTTAAAACTTAAAGTCAGTAGCAGTTTCAGAAAGGGCCTTGAGCCGAATTTCCTGGCAGTGAAGTGGCTGTGCTGGCCCATGGTCAGGATTTGAGTGAAAGCTGTGCCTTTTCCCTTCACACTGAGGACAGGTGGAAGTAGCAGCCTCGTGGCTCTTTCTCACTGTGCCATTAGCGCTGTCCTACCGAGGGATTTTGGCCTTTATGAAAAAGGATGCAACGAGGGCAGTTTATTGATGGAGCTGAGCGGACAGAAGCTGCTGAGAATCCGGATATCCGAGGAGCCGGAAAGGGGTAGGAAGTTTATCCCAGAAAAAGCACTGGCAGCATTTGCCTAACTCATGTAGCTGTAAAGAAAGGAAACAAGTGCACCAACAGGTTTTATTTTTTTCTCTGACATATGTCAGCTTTTCAAAATCATTGATGGTATTTTATGAGGCTCAGCATTCCTGGGACAGTTGGGATATGTCACATCCATTGCACAGAGGGGAATTTAAACACAGTACAAGTGCTCAGATGTGCTGAAGGTCAGAAAATCATGACCAAGTTAGGAAAATAACTATCATCCAGTATGTCAGAAAAAGTAATTCCTTCCTGTCCACACCTGGCAGGTTTGGGCACGTGTTCTGTAACAGAGGAGGAGCTGCAACCACTTCACTAAGAAAGATTGACGTAGTCCTACGTAGTCTTATCTGAATTTATTTTATATGTACAAAAATATACTCATTTCCTACAAAATTTTCCTACCATTGACTAAAAATAACTTCTGTTATCCGCCAGTAAAGGTACCGATCACAAAAGCATTCTGACACTGTAAGTTGTTATTTATAGCTGCGATATTTTCATGTCCATCCTTAGATGTAAATGGGAATTCTGTAGAGCAATGTCTGCATCATTCAAGGGCTAAAATTTGGTCCTCAGTGAAGCTGAGGCTCTCCTACAATACAAAATAATACAGGGCAAATGCTTATTCTATGTCAGAGGAAGAACAGGTCTGAAAAAGAAGCAGGGGAGCGATGCTTGTTGTTTTTTCCTCTTGCAGTTTTTCTCCCTAGTTTCCCTGAGACCTAGGGTGAAATTTTGAAGGGTTTCACCAGTGACAACTGCAGGCAGGGCTCTCAAAGTTCCTAGTGTATCAGCTGTTTTGGAAATCTCTTTCCTTCTCTGTTTTCCCTTTATAAATCATGGAAAATAGTCATTCAGCACTGTCTTTCCCAAAGAGGATTTACATTCTTGGGTTGACAGAGATTGTTCTCTTAGTGTTTGTTTATAAGGGATACAGCAAAATGGACTGGATTTCATCTGGGACCTGATGTTTTACTATAAGCAAACCGAACGAGCATGGTAAGGACCAGTCTCCTTTCAAATTGTTTTGGGAACTCTAACTTTTTATAGAAGAAATAACAAGTGTGATTCCTTTATTTTCCCTGTACCTCACTCCCACTAAAACCACCGAGATCAACAGCATCAGGAGGACTCTACTTCACCCACCTGATCCTCTACTTGAGGGATGTGTGGTAGGGGAAAGGTCATGTACAAATATTTAAATATAAGAAACAAAACCAGGCAAACAAACCTGTGGCTCACATGTCACAAAGTGCACGTCCCCCCCCAATAATTTATTTGTTCACTGAGCAATATTTCATATACATTCAGTTTTGTTCAAGGAAATGACCAGTATGACTGTTCAAACATGTTGCATAATAAACAACGGGCCTATAAAAACAGCATATACAAAAGTCAATGACATCGGAATACCAGAAAATGCAGTGCCCATTTCAAGAAATGTCTTTAGAAACCATTGGCAGCCAAATTTGTACAACATGCAGGCGAAATGCTGCTGCAGACAGAGGAGAAGTAAAACATTTCTTGCAGCCAAAGGCTGGCTAAGCAAAAACGAACAAACAAAATAAAACCACACCAGCTTGCAACGAGTCCCACAGTCATAACATAAGTACAATCAAGTATTTAACGTTATTCAGCAAAGGTATTGTACCACAAAACAATGATGCTGCAATTATTAGCTGAGTGGAATTGCTGTCTAAGTGGAAATCTGCTGAAATGCAGGCTGCTGTTTTTTCTTCAGAAAAATGACCAAGTTTTGACAGTAGAAATGCAGATCGATCCAAGAAGGTCTTGTCATTCAGTCTGACACGTGGAGTGCTGGAAAAATCAGTTTTGCTTTTCGATAGAAGCACTTGGGCATTTTGACTCTGAAAAAGATCCGAAGGTATCGTGATGCTAAAGGAGAGGAATTTTTCTGTCTGGATTTAAGCCTAACAGATAGCAATCTACATTAACCGGCCCTTTGAGCATGTTGTGGAGCCAAAAGACATGTTATTTCTTATATTCGCTCACAATACAGAGCTCTCCTCTTTAGCAATTCATTTCCCCTTAGCTCATGCTTGCTATTTTTCTCCTTCTCTGCCAGTATGAGAAATATGCAGCATGTTCTGCGTCGAAGGCCTGACATTTTACTTGAATCCCTAATACAAATGCTTAATCTCCTCCTGGGAAATAAGTGATTCAATTATGTTTATCAAGCTGTGTGGAAGATCTTGCTTTAATGCATCAGAAACTCTCTTGTAGTGCCTCGGATTTCCATAATGCTGCCGTACATGAAACAATCTGCTCGTGAGTGCCTTCAAGACGCAGGTGGTTGTGTTTCTGGATGGGGAAGGTTTAGTTTGGTGCAGCGATAGGAAAAGACAGGATTAGTCTGGTCACAGGGTCTACCCTTCATCCCTGTCTCGTTGTAATTAGGCAAGAAGCAGAGTAAACATTGGATGGGTTCATTCATAAAAGCGTTAGCTGGCTCCTGGGCTTCTTTGGAAACAACTTGAGGGCGGATACGGTGGTGAGAGTAATGAGCTCCGAGCAGAAGGATGACTGGAAGTAGGCATGAGGAATGCAGAGAGAGAGCAGGGAGCACAAAGCCGCCTCCTTCCAGCAGCTCTCCAGGAGCTCTGGGGGCCTTTTCCTTCTAGCAAACATCGACGCTGCCTGGGGAGGTCCCAGATAGGCCTGGAGCTTCTTGCAATGTCTTACAGACTGGCTTTGCTTTTTGGCACTGGTGATGGCAGCAATCATCCTGCAATAACTGGTGCCAACAGCCTCTCCTACCGAGTTGGTTTCCAGCATTGTCTTACTTATCCAGCAGGTATTAAGACAGGAAGGAGGGTAAAGGCACCTCTGAATTGGATACTGAGTTAATTACCAAGCGTGGAGTCAGTATGGGACAGCTGAAATCTTCCTTTGGCAATCACCGAGTCACTCTGCTCAGTAGCTTTATCTTACGCTGGGGTTCTTAAAAATCCATTCAAACATCAACATCATTTAATGTGAGACTGACAGCCATGCTACGACAAGCAACTTCCACTTCAGTCAAGCAATAAGAGCTTTTTTAACTGACTTCAGTTGCTTTAAGGTACTACAGCCCCTGTTACCTTTCAGATAATTGAAGAAGTCAAGAAGGGGAATTTTGCAAGACTGAAGAAGCTTTGTGAATCTGTTTGCTGACTCTGAGTAGAAGAGCAAGAAATTTTCCAATCTCTTTTCAATGCCATGGCTTTTCAAGGCATTAAACCTGGCAAAGGGCAGTATTTCATTATACGGTGTATAATTTATCCTTGGTCTTGGCAGAGTAGAAATCATAAAAATGAGGAGACATTTGGATAATGGACAAACTTTAACGCATTTGGGACCTGAATAAGCTGAAAGAGTATGTGAAGCCTCCAAACTATAATACAGTAAGTCTGAATGAAAGCAAACTGTCTATACAATATACACAAGCAGTGTATGTTGTATATAACCCTCAAAGACTTCCAGCAGGACGCATCAATGAACCAGTCGATGTGCTTAGGTGGATGTGACGGAAGGAGAATCAGGACACTCCACCGATCCGGCCACCTTGTGCTTGTTTTCTAAACTCCCTGACTTGCTGCTGTTCCGTATTCCTAAAGTAACCCACACAACAGAGTCCTGGCTGGAGAGAAATTTTACCTATGATGATAGTGGCAAGGCAGGGGGCAATCTCTTGTGCTGCTAGTGCTTTTTGTACAGACCAGCCTTCAGACTCTGGGGCTGTAACTTTTCCACCAGTGCCAAGATCACTTTAAATAACAGAAAAATCTGGGCTGGTTAAATATGCACTTATTTCCCCCCCCATAACTCCTTCTACAGCTTTTGAAACTTGTCAGTCCGAATGTCCATCAAGATGACAAGTGCCTGTGACCCTACTTTGGGGAGGGAACCGGGCGGTTTTCATGCAGGAATTCTGAGTGACCCAGACAAATCGGGTGTTTGTTTTTGCTGGCAGATGAGACAGCAGCGGAGGTGCGGCCAGGACCAGGCATGCCTGATGCAGAGGTCCCAGTGCTTTTCAGCGACGCTGGACAAAAAGAGCTTCTTCACGTCATTTGATGATAGACAAAAAGGGTAAGGATTGAGACCAAGATTTCATTGTTCTAACCTCTGCCTCTCTGAGGCAGGAGCACTGCTCCTGTCCCCGATACCAGGCGGTGCCACCAGCACGCCGACTTCTTTGCACTCGCTTCAGATTCAAATTATCACTGCTAAAGATCTGCTCCACAATTAAACGAGGAAGCCGTTTGTTCTAACCCATGGGTAGCTCCACAACAACCCCTTGCCTGACACCACGAAACCTCAACAAATCTAAAATTACAAGAGCTGGTATGTAAAGTGCTGTAGAGGAGAGAGATGGCATGCATGACCTTGTTGGTCCAAGCTATAAAATAAGTTTACAGATGGGGTTAGGCAGCAAGTGCCTGCAGCAGGGATACCAAATCTTCCTCTCTTTGCTCACTTTAATGGGTGTTTTCAAATGTTTCAGAGTTCAGGTTTTCTTCAAATAAGTGTCCCACGTATTTGAACCCCGTGAGACCGAAAACCTTGGCTACGAGTCTCATGTGACTTTGTTATGAGATTTCCAGCTTTTCTGCTTCTGGTCTTGGCTTGAAATACCATGAGAATATTTTTTCGTGGTATTTCAACACTCCTGGTTTCAAATCCTAGGCGTTATTGAAAAACCTGAAGAAAAGCTTGAAGGGTGTGGGGTGGGTTTCTTATTTAAAATAAAAATGGGGTAACACCACAGACTTGCTGTCTGTGAATACCTGATTTTGGAAATAAAAAAGGGTTTGAGTCTAGGGCTTGGACTTGAAGACTTCTCTAATTTTAACCTGTTTGGGACATTCTGTAGCTTTCTTACCCAGCGCTCATACGAGAGAACAAACATATTTGCTTAAGTCAATCAGCTGAGCTAGATAGTTCGTTCGTCCAAGTAGAAGTGCTGGAAGGTGCCATTTACTGGCACACCAAACACAGCAAAACCTTAATGGGATGAAAAACACCGTGCTTCCAAACTCAAGTCTCTTCTCCATGTCTGCAGGACCGCTGCAGGCTGGGCTGGGGGATATTAGCTTTGTGTTCCCTACCACTGTGTGCACATTTATTTGAAGGCTTGGAAGTCCTCTGCCTGATGTGACTTATTAGCACCTGAAAACACCTATGAGATGTATATCTGAGGCAGCGAGTGCTGCAAGGAAAATGGACAGGGAGATATGGGACCTCTGTAGGTTTTCTGTTGTGTAATAGTATTACACAGTAATTTTAATGCATTGAGAACAGGGCCAAATGAAGGGGAAGAGTCGCTAGCTTGCCCTGCCTCTGTGAACTGGTTACATAAAACACAGGCTAAAATTCATCTATGCTGTTCTTTCACTTTGAGCTCAACATTTATTTATGATGGGGGTGCCTTGTTAGCATCCTGGCCATGTAAAACAACGTTTGTATCAATAAGAAGTGCATTTACACTCTGAGGTTGCTTCCTGCTTCCAGGATTGTGTAAAGCGAGAGTATTGCAAGAACTCTAAGTGTTGGATTTTACTTTTTGCAAGTTTTCTGGTAATGTTCTAGCTGCAAACATGTTTGCAGGAGGAAAGAAACCTCATTCATGCATAAATAAAATGCAGAAAACTGAAATTCTCTTGATGCTGGAGACTCACTACTGAGGGAGAGATGAATAAACAAAGATTCCTTATCAACATGACTGAGGTGTCCTTCCAAGGTCCTATCCTGTAAAAGTTAAATTATCTGAAGCCCCTTCCCTTTCCAAGCTAGTAGATATTCAGCACGGTGCAGGATCTGAGACATGAGTAAAAGCTTGTGTCTTGTTTCAAGGAAACTGCATTCTTGCTTGGCAGGCTCAGGAGGAGTTATGTCAAGAGCTGCTTATTTCTAATGTTGTACAGAGAATTCCTCCCACTATTTCTTCCAGATGCTGAGTGGCTTATTTATTTATTTATTTATTTGGATTAGTTATATTAAAATATAACATGCTTCCAAATGCTTTTCCCCCAAATTCCCAAAGGAAGGCCCTTTCTCATGAGGATGTACATCCTTCAGTCAATTAATGAGCTTAACTCCCACTGCTCTGAAGAGGGATCAAGTTCCTGACTTCGTGGTACCAGGGTCTCTTGGAAGGCTTAGGGCAGTTTGCACTGGAGGAGGCAGAAGAGGAATGTGGTGTGACACTGGGCAGGGAGACAGCAAAGCATCAGCTCTTTTCCAGCGATGGTGGCACTGCGGTACCCTGGGATCTGACTAGTGCAAGCACCTGGGCAAGGAGTTTTTGAGTTTCTAAGTGGTCCTCTGATGGACTTGGATCAAGGAGAACAAATGGATGAGTGGAAGTGACCTTATTTGATGATGCCTTACCTAGTTTTGAATTTTATCGGACCCGCATCAAAGCACAGACACCCTCCAAAGAAACCTAGCACGCATGCAAATTTTCATTTGGATTTGGATGGGGATTTCAGGGGGTTGTACAAAAAAAGAAAAGTTCCGGCTTGTCTCTGAAGCTAGGTGGGGTGCAGCCACTTGGACTGAGTTTCTCTTGGCAGTGGAATTTACTGAAATCCACAGCACCAAAGGAAACTTTGGGCGACTCCAAGCAGGGCAGGAGCTGAGAGAGCTTTGCTGTGCCCTGTGATTTGAAGTTGCTGCCTTTCCGGACAGCTGGAGGCCCAGCAGCCTTGTGGCCACTGCAGAACACCAGATCCCCACCTGGCACAGCTCAGGGATGTCCCAGTTGAAGGTGTCATCCAAAGAGCTGCCTGGCCCCTTCAGCAAGGGGTGTAGGACCTCGCCAAACCGGGACCTGGAGATGAACAAAAGAGGCAAGACATGGTAGGAACTCATTCTTCTCCACAGTCCCTTAACAAAAAGTAAGCAGAGATCTGTAAACACTGTCCCAAGACCTGAGCCTCCCGACCTCAGTTCTCCTGGCTGTTAAATCAATGTTTATCTTTTTATTATTAAAAAGTCACAGAAGCGGCTCTAGACTTGGAGCTGTCTGAAAGCATTCATGCTGAAATCAGTACGGGAACTTTGTAGTTTGCTCTTTCTCCATCCTTGCACCTAAATCAGAGCGGTTGGCCTTTACAACAAGGGAATAGAGTGAGAAATAAGGCCTTTAAACATCAGGCAAATCACTTGCAGGGGCCAGTCTTATGGAAGAGCATAGCGTGCTCACCATCCACTGAAGCCATTCACTGTCTTTTAGGCCCTTTGGTCAGGTCCCAGCACTCCTCAAAAGACTTGGCACTGTTTTTTGGTACTCTATTCATTTCACCCAACCCCATTCAGCTGTCGTAGCCTCTACTTCTACTTCCCAGTAAAAAGAGCAACTTGCAATTAAAAGAGCAACCTCCTGTCTGCACAGCCATGAGTTTGCCAGCCTACCCTAGTAGGCACGTTGAGTCCTTTAGACATCCTCCCCGTTTTCGCTGAGGGAGATTGTGTGGATTTTAATGGTTGGCACTTTACAATTTTCGTGGGCCACGTTCCCCGAAGTGCCTGCACAGCAGCATTCCTGGAGGAAACCTTTGCTTTTCACTTTGGCAGCGGTGCAGCTGGACTTGTCCTTAGCAACTGCGTTTTTTGTAGGCACGCTTTGCACGGCAGAGAATATCTTCCATTCGCAGACCCCATCGGACTTGGAGATCTTATAGAAGGTTTCGCCCGAGCCGACGGGGATACGGACCACACCTTTGCCACTTTCCATGCTTTGGCTAGCGGGATGGTTGAGGTTGAAACTTGGGGATTGCTTCTTTGCTGCGTGCTTCCTCGGGAGGCACTGCGCTCTCAGGACGTTTTGGAACGCTTTCTTAAACTCTTGACTCGAGCACGGATAGATGATGGGGTTGATGCAGCTGTTTAAATATCCAAGCCAAAATGTTATTTTAAAAAGCGTGTCCGGGGGTTTGATTGCAGGAAAGAAAGAACCTAAAATGGAAAATATACAGAGTGTTAAGGCAGAGGCAATGAGAAATTGCAGGTAACCAAAGAAACTTAAACACTGGAAAAAAATAAATAGGATTCTGTTCTGTCTTGCAAAATTTATGACTCAAAGCCTAATTCCTGCAGGAATGAGTCTTTCAGAATGTATGATGTTGTGCAATTACATGGATGTTATATCAGAGATCAATTCAATATTCAAGACATCTACTTCATTAAACAGGCATTGTATTTACCCAGTTACAGCCAGAGAGCCAAGAGGACTGATAGCAAGTGATAAAGGGAAATTGCTTCCTCCAGGACTTTTAATTCAAGGTTATGAATTAACTATTAATTGGCTATGAATTATGGCTATATTGGCTATGAATATGGCTATGAATTAACTATTAATTGGCTAACGCCAAACAACAACCATGACATGGAAGTCATCAAAAGGGGTTTCAAAGGGCAACAAAACCACACCACTTCAGAATCTGAGAGATTACTGGGTTGACTACATTACAACCAAAAGCCTTAGAAATGATAAAGTAGTGGGTGCTCATTTTCCCTTAAGTCTTTTGGGGAAAAAAAAAATCCACATTTTTCTTTTTCATGGCATGCATCTAAAATTCGGAGAAGTTAAAGGAAAGGTTCCTTCTTATGTCAGTGAACACTGAAGAGGGTCTGAAACTGGAATATACTGGAAACTGGTGTATACTTGCAAGCCCATCTCCCAGAGACCATTCAAAGAGCAAGAACTTAGGTGGCTCCTTACTAAGGAAAGTCCTGTGGGCCTTCTCATTCTATGAAAGGCAGGACAGCATCTAAAAATATTAGAAACTGTTTGACAGAGGTTGTTCAGCAAATCAGTGACAGTCATTGATGATGCACTTGTTAGTCCTCACTGGCACAACAGTCAGCTTCAAGTCACCATGCCAATTGAAATGGCATTGCTAACAGCCTTTTGTTAAAGCAGATTACAGTACACGAGTGATATTGTAGGATTTCATCCTATAAGAAATCTGCTGATTTAAAACCTTGGGAACGTTTTCCCTAATGCAAATGTTTGATTTTTTGTTTAAATACAATTTGAGTGCCTTACTTCTTCTATAAGCAAGTTCTTCACTTTGAGTTGTTTGAATAGGATGTCAGTAAACACTTAAGAGATTTCCTCCTGGAGAGATGTTACTATAAAACTGTATTTAGGATATCAAAGAGTCAACGCTGCTGCTGCTTACGGAGAATTGTTTAGAAATTTGTTGCTTTTCCTGAATGACACTGGAAAGCAGCCATTGTAACAAGATCCTTTAATTCTCTTGTTGGTACTTCTCTTTGCTTGGAAATAAAAACAGTATTGTCTGAATGTGAATGAGACAGAAAACCAAACTGCGTGTGATGCTGGGGGAGGAATAAGTGATAACGGCACTTCTAAGACACCAGTCCTGTCAAATGGATCTAGAACGAAAAAAAAGAGAAAAATATTTCCCATGTGTTGTCAAGGGAAAGACTGTTACTTACTTTCCTATATTAAAAAAAAAAAAAATCCATCACTCCACTCTTAGTAATTAGCTTGGGTAGCAGATCATGGGCATGGGAAGCAAAGTCATTTCCCAGAAAACATAACTGGCTCGTTTTGGCCTTTATAATCAGGTGTGTAATAAATGGATCTTCTAGCACTGACCTGTGCTTTTTTTCCTGCTTCCCCCCAAAAATCATAAGTTGTGCATGAAGAAATGCTGGGGAAGATTTTGTCTATACATTTGTCATCCTCTGCAGTTTACCTATTTTCTGCAGGCAGCTCCTAAGCTTTACACGGATTGATCTGTTTCTTAGACCTCCAGTGACTCTGGAAAAGCTAATAATGTAATCAGGGAGCCTCCTAATTAAATTCCGAGAGCTGCCGAACTTCGCTTTGAGTCTTTTGCTTCCCGTCTTTGCCAAGCAAAGCTACAGCAAGTGCAGCAAAAGCCGGAGAGGAATTCTCAGGGTGTTTTTTGCCTGTGTGAGAACGTAGCAAAATATTGCCTGCACCGGAGACGCAAATAGTGCAGGGTGATTAATGGTGCGCTCCTTCTGCTTCTGCTGAGCATGGTTTCATGGTTTGTGCTGCGTGGAGCAATGCTGTCTGCCCGTGGCACCGGCTCGGAGAGGCACTGGTGGCCCCAAGGACGTGCTGCTGTCACCGAGGTTATCGTGCCGCTTATCCCTGGCTTTGGAGCAGTCCCCCAAGATGTGAGCTGTCAGGTGCACGGCATCGGAGATCGCCGGAGAGGCTTTGCAGGGAAGTGAGTCACAATACCCAAAGGCAACGCACAACGTACCAAAGGAGCTTGCTCTTTGTATTCCCGCAGCTCAACCTCAGTTTTCAGCTCCAGGTGCAAGCTGGGCAGCCAACGCGAGCTCGCTGCTGGCTAGGTACACCGCTTTCACTATCAGTTTCAAAGCTGGCAAGTGTTTTAAGGCCAAAAAAATGTTGTGCTAAAGACAGCAATTGCTATTTTGCAGATTAGCACGAGCGAGCAGGCACGTCTCAGCAAATTACTGCTGCTTTCCTGTAATGAAAAACAACTAAATAAGCTTCTTGGAGAACTTGCTGGCTGAAGCCGCTGGCAGATGAAAAATACAAAAGGATTCGAAATGCCCAAATCCCGCTCAATCGTCGCTTTATTTCTTCAGTTAGGTGCAGAGTATCCACTGCTTCCCCATCTCGTATTAAGGCAAAAGGTGAAACAAATCTAGGTTTAGGGAATCAGCAATGTGGGGCTGAGTGTAAAAATGGGTAAACAATAACAATTCCTGTTTGCTGCAACTTCTGGCTCCCTTTAACTGGAATGCAAGTGCCTTGCCAAAGCCTGCTAAAAATAGTAAAGAGCCAGTGTCAGACTCTGTCTCTTTTTTTTCTTTTTTTTTTTTTTTTTGGGGGGGGGGTAAGAGGGAGATCTGCATGCTAATTTATTAACGTAACCATTTTTGGTTCATCAGTGTAGGGATTTGTTGCCTTGGATCAACGCGCTGTCAGAGAAAGGAAAAGAAAACGAAGAAGCTTTAAGAGCATACAAACTTTGCTAGGGTAGGTCCCATCACACGCTGTCATTAACTCGTTCCTTCCAGAACGGATACGACTCAGGTTTGAGGACAGTAGCTTTTCTCTGCCCTGTATTTGGTCATGCTAGTCTGTGATGTTTCACAAGTTTAGACCAGCTAAAGCTCTGCCTACAGGCTTTGTTATAACTGCGTGGTGTCCTGTAAATGGTCCTAATGCCAATAGAAAGAAACATGGTCAGTGGAATCCTGGTGGAACTGGGGCTGGAACTGATAGTAAAATTAGAGTAGAGATACTGTGCACCTTCTTCTTGCTTATGCCAACAACTTATTCATCTCCCAGAGCCGTATAAATCAAGGTCAGTTTGCCTAAACCTTGAGCCGCTGAGCTATTGTGTAGGACAGAGAAATTATTTCACCTCCTGCATCTTCTCTACAGTGGGCCAAATCCTTCTGTACATTGCAGGACTGTAGCAAGGAGCTATGGGCACATTAGTATTTATGTAGTGCCTCGACAGAAGTCCGGTGTCCTCTTCAAATGGCCCCAGAAAGCAGTGCAGACACCTGGTGAGCTCTGTAGTTCAGAAACATTCCCTAGCTTATTTTGTTCCCTGGCAGAATATCTGGCAAAAGGGGGAAAATATTGTATTCCCCAGGTCCTCGAGGGACCACCGTGCCTCCCACAGAATATTAGGAATGTGTTCTTTTCTTCCAGGAGTTTAAAATTCAGTAATGTTGCTGTCATGATTGATACCAGTGGTGGATGTATCTGGTAGCAAGTAGGAGTAATTTCCAAACAGCGCTGCTGAGCCTGGTGATAAAGTATTTTGTTCAGTGAGCAGAGACATCTAACCAGGTGGAGTCAGACAAGGTCAAAGTGGGAATAAAGCATGGGTGGGTTTTTTTTGTTTGTTTTAACAGTGGCTGTGATTAACCATGAGAGAAAACAACAAAGCGGAGTGGTGAATTCTCTTTTTTTTCTTAAGGTATTCAGTATAAGGTTGTCTGTTTCCTACGTAGCAGTGAGGCACTACAGAGAAAGCAGGTGAAAACCTTTGGTCTGTGACATACAGGGCGGTGAAGTAGAAGACCTCATTTGCCTTTGGGCCTTTACAATTCGTAAGTATGGAGGTATTGTATTGTAAAATTAATAAAACCAATTAAAGTCTGCTTATAGAAGCAATCACAGAGGCTGTGCCCCCCTTTAGGGGGGCAGCTAGCTCCTCACAAACTCGTTTCCCTCAAAGCTTTGTTGGCACAACTCATCCACCCTTGGGGTAAGCAGTTCAGAGACCTCGGCCATCCAGACCTTGGCCACTGAGTGGCTGCCAATTAGTGTCAGCTTGGATTTGGACACTTGCCTACTAATAGCCAGGGCTGAGAAAAAAGAATTATAACAGCATCTGATGAGCAAGCTTTCCAAATCGTCTCACTCTAAACTGGTTGTCTCAATGGCCTTAATGCCTTGCCTGGTTACACTGTCAGGGATGAACTAGTGAATAGTGGCAAAACCGAATACAGTTCAGAGCCTTCCTCATCCATTGTCCCTCTACAGTTTGTGCTGGAAGAGAAGTAAAGAAAACTTCAACTGATCCCTTAATGCCTTTGACTGTAGATTGACTAAATGATGCTTGAATCCCTGCTTTGTTTCCAAAAGGTTGAGGATTTTCAAGTGTCACTAGCACAATGCAATTGTTTGTTAGATGAAAATTAAATAAACCAGAATGTATTATTAGCCTCCTGAGATCCTTTGCCATTAAGTATTTCATCACTCTCCCCTGAAAATGTCAGGATTGCGTTCCCGTCCCTCATCATTTATTTTCCTGTTTGTGAACTTCAGGTTTCTTCAGATCTGCCAGAGAAGTTTTCCCTGCACCTCCCAGTGAGTAAGTGCCAATTCAGTCACAACGATGTAATTTGACTTTGTCGTTAGTCACAAGTTACAGAGCTGCTTGATTACAGGTTGTTTAAAAGCCAGTGCTGATGTCGGGCGTCACTTCACTGACGGACAGCACAGAGGGATTTAGAAGCTCCCAGGCTTCAGAAATTTGTAGTGTTTACTCTGTATCGTCTCCTTTGCACCACAGGAAGAAGATCCTAGAGATTTTATGATCTGTGGACCTCACTGTGTTGTTAAAGTCCAGCTCCATGGCTAAATCTTGCAGCTCTGATTCGGTTCACTACTTTTTCTCCCTTTTTTGTTGCATGTCACAAATGTTGTGGTTGAATCAGAGCACAGGAAAAGGCAG
Organism: Aythya fuligula; assembly: GCF_009819795.1. Classification (NCBI taxonomy): domain Eukaryota; kingdom Metazoa; phylum Chordata; class Aves; order Anseriformes; family Anatidae; genus Aythya; species Aythya fuligula. Next base: position 2,380,582 of record NC_045585.1, on the reverse strand, counting down.
ACGGGGTGGGATGGCTCCAGTAGTGCTTGCGGGAGATCAGGGCTGTACCCAGGTGTGCTGAGGAACCAGCACCAACCTGCAAAACGGTCATGGCCTCGTATTCAGAGCCTGCAGGGAGCAGCCATGTGTGGTACTGGTGCTCATTGTGAGCAGAGAACCACCCAGTGCTGTTAGGGCTGTGTTCTTAGGGCTTTAGGAGTCCAAAAGGATCAGGGAAAGTGCACGTTTTATACCTTGCTCAAAAGTCTGAAATCTTAACGTGTCTTGACTGGCACCTGGGAAATATTCCTCTATAATCACAGCAAATTGAAAATAAGGAGAGTGGTGTGGTTTGCAGAGAGGCGAAGCTAAAATTCAGGTCCTGTAATCTGTCCTATTCCAGACCAATTGCCCTAAAGACCCAGAGGATGAAGCACAGAAGAGCCCTGATTTTCTCCCACGGACTGACTCTACCAGGGACTCTCTGGATCTCTCGTGAGCCTGCCCTACTAATGTAGATAAATGTGCTTCATCGGGGGTTCCCAAGCTCAGTGTTAGCGTTGAACTTTATTCCGTGAGACTGGCACTCCATCCTGCGTCTCAGGTCAAACACAGACCACCCCATAGGAAGTATATTTATATATACATACGTATAAATATATATGTGTATTGCTGCAGACACGTAGCAGCTGCACTCTGTACATATATGCTGACCCAGCACGTCTCGCCCCACAGCTCCCTTATGGAAAGTATCTTCTGTGGGAACAGAAATGGGATCAAAGAGCCCTTCAATAGTAGGAAACGCTTCTGGGTTTTGTATAATTAAATTAGGGGAAGAAATGCAGAACAGTGGTTAAGTATCGAGTAAGAAGAGACATGAGGAAGGGTAAGAGCCTGCATCTGGTAAGACTTAGACGTTTACAGCCAGCATATCCCAGGACCTGGAATTTGGGGCTGATTCAGGGGGAAAATGAGAATGACATTGTGCTTAGACATCCCTAAAATGCAATAAACAGCCAGAGAAAGAGGAACGAGAGGTTGTTCCTCTTCGCAGGACTTGAATTCAGATCTCTGGGGCATTCAGTGGGGTGTGGATATTTCTCCAAAGGAGACAGATGGAACAGACAGAGAACTGGAATGGGTCAGTCTGGGAATGGTGCTCTGATTATTTGGATTTTTTCAGCCCTAATTTATGCTCTGTTTCATGTCGTACCCACTTAGGATGGATGATATTTCTGGCAAAGAGCAAACATCTCATCAAGCAACTATTTCCAGATTCACTGTGCGCAGATGCAGATTTAAAAAGCAGATAAAAAAAAAAGAAAAAACACGGGAAGGTAAACCGAGATTTTCTTACCTGTGTCAACTTAAATAATAACATTGCTTAACAAATCAATCTAATTGCCAGTGAAATTCTGGCTCCTGTGCTGTCACTGCAGTGGAATGGTTCTGGCTCTCATTGCTAACATTTTTACGACATTTGATATTCTTCCCAAAGTCCTAGCTCCTGGCGTCATGCATTTACAAGAAAACTTTAGCTTTCATTTAAAAGTTAAAAAAAAAATCTGATGGTTCAGATTTTTGGATAGTTTGATGGATAGTTTGAACAGATGAGTCTATCTCAGCCTGTCTCATGATTTTGTCACTGTGTGACTGGTGGTTGTGATTTTTGGAGTCTTTGGGGTTAGCAACACTGGAATTACACTCCTTAGCAAGAGCTGAGTGTTTAGCCCTCGTGCATCCAGATTGAAGACAAAGCCTGAAATCTGCTGGGTGGGGTGGCAGAATTATTCATCGCCTTTCAATCACTAAATTCTAAATGGCACCATGATGTTTGAGAGGAGAGCGAGTGAAAATTACATTCGTGGTTCATTTATTCCAGGAGCCTGATGGTGGTGACTACAGCAAGCAAGAACATTTTGAAGACAAGGACAAGTCTCCCTGATGGGTAGTTCATGCTGGAAATCCATAGGTATGAATCACGAAACGTAGCACAACTCACTCCACGTTCTCTCTCTTGTTTTCAGCTTCAGTGGCTATTAATATTAGCATTTTTTTCTGCTCCTTTGCTGGATTATGAGTCAGTGGGACATAACATTTCAGGATGTGATAACAGCAGAGAACTGTTGGCCATGGGGATGTCAGTGGTATTTTTGCCATTGGCTTCAGGGTGGCTGTTATCAACCTAGGGCAACAAGGCCTTTGCAGTCTGTGTTTACAAAAAACACCCCTTGTGATTAGACAAAAAACTCGCCTCTTGACTCTTCATGGCTTATTTTCTCCCTGTTCAATGACTTAACACACACGCTCACACACAGCCATGTTCCATGACTCAAAGAGTGTTAAATACCCTTTTTTTCTCTAACCTGTGGCTGTCACTCCATAGAATAAGCTGGGGCTTTATTCTATTTTTTCTTTGTTCTTTTTCCCCTTTATTTCTGTTTTCCTTTTTGTCGCTGAGGGAACACACTGAAATGCTAATGAAGGAAATCTAGCTCGGAATATTCCCACAGTGGCTGGAATTCAGCGTTTTCTAATATAAAAACTATTGTTGTCCCAGCTTTTATTCATTTTACTTTATTATGTTATTATCAGCTGAACAATGAAAAGAAAAAAGCCTTTAGATCCTAGCTTCTCAGAGTACTGGATGACCGAGCCATGATGATATCAAGGGAGGGCTCGGGCTGCTTGCCTTACTCTGCCTTCTAAGTAAAAGGGTGGGAGGGACAGGAGGATCCTGAGCTTCTCTTTACTACTACAAGACCATATGGCCGATTCTACAGAAGAAAAGGGGTGATTCGTGAAAAGTTTTATTTACCTTCTGTGCAGAGAAATGCCAGGATAACATATTGCAGTCCCATTGTGCTTCCCTGGAATGCTGGTACAATTGGACACAGTTCTCCTCCCCAGGGAAACTTTTGCTTGCTCTTCCTTACTTTCCCCATCAGCAAATTTATTTCCTCTCCTGCCATGTAAACACCTTCTCTTTGACACTGCCTTCACAGGATAAGACAGCACCAGCCACTGTGTCAGTATCATCAATCAAAGTGATCTCGATTCTATGGGAAATTGCTGACTTGCTGTTCAGCTCCTGCAGTTAACCTGATACTGAGAGATCCCAGCTCATTTCTGAATCTCCCAGCGTGCTAATTCCCATTATACCATTGGTTAAACGATGGGGAATGGATGAATCACGAGCACTTCCTTTTTGTGCCTCTAAAACACCTTAAAAACCACGTTTAAACTGCTCCCGGTTTCTCACTCAAGTTGGATCCTGTCTGTTACTCTGAAATGATGTTCCCAGTTTTTGCTCATTAAAACACCGCTGTCTGCAGGAGTCAGCAGGTAGGGAGCAGGGAGCTGCACAGTATGAATGTCAAGACAGCAGCAGGCAGTTGAATCCCTGCTATGATGAGATACAGGCAAAAGCAGAGATCCCCACTTCACTTTTCTGGCCCAACTCTGTCATATTCTGGCTGCTGGTGACAAAGGAACATGGCCCAGAGCCCAATTACTTTGCCAGCAAGTGGGCAGGGTGGAGGATGGCTCATCCCCAAACAGTGGGAGCTGATCGGACCGTGTTCTGACAGGAGAACTGCTTCTGAATCGAGACTCGGATGATCCTGAAAAGAACAAGAGGCCAGCAAGCTGTATCTGATGGGTTTTTTACTGGTAACAAAAATCAGGTGGGTCCTTGAGGAAAATTTGGGATATTCAACACCCTAATAGACAAGTGGGAAGCTTTGTATTGTCCCAGCCTTGCAACGTAGAGGAGGACAGGTCAATTGTGCCTTTGCCAGCATGATTAAGGTAGATGAATTTCCGTATCTGATAGCTTGTAAACAGCTGCAATTTTTTTTTTTTTTGGCATGTCTGGTCACCTTTGGCTTCCAAAAGGAAGTTTCCTATTTCCAGCTGAGCTGCCTGGGTATGAACTCGTACCTCTGGAGCCCGAGAAAGGTGTTAAAATGGAATCAGCCACCTTATTAGAGCATATTAAAGTTATGATACCTATAACAAGTGCAACCCTCACAGGGAAACAGATGGATAAATCCACCAACCTCCAGCTTTTGGTGCATGTTCCCACTCCCTACCTGAGACATTGCATCAGTGGCAGAGAGAAAATTGCATTTTATGCTTCTGGTTTACCTCTAGTAAAAGTAGGCAGTTATCCTCCTGGACTCCAGTTCAAAAAACAACCACAAAACAGTAATTAGAAACCAGCCGCAGACGGGCACGTAGGCAGGATTAGAGGATTCCCTTGACAGGGCTTGTGTCAGTTCACAAGACTAATTTACTACTCTAAACATCCTCCAGCGTATCCTCTTTTCTGCTCTTCTTCGTCTTGAGAATGATTGACAAACACTAAAAGCCTCGCTTGCCCATTTCAGTAGCCTGCATTGTAATTTCCCCCATGGCACCCTGGATCACACTTTCTCTTTTGTCTTTTTTGTGTGTCTGAAAGCAGCAGCCACAACCAGAGAGATTTAAGCGAGCTTGCCACGAGAAATGGACAGCAAACCGGGCTCACAGGTCATTAGGATGAAGCATCAATCCTAACACAGGCCTGTTTGTGTCACACCCAAACCCTTTTTCATTATTCCGTCAGTTCTGTGTTTGTTTCATCTCAAGATGACCTGTAACTACTGTTATCTCTGATGCTGAGAAGTAACCTGAAAAATTCCTGGAGCAGCTCTGGGAGCCCCGCTGTCAGGTGTAACCTCGTCCTCAGCATCACCTTGCAAACTCGTCCCATCGCTCGGGGAACGCACTCAACTTCCAGACTCGCCTAGTTCTGAGCATTTCTTTTCACGTCTGTCTGTCTATTTCCCTTTCTAGGGACTTCAAGAAGAAAACAAACCAACCAACCGAAAAAAAACCACACAAACAGAGATGGACGAAGCAGGCTGTTATTGTAGCACAGCCCTAGGTGCCCCAACCAGCCTTAACTGCCCTGAGGAGCCTCATCTGGGACCTCTACCAGGACCTGCCCAGCGGCCCAGGAGCTGCACAGAAGGTCAGGCTCTTCTCCTTGCTCCAATCTGAGTGCTGCAGGGAGGCTCAGGCTTGTCCTTTGCTCGCTCTGCTTTGTTGCTTTACGTTTTTGAGGTGGTTTCAGGACATCAGGTGAACCTGCTGGTGATGCCACCTCTGCCTGCTTTGCTCAGGTACAGTGAGGACATGTTTTTGGTGGGGACGTGGCTGCTGCCTGCACTGTTGTCACCCTGGATCACCCTCCCTCAGGGAGCAGCCCTGCCTTTGCTGCTCCTTGACATTCAAATTCCTCCAGAAACCTGTTCTCAGCTTTCTATTTCGGCTTCAAGCAATCCATAGATTTGTTGGAGCCTCAGAGATCGTGGTTGCTCTACGATAATTATCACTAATTTAAAAAGCAATATTGATTCATTTAAGGCATCTTTTTTTTTTTTTTTTTTTTCTTGCTCTTAAAGAGCTTTGGTAAAATGTCAAACATTTGTGTAGAGCAGCAGGATTTTGTTTTTTGGCTGCGTCGAAAACAGAAGTTTTGCGATGAGAAGGTTTTGACTAATTTAGGAAAACTAAAATGCAGTTCTGTTGCTCAACAGCCTCCCTTGCTAGGTCACAGAGCTTTGTTTCCTCCAGTGAAGCAGCGCCTCGTGGCTCGAATACACGAGTGCGTGCAGTAAAATCCTCTGCTCGTGCTGGATGAGTGGGGTGCTGTAGCACAGCTATGTCTTGAGCAAGGAGCCAAACCCAGGCTGACCGCAGCGTGGCCAGCACTGAAGCTTTTAGAGCTGCTCTGGCTACGTGGATCACACCAGGGGTTGTTAGCCAGGGAAGCTCAGGTCCTATGGGCTGGCAGTAAGTGGCTCATAAGTGGCTAGCACTTGGGAACGTGGTCGTGAAGTCTTGCTGAAGAGAAATAATGGTCAAAGTCAGAAAAGGAGGCAGTGGATGTAGTAGATAATTGGGAGTAAAAGCCACAGAGTGGACAGGGAAGTGTCCTTTTCAGCCACCTTATCTGGAGGGCCGAACAGGCTACCTGCACGGAGTAGGGTGCTCTCACAGTCTGTCTGGAGCAAGCAGCAGTCGTCCTGAGTAAGAGGTATACAGAGAAAGTATTTCAAGTTCCTAAATAGTCCAGTAATCTATTCAGCTGATTAACTTATTCTTCTGCTGAGTATGTCCCTTCTACGCTTATCCTTATAGAAAAGGTTGATGCCAAGTATAGAATAAAGAAAGTTGGGTGGATACACCTGAAAATCTGCTTGGGAAGCAGTTGCAGAGAGCTGTAGATGCCTGCAAACTTCAGCCTTTATGTGCAACCTAATACAAGCACTGAAGTGTTAGGCATGGTTCCTCTTAGGCAATGACATTTATAGGAAGAATCTGTGCAGAATTTCACAGCTTTTTCTGTTTTTTTTTGGAGGAGGAGGTAATAGCAATTCAAAGGAAGATTAGCAGAATAAAGAGCACTTTACCCTATCTGACTTCCACTGCTGCAGGGCAGACAGAGCCTGGACTTACTGAGAACAGATACCTTTTATAGATGCCACTGCATGTGAACAAAGGACCTCACAGTTCATGCTGGATCTCAGATGAAACCCCTATTTAGGTGTTGTTACATCTTAACCCATTTCAGTCAGTCTAAGCCTGCCCTAAACTATCAAGGAAAAAGCACCTCTTGTTGCACTATGAAAGGAGTGTGTCTAGAGAGGAACTGAGATTTAACTATGGGAGTAAAAAGATTGATTGCAGATTTAATTAGAACTTTCCTAAATCCAGGTAAGTTTTGTTAAATAATTCGTGAGGGTATGTTGAATTCAAAGAAGCTCTTACGGGAAAGCTTTGAGTCTAAGAGCAAGTCCACTGGCCAGAGCTAAAGCAGCAGACGGAGTGCATGCAGCAGTGAAAACCTGACTTCTTCCAGGGGAGGTCATCTGTTTGGACACTCATTTTACACAAGTTTTGTGAAGGCTGAGTTTGCATTCCGACATGCAGTGAAAACAAATCTTAACCCACCTCATTTATTTTCATGCGACAGGATTATCATTCCCTGGCTTACTCCACAAGCACTGAAGCCAAGTGAGAAGGTGTATTGGACTTAAAGCCTTTGCACAGCCCCTTTGCCTGGAATGAAACTCCATCCAAGAAAGTAAGAAAGACATTACTCACACAGATTGCCACTGGCAGTCTTACACACTGATTTCAATTAAGGTATTGTCTCGTGGCAGGGAAACTCAAGTTGTTTCTGCAGTTATTTCAGTAAAACCTGCTGATCTGGTTGTTGTACCTTTATTCCACTCCTGATATCCTTCTGTTACTCTTGTACTCCCCATACATACACCCCAAAGCTTCCACCCCTGTTTATAATGCACCTGAGCAAGCCAAGTGTTACTTGTTTTAACTCGGCTCTTAGCTGGTGGAGCTGATGCTAATAGATGTGGGGATCGTGAGCATGCTGCAAATAAACCAGTAGCGGTTCCTGATCTGGGAACAGCTGCTGCATAGAGTGGCAAGCACCTGCCAGTCACCTGAAGGGGATTGTATAGCAAAGGATAAGAATTTCTGACTCATGGGGCATCCTTCACTCATTTGCTTCTGGAAGTCTACAAATAGCTGAAATGACCTGGAGCAGCTGATGGGACTATTTATGCATCTGTCCCATTACAAAAAAAAAACGCTGCAGGGCTGGGCTTTTGCACAACAAAGTTCTTGTTCTCCAACTGGCTGTATCACGAGCTCCTCGACTGCTACTGGCTTCAGCAGCAGAGAGGGGAGTGCTCTGTGCAGCAGAAAGTCAGCCCTCTGGAGCTAATCTGCTGCGTGATCCTCACTGGACCACTTCTATTACCTGTGCCTGCCTTTGCCTGTCTGCAGGGTAGATCTGAAAATGCTTATCTTTTGGGGAAGTGTTCTGCCTTGTAGAGATGTAGAGTGCCGTATAAAATCAGCTGTGGATGAGTGTCTGGTTTGGGGTGAAACTGTCTGCTTCAGGATGTTTTCTTGCTTGTTTTTGAAGACTTCTCTTGCGCCACTTGTCTGTTTATTTTTTATTTTTTGTCTCTAACAGTAACGAGTAGGTCTTGAAAGACTTGTTAAAGGCTTTAAAACTAACAAGACAAGAAAAACTAATAATACAGGGAAACTAACCTCAAGTAAGTTGCCTTATAAGGGATCAAAGAAAGATGCAAAGCCAGTCTTGAATCAAGAAAATTTCTTAAATCCAAAGCAAATTAGCAACAGCTCTGTGTGGGCAACCACATTAGCAAACGAAAAGTGTGTTTGATGCGTTCTCGCAAACCCTTTTTGGGTATGTTTCAGACATCTTGGCAACCAGCATTCCAACGTGCTGACATCCTGGGCAGCATGAGCCAGGCTTTTCAGGGCTCCCCCTTATGTAACATCGACATCTCAAACTCCAGCACTTCCCAGCATTGACCAACACAAAAGATTCTCTAGTGTTTGGTTTTTCAAGTGGCAACATTAGTGGCAGGTTTTTGTGAAACAACCTGGTGTTCTTGGTAAATCCACTAGAGGTTAATTGAAAGAGAACAGATTTCTATAGGGTTAAAAAAAATAATGATCCCTCAAATCTTTCTTTTAGTGCTTAGGTAATGCTGATTTTTTTTTTAGTCGTTCACATTATTCCACTACTAGCTAAAACTTCTATTACTTGATTTTTTCCTCTACAGCGTAAGCCTTTCCATAAGAAAAGCTACTGAAATTGAGCAACTCAGATTTAAGGTTCTGTGTTTCAAAAGCTTGTATTTAGTAGAGTTCTGCACAGCAAACTTTAGGGCAATATGCCACATACACTCAGATATAGGTATAACATTAGTATTCTGCTTTTAAATCCCGAAGTCTCATCAAAGGTGACTGAGCAAGGTTTAATTAAAATTCTAATTACTTTATGTTTCAGTGATAGCAAAGCAGAACAAATTTCTCCCCTTTAGAATTGCAACTGGTGAATAAATATTCATAGTCAGTGTGATGGTTGAAATGGCAGCCAGCGTTTGGCCAGTGGGCGCCGTGGGTTTCTGCATAGGATGCGAGCCAGAGAAGTGTAAAATTAGTTTGAAGGAGCCTCGCTGCTGTGTTGTGACTGGCCAGATGATAAATTAAAGAACATATTCGTTTGGAATATGGTGTTTCGTGGTGTGAAACCTTCTGGCAGGAGGCTGATTATTCTTCGTAGTGGGGAACCAGGTGCTGAGCGCTTTGGGAAATTTGGTCCCAAGGCTGTAAACTGCTGCTTTGACCCTGAATACTTTTATGTCTTGACCTTTGACAAATTTTTATCACCTGGAAAACCGGCCACAAACTTAAACACACACATAAAGGTACCATTCCTATAGCAGAGTTGGTCAGAAATTAGTCTTAGTTCTGAGAGAATATTTTCTGTATGGAAAAAGGCTGTTAAAATCTGTTCCACTATTTCAGAACTTTATGCTTCCCTTTCAAACCCAACAAAGCATCTCTGGCTCAGACTTTCATTTTTCACTTTCACCGTTTCGTGCTGGGGGATGTTTTGATTTTTTGACAGCTTTCCAATGGAAAACGATTCCCTCAGAGCTTTTCTGATCAGCTCTATTGTACGCAGGCCAAAACACGGCCCTCCCTTCAGGGAAGGTGCCCTACAAGCGGATTTCGCGTTACTTACCAAGAGGCATGACTACAAAAAAAGGGAGCCAGCACAGAACGAAGCATCCCACAACTATTCCCAGGGTCTTGGCAGCTTTCTTTTCCCTGGAGAACTTGAGGAGGCGCACCGAGAAGTGGTGCTTGCTCTTGGGGTTGGACGCGGACCCGCTCGTTTCGCGAGTGTTTTTCCGGTGGATCCGTAGGGTGACTTCTTCCGACCGGGATCTCTCTGTCTTCAGACCGGAGCTGAGCCCTTTGTTTTCCCTTTTGGCCACCACGTACACGCGGCAGTACATCACCAAGATGATGGTGAGGGGGAGGTAGAAGGAGCCTAGGGCAGAGAACAGCACGTAGCCAGGCTCTTCGGTGATCTGACAGATGGTTTCGTCTTCTGGGGCTGGCTCCTTCCAGCCAAAGAGAGGTCCGATGGATATCACCAGGGACAGTGCCCAAACGCACAGCAAAGCCAGGAGGCCTCTCTTCTCTGTCACTATGCTGGGGTACCTCAGCGGGTAGCTCACCCCGATGTACCTGTCTATGGAGATGATACAGAGGCTCATAATGGAAGCAGTGCAGCAAAGGACGTCGACGGCTGCCCAGATGTTGCAGAAGATTCTCCCAAAGGCCCAGTAGCCCAAAATCTCCATAGTGGCTGAGAAGGGCAGGACAGTGGAAGTCAAGAGGAGGTCAGCTACAGCCAGGTTAATTATATAATAGTGGGTAACGCTCTGAAGATGCCTGTGGCAGGCTACAGAGAGGATAACCAGGATATTACCCAAAACCCCAAAAATGATTAATCCCCCTAGAATAACACCGAGCAAAATGGCCTTGGAAATGTTCACGGGCCCCACGGAGTGGGTGCAGTTGGAGCAGTCAGATGAGTTTCCAGGGAGGAAGACCATGGTGAGTGGCTGACAGTGTTCATGCATGCACTTCACTCCCTTTTCGGGTAAAAAGAGTGATGAGATCAGTTCTCAGAGAGTCCTACAGGCGACATTTGCCTGGCTTCGCTGGGGAAAAGAGTTTTTAAGAAAGTCTTGGAAGTGCAGCACCAGGATTAACAAGAAGGATCCAGAAACAGAATAGAAAACCTGCTTTTATCCCTAAGTTCTTGCCATCCTAGCACAGTTAATAGCCACCATTTCAGTCAAATTTAACCCTTTGGCATTGTTCTTGGGGTGCAGAAGTGAGGCTGAGGCTCCTTCTCCTACATCCCAGGGTAGTGTGATGAGAAGGATTGCAGGAGGAATTACAGCTTAAAGTCATTTCTGCCTTCCTGGCAAGATTCGATGTTTAAGTACCATAAATATTCCAAAGGGCCTCAAATTTAGGTTTCTCTAAGAGGAAGTCACTGATGCTTTAATTGCGTTGCGTTAGTCCTGAGCCCATTTTACAAGTGCCTTAGCAGAAACCTGGCAGGGTGAAGGCTGCTGCTGTCTGCTCAGCGGTGTCATTTGAGATACCTGCCACCACTGGTCCTCAGGGGCTGAAGGGTCACTCAAAGCCTCCGCGTGCCGTGGAACAGTTGGCACCTGGGCCACGAATAGAAGTTGGTTTACATCAGCTTCTGGCTTGCTCTGAAGGGGAGAGCGAGGTTTGCCATGTGAGTGACGCAGGCTGTTGTGCTCCTTTCACATTATCACCCCCTGCAAGAGACAAAGACACAAACAATGTGTTTCCCAGAAGCAGTGCTCGCTTACTGCTATGGTTCCCATATAAGAATAGAGCGGGAAGCTATTTTAGGGAGCCTTCCTCAGGCTGGCTCCAGCCAGTGGAACCAACCTTTTTCAGCCCAGCATTGTTTAACAACTGAGGGACCAACGTGCATTTTGTTGCCTGAATTTTCTCCCCAGGCTCTCAGCAGAAGCCTGTTGTCCTGTAGGGACAGCAATCAATCCTAATTATCAGTTCACCTGCAGAGAGCGCCTCGGGAAGGGAGAAACCCGCAGGACGCAATTCAGGATGACAAACTGTGCAGCAGGTTTGTAAGTCCAGAGTTTAACCTGAGATGTATTTAAGTGACCCCATTACCCGTTGTGCTACTCATCAGTCCAGCTGAACAGCCCGTTTTAGGAATCTATAGGGAAAAGCAGTTTCTGCAAAGCAGAAGATGTTGCAAGGAACAAGTTTCCTACTGAGTGGCACAACATTTCAGAGGATCTGGAAGCCAAGCTCAGCCTCAGCTGACTAAATATGGAGAAAGGGTACATCAGATGGCAAAGTGAGGGTAAGCCTGGGAACTGAGACACGGGGGGCACGATGGAAAGCTACAAGTGTCAGCTGAAAGCAATAAGATGTGGATAGAGTGTTCCCATCCCAAATATTGATCAGACGTCTGGAAAAACCACCACTAAGTGTTCTGGTTAAGTCTAAGCTAAGGTAAGGCTCTGGGAGTAGGAGGAGGAGGTCTTTCAGATGAAGCCCTCTTGTTGCTCCTTACGCAAACACTGAGCAGCAACAACTGCCATGCAGCTGAGTCCCAAAACTGCATTTTCCCTCAGGCAAAGAGGGGCTGAAGCAAGTCTGACTGCAAGCCCTGAAATGCCCAGTTCACAAGCAGGGGGCATGGGGGAGGGGAGATAAAAGGTATTCCACAGTGGGAATTTGCCTTCCTTGCAGTGAAACAGAATTGGACCTTTGTATTTTCTTTTCCACAAGAGGGAACAAGTTGAAGAATAATTCCCAGAAAGGCAACGACAGATTTCAATCTGCACATCAATGAAAAGTGGCTAGCACTGAGCAGCTGTAACCACTCTAACCGTGGTCAGTACAGGTGGGCAAGAAAATTAAGAAATGATCCAACTTGCTTTTTAAGCACAAGAAACAAAACTTCCCAGCAAGCCGAGGAGACACAGCAAAAAAAGAATGACAGATCCATGCCCCAACCCCACCAGATAACATCCCACCTGCGGAGAGAGAAGGCTCAGAGCAAGAGCACGTCCCACACCCTGCTGCCTGCCCCGCTCCACGCTCACCTCTTAGTCTCTAGAAGGCAGCACAGCTCCTCTCAGCATCTGGAAGGGAGATTCACAGCACAGCACAGCAGGCTCCTCTCTTCACGCAGAGATGGGACTCTGCCTGCAGATCCACTGCCTCTCTCCCTCTCTCTCTCCCCCCTGGCGTTTTGGTGACTCAGCCTTGCTCTGCTCCCCTGGCCCCCGGTGCCTGTGCGGGGTCTGGCTCCAGCATCCCTCAAAGCAGCCTCCCCAGTTGCAGTGCTCAGCTCCACGCTGTCAAGGAGCAGCAGTAACTTTACAGCCCTGCTGATGTAGCAGGCAGTATCCTTGCCATTACCGTAATCCCCTGCCGTCCCCGTATTGCTCCGAAAGGAAGAGCACGGATCTGCTGCCAAGTGGTGCGTGCGGGGTGGTTTTTTCCATGCAAGCTCCCAGTTCCTGCGGAGATCCCACCGTGAAAGCCAGCTAGGAAGCTCCTGCTTGCGGGCTAACAAGTAAATCTTGTTGTGATACAGAAAGAGAGTTGTTTGCCAGATAAATGGGGGATGAAATAAAAAAGCAAGGGGTGCAGCCAGGCTGAGCACGCAGTCTGCACGCTGGGACAAAGTTCTGGGGTATCCAGCACAGCTAACCTGGAAGTGGGGGACAGGGAAAGCCTGGAGAGGTGGGCACTGAAGATTCCTCCTGTTTTTCCTGCTTTGTTTTAAGGAGAGTGAGAGCCACTGGCATGGTTTTAAATAGGAAGATTATAACTATTAAAGCGTACAGTTAGGGAAGCTGAGTGTAAAGCATCTTGGACACAGTGTGCTTTGGAGGAGAGGTTCATTTCTGCGTGGTTCTTTCAGATTCATTTTTTAAAAAGTGCCCTGAGTCACTGGTGATGAACAGATGAATATTAAACAGGTGGCCTGAAGTGAAAGGAGGGGAGCAGAAGACAGATGAGGATTTGACAGCCGGGAGAAAGCCATCCTGCAGCCTCAGGGGTGAGCCACGTGCCAGTTTCCCCACACCACCCCATCCACCTCCTCATCCTGGGCAACAGCCCTGAGAGGGAAAGCTGGGTTCACGTTTCCTGAACTGAGACAACTTTAAATGTGATGCTCAAATCCCCCAGGAGAGCACCAGGTGAGGGCTGGCACCACGAGTAACCCTTTTCCCTCCAGCAACCTGGGCTCAGCTTTCTCCTTGGATAGCTGTTGCTGCTGGGAGGGGATGTAAAAACAGGTAACGTGAATGTGTGATTTGTGCGGATGAGGCAGAGTTTGGGAAGGTGCAGTCATCCTTATCCTCTGACAGTTCCAGCTCCTGTGTCATCTGCAGGTTTGATTTTAGAACAAAAGATCCCACGAGAGGAAATTAGAAGGGGGGTGAGGGGAGGGGAGAATTCACACTGACTTTTAGAAGCTTGCGAGCTGTGAGAAGGAGAGGTTTGTAAATGCTCAGCCCCCATCCCTCCTCTGTCCTCCTGGCACCTGTGCTGCTTGTCCCATAGGTGCAAGGCTTGGCTTTGGAGGCTGTTCAGAAGCCTCGAGCTGACAGCAAGCCCCTGCACAGCCCGGACTGACACCCTGTGCCACGATTTCCCTGAGCAACAAAGGATGTCAGGAGAGGGAGAAGCCTAAATTAATAAAGGAAAGGTAGAGTTAGTAACGATCCTAAAAGACCATGATTTGTCAAACCTATTTTAGATGCTTGCCTCTGGATGAAGCAACTTGTGCTCTGTTGTCACACTGTACAATTACCTTAAAGGAGGCTACAGCGAGGTAGGGATCAGGCTCTTCTCCCAAGCACCAAGTGATAAGACAAGAAAATAGCCTTAATTTGCACCAGGGGAGGTTTAGGTTGGATATTAGGAAAATATTCGTCACCAGAAGGGTTGTGAAGTGTTGGAACAGGCTGCCCAGGGCAGTGGTTGAGGCACCATCCCTGGGGGGCTTCAGAAAACGCGTAGCTGTAGAGCTCAGTGATGGGATTTCATGGTGGCCTTGGCAGTGCTGGGTTAAAGGCTGGACCAGATGATCCTGGAGATCTTCTCCAACCTGGGTGATTTCTGATTCAATCAGAAACTGAGCCCAAGTGACTCAGGAGGAGGGACGAGGGGTGAACCCTGCCCAGGGTTTTGCTCCTCCGGGTCCGTGTGACCTCTTCATCCTAGTGGCTGCTTCCAAGCTCTTAAGTGCCCGATGGAAATAAATTTATGTTCGTAGCTTCAGCTATTAGCGCTGTGCTCAGAAACCATCAGCTCCCGATGAGTAATACCCTTGTTGGAGGACATCTTCCTGGAATGGAGGGAAGCAGAAGGAAGTGCCAGACAGCCCTAAAATCCTCCGAGAAAAATGAATGCATTGTGGTGAAGGATTCCTACAGCCCAGGGTCAGAAGGGGCACAGTTGATGTGTGTCATTAGGTGAGGAGGACAGGGTAGGATTACTGACACAGCTGAGTTTTAAGCAGTCTTTGTGCTCAGCTCTGCCAGGATCTGTGCCAGAGTTGCACGTGTCTGATATAAAAGTTCTGTGCTAATCAGAACGGATTCAGGATAAAGCAGTGGGAATGACAAAAATCTAGAAAACGTGACCTGTGGGGCTGGAAGAGGTGGAACTGTTTAATCTGAAGCTTTGCAGCTCTGAAGACAGGGCAAAGGCTGCTGGTAGAGGCTGTGAAATACCCAACACTGGGAGTTTTTAAGGCCAATTAGGCAAAGATCTGTCAGCAGTATTTACTGAGCTATGATCCTCTCTAAAGAGGGGACTAAACATCCTGTAGGATCCCACCCAACATCTTTTTCTGCAGGTAAGATCTGCAGAGAAAGGCCGGGCTCTGCATTCAGGCAGTGGGAAGAACGAGAGTCCTGAACGTGGTCCCTGCTTCTGCTGCAAGGGCTTCAGAAATCCATCAGAGAAGGTCTTTGGCAAGCCTGCTTCCAATCTTCTCTTCCCTATCTGTGAAGTATAATGCTTCCCTCTTGCTCCTCTTATTCATGGAGACTGTAATCCTGAGGGCAGGGTTGTCCCCAGCTCTGTCTAGATAGCATTTATCACAAACGAGCTCCTTTACTTACTGTATTGCCAATTATGTTCATTAGCAAGGAAGGGCTCCCAAGGGAGGGCTACAGGCAAATGGCACACAGCTGCTCGGTCACTTCCCAGCCTCTGGTCCTCTTTTATTCCCTAGCTTGGTTAAAATCAGAGCAGGGTCGGGCCAGATGGCCCCAGAGGTCCCTGCCAACCTTCGGTGTGCTGGGATTGTCTGAGACCAGCAGTGGAGTAACTTCAAGAGGTGCTGCAGGCTTTGATGAGATTGGAGCCGTTCACCCATTCAGAAAGCAATGGAGAGCACTGCATTGAGAGAGCAGCCCTCGGGGTTTAGTGGGGGTTTAGCTTATGCTTGGGTGAGAAAGAAAATCCACTCGAAGGCAAGCGATGTTAAATGTTGCCTATTAAACTTCAGCTCGAAGGAGGAGTAGTCCCATCCCTCTGTCTTTTAAGATTAGGAGAGCCCGAAGCTCATAGCACGGCCGAGTGGAAGATAAATGGGGCTGAACATTTTCCAAGCAGATCGGTTTGCTTGTTTATATTAAACACGTTTTAATAGCGAGGTGTTACAGGTGTCTGAAATTTTCCATCCTGGGATTCACGGGGACTTTTCTCACCATGCTGCTGAATCACTAAGCAGAGGCTGATTACCAGGAGAGGCAGAGCCATGCTTGGCATGCGGCTTCGTTAAAGCTAACGATAATTTCTCAGCTCGCAGCAGATGAAGATTTGGGCCACTGGATTTTGTGTCTGGTTGCGGGTCTGAAGACCTCCTAATTAGGGCTGTTGTTACAAGTTTATTTCCATGCAACTCATGGAGAATTTCCCAGTCTGACTTATGACTTGGGTGCTCTGATGAAGTCTAACCACGTATGGAGAGCAGTGCTATTTCGTAGCCTCGGGAAGATTGATTTTCACCTACTGCTGAAACAAATCTACCCAGAGCTGAGTGCCTACTTCAGTTTTCATTCCTCCTGCTTCTTTCTTGTTTACCTCCTGTGTCTTGCTGGGCCCTTTCCCATACCATTACTGCTGCTTTCCTGCAGTGAGACTTTATGCCACTTCTCTCTGCTTTAGCTTCGTCTGAATCTGCAATATGTAAAGTGGTTTAGGGGAGCAGAAGGTGAGTTTAAACAAGGCAGACCGAGCTAAGTAGGATTTAAGTGCTTCGTTCAGGTTTATATATGCTGCCTGCCCACCTGTGAGAAGCTCTGCAGCACCTGCCTTCAAGCTGCTGCCTCGATTTTTCTCCCTGAATCTCCCTTCCTCCTCCCAACTTCTGGCTGGTGAGGCAGGATCTTTGTAGAGCCAGGGCTTGTGCTTCCAGTGTGGCACACGCAGCTCTGTGTACAGCAGCCCTTACAACATCCCTGTGACGGGAACAATACCAGGGTGCTGCTTTATCTCGCCCAGATCTGAGCTAGATTTAGGTCTGGTCTTGTGCCTCAGCACTCACTGCAGGCCTGCAAGTTTTCTTTCCCATCCAAAGCACACAGCGCAGCTCTGAAAAAGCCTTTGGGAGAAGTCGTGTCTTTATTCAGAAACATTCCCTTAGTCCAGCAGCAGGGCTGGAAGACACCACGGGCTTTGTTTGTCCCCTCGTGTTGCTGTGAGTGTTGGCTGGTTGGCCAAGAGCAAGGCATCCTCTTGCCATATGGCCATAAGCGAGTGAGACCTCTGCTCAGCCTCCACCTCCCCAGTGGCCTGGAACAGCAGCTTTTGCCCAAATAATCTTCCAACAAAGCATAACAAGAAGTTCCAGCTGATATATAGGGCCTCTCGTCTCCGAGGAGCCCGTAGTACTTGTGTAGGGAAGGAGGGGCGATGCTCGTGATCCAGCAGCCTTTTCCACGGGCTCCCAAAACTTGTCTTCTGAGCTTACTGGACTCACTGTTAGGACAGAAACTGCCATGGCAAAATAAATCAGTGCTCCATCTAATCGGAGAGCCTGTCAAATAGGGGCCAGCACAAGATGTTCCAGAGAAAGAGATGGAAGCAGTCAGCGTGCCATAACTCCGCAGCGGGTCCGACAGGCAGCAGCATGCATAGACACGAGCACTGTAGGGTAACCAGATGAAAGGGAGATGACTTCACCTTCAAAATCCAATAGATTTGTTCAGTAGCTGTAGTACTCAGCACTGATGCAGCCTAAGGTGGCCACAGGTCAATTTTTTTCTGAATTAACAGATGCTCATCAGATAAGTGCCTTATTAGTAAGTGGAATCTAGCCAGGAGGACAATGTAGCAGGCATCTCCCTTCTGGCGTCAAAACCCAGATCGTATCTAACAGATCCGCTTGCCAAATCTCTTCAGGCTCTTTGCTGTAGACTTGATGACAGAATTTGGCTGCATCTTTAAGCCTTGGTTGTTCGAAGCTGGACCAGGAGCAAGGGGACTTTGTGCATCACCAAACAAAACTTCTGAGGAACAGAAACCCTGGTGCCTGTTTCTCCCGTTCCCATTTTCAAGATGAAGCCACCCAGATGCTCAGCCTTTTCAAGGCCTTTCTTGTCCTTTTGTGTTTTGTTTGTTTGTTTGTTTGTTTGTTTGTTTTTTGTTGTTGTTGTTTTTTCTTTTTTTCTTTTCTCCTTGCAATTCAGGAGTAATTGCATGAGCTGAACCAGCACAATGCAGCTCCCAGGTCCTGTCTGGAACCCCCGCACGCTCTGCCCTGGGTTCTCGCCCTTCGGCTCAGCAAAAATGACTGATCATCAATTTTGGAGAGGATTTTACCTGAATTTCCAAAAGCTGATGAAAAAAAAAAAGTGAATCTATAAAAAGCCACAGCTTTCACCTTCCCCAAGGCAGCCTGCTGCCCTGCCAGCCTAGCCCTGCAGCTGATGCTTTGGGGCTGACGGGTCGGGAGCCATCCCATGGCTTTTTTTTTGCCTAGGCTGAACTCTCCTGCTCCTTCTGACACATCTGCTCGCTTCCTCACCCATCTGCTCCATCATGTCTTGAGCACCACGGGGTCGGAGCTGCCGTTTTACTTCGGGTCTGAGCAGAGCAGAGCATGCTGTGCTCCTAATTAAGATATTGAGGTATTGCTGCACCACCACCACCAAGCAACTGCATTTTAGTTTTTTTTTTCCTCTCCTGGTGGCTCCTTCCTCTTAAGGACTTCCAATTGCAAAAGGAGCTCGCCGCTTCCATGTGCCTTGTACTGTGACAAAAATCACTGCTCATTTCCTCTTCTGTTCCCATTAATTGCCTTAAATTTTTTCGGCCTATAAAATTATCTACAACTTGTGTCTTGATGGCAAACCAGTAGACATAGGTGTTTGAGAGATGCTAGGCAGAGTTTTTCCCCTTAAAGCAACAAGCTGTAGCTTTCTTCCGCAGTACGTGAGCATTTTAGTAATAAGTTCTTTCTCCTGCCTCAGTTTTTGTCTCTCTAATCATTATTACTAAAATACACACACCAATAATTCCCTTCCTCTGAGCCAGCCTCTTAAGACTGCATAATACAATTACTGCAAATTAGCATCTTATGAAAAACAAAGAAACAGCACAAAGCCCAAAAACCCAAACAAACCCTCCCAACTGCCTGACATTTATAAACTCTCCTTAAAACACTAACAGGCGAGAGTGGTAATTAGATTTGCAGAGCAAAATGTTTTTACATGTGAAGGACTTTAATTCAATAGCTCTGCACATTTTATTTACGCTCGATCTGTGTCCCTGGAAGATTTGCAGTGGAAATGTCTTTTCTATAAGGTTTTTAGGTGAAGGAGTGATGCCCTGTGCAATTTATTGTCCTCCAGAGCCCTGGGGACGAGGCAGGTGAGGAAAAAATCCTCATGGTTCAGCAATGGGGGAAAAAAAATGAAAAAAAATCCCATAAATGAAAATATTTATATTCTTAATTTTTTTTTTTACTACTCAGTGCCCATTCTTCCTAATGTAGGAGGATAATAGTAAAATTGCCCTAGGCTCGGTTAGCAAATATGAGCTTTTTGTGAGGATTTCTAGATGGTACATGATGGGCAATCGTGAAACAAAATACAAGCCCAAATACACAATTTGTCCATTTTTAACATCACGTGGATTAGGAAGTGAGTTAAAAATAGGTCAAATTATTGAATTAGTCTCAGAAGCTCTTCAGTGTTCATGCAAGGAATAGTCTTACATGAAGAAGGTGCTGGAGCAAGTTCTTTCATTCCTGATCCTATTTTGGTATTTTTGAGCCTCCGGAGTACCTGTTTGTAAAGCTGCCCATAACAAAAGTTCCCCAATTTATTTATTTTTTCATGCTGATGAATCAAAGGTCAAAAAAGGAGCAATTTTTTCTGACATCTTTCACTGTCACAAGAATTACTAAATAGCTTAAATGTAAAATGGCAAAGTATTTGGGGTGAAAGCACAAAAAAAAAAATGGTAGAAATTGTTTTATTGTAAATCCAATTTACAGGGAAGAAATGATGTACTGTGCTGTCTGCTGTTCTTCAGACCCAAGCATAACTGCAAGCAGATTTCCAAGAAACTGAGTGCAATTACAAGAAAATGTGTCCTTCTCACTGATTCTTTCTAGGGACTAATTGGGCTCCATACTGCATAACATCTATAAATGTGAAAGGAACCGGATTATTCCACTCACACGGACAGGTTGTCATCTAGAGGTACGGACTGCTTGTTGCTGGGGCAGTAGAGCAGGATTCTGGGTTGTTCTGTGCCCTTGTGCCTGCTGGTATCATGTGAAAGAAGCCAAAAAAAAAGCAATGTTGCTCCTGCAGTGATGCTCAGGATTCGTGTTCAGGTCCTGGCACTGGTGAGTCAGCATTCGGAGTTGGCTTCTGGTTGCTGTCTTAGTTTTCTGGCACTTGCATTGCCTGTGTGTTGAGATAGGCAGAATTTATTGTCACTGAAATCACTTTCTTAGTGCTACGTGGCTGTTACCACCTCATAAATGCCATCTTATTTCAGAGGCATGGTGCTGGTGGTTCCCTTGATAACTCTTACCATCTCCCCACGGCACATTCTGCTTGTCAAGGTTTTTAACCTTTTTTTAAAGTGTTTTCTGAGTTTCCTGCAGGGTGTGCAACTGTCTTGGGCCTGTGGGAAGCAGCTCTTGATCTTGGAAAGAGGATCAAGCAATGAGGCATCCTTGTAGCTGCTCAGCTTGGAGCAGCCTCCTCCTTTACACTGCTCACTAGCAAGGACTGGTACAAAGGCAGACGTGTTCCTAATCACCCTCGTGTTAATAAATCCCCATCCCCAAGGGCTTGCAGAACAGGAGCTGGTGATGGTGTACGTATATTGGACTGCTTGCTCATCTTTTAGTGGGCCCCCATGCACAGATTTTCCCAGGCTGGCTGGTGTCAGAGTGCCAGCGCACGCTGCTTTTTGGCACAAACCTGGGGCACGATGTTCTCTATAGCCTGAAGGATGGACCCAAACCAAAGCGATTTTCCCCTCCAACATTTTCCGTGCACAAACAATACACAGAATTCCTCTGACCGAACGTCACAGAAAGCAGGCTCGAGTGCTGGATTTCACTCTGCAGCTTCGTCCTAAACTTAACGTGGTGTGGGGAGGTGGAGGAAGCAGCCCCATCACTTATTTTTAGGTGCCTCACTCTGTTCCTAGGCAATGGGAACAAGTACATCACTGGCTGAAGCAGCTAGAGCAGGAGACTGAGTGCTGGCTGACACAAGTTCTTGTCCCACAGACTGGAAAATCCCATGCAAAGGATGCTGATCCAGGAGCAAATTGAATTTAGAAAGTGTCTTTGAGAGTGGGTAGGGAATGCTGCTGCTGCTGCCTATTTGAGCATTGGTTTAGCAGATGCCAAGGGGGGGAAGAAGTCCCTCTTGCTTAGGACATCAGCATGATTTGCTCAGGAGAATAATAATAATAATAAAAATAAATAATAATAACAATAATGATGGAGTTCCTGGGATCTTGGAGCACGCTGCTGCTGGATCTTACACTCACAGTGCTCCAACACACTTGGGCTCAAACAGGGATTCATCTTAGCAAAGAGGTGAAGGTGATCAAGGAAGAGCAGCTAAATGAAAAAAGTTGTGCATTTAGTTGCTTCATTGGGTAAACAATGAGTAGGATCTCACAATATTTTTTTTTCCAAATGAATTTTCTTACAAAAACAATACTCAGGATAATAAAAAATGACCGTGCTGATTTCCCAGGGGCAACACTAACCAAGCAGCATTATTAAGGAATAAATAAATAAAAAAAAACTTGTGTTAAACACTGTAGCTCTCAGGGGCTGGCAAAGTAGTCATTTACTCACATCACCTGAAATTAATTGCTTCTTGCGGGGGGGGTTACCCACCACAGTAAAAATACACCTCAAAAATTAGTTGTGAAAGCTATGTTTTCTTTGAAATGAAAAGAACTATTGTAACTGCATTTTCCTGCTTTCATTCTGCCTGATGTGGGAGACTATTAGTGAGCTGAACTATAAATGTTTCGCTGATAGAAAACTAGAAATGAATTGTTGTTCCTTGCAATTTTTGCCTCCCACTCTTTACAGCATAGCAGAACACAAAACTCTCAAATCATCAGAATTGGATAGGAACTGCAGGGCTTTTTTATTTTATTTTAGAAATTGAGTGTCTGGAGTGATGCACGGTCTTTTCAAAAAAAAAATAAAACAAAAGTAAAAAATTGAACGCTAGGCAGAAAACGAAGGGGTTTTTTTGCATGATGCCAGTGCCAAGCCTAGAGGAAGGGTATTCTGAGATGTTTCACAGACAAGCAGGAAGCCCATAAGAAAAGAAGCAGTCGATGAACTGGAAAGGTATGCAGCATCCATAGCCACCGAGGGAAATTCAGATGGAAAAGCTCTCGCTAGGGCGAGTTAACGCTTCAGTCAGTCAATATCAGCAAAACCTCACTAACTTCACAGCTATTTGTGCAGTGAACTATCTAGCGGGAGGAAAGCTATCAACTATCTGTGCTGACTTCCAGCGGTTTTTGTCCAAAAAGTGCAGATTATTGAAGGCTTGGTGTTGACCTGGCAGTCGCTAATGGGTAGCAGACAAAGCAGGAATTCTCTTTAAAGCCGTCGCGTGGACCTGTGTGCGTACGTAATCCCCGTCCTGACCTCTGTCCAAAAATATTCTTATTAGAGCCCAGTAAGGGAGGATAAACCCATTTTGTGGTAACTGCTGAAGTTTCATGTTTCAGTTTCATCCCGGGTTAGAAAAGCAGCAAAGGCTTTCTCCAAACCAGAGTGGCATCAGTTCTCCTTTTGTGCATCGCTGCTGCATGGTGGATCGCGCGAACTCAGGAGCTAATTCTAAGCAGATGGACCTGATTTTAGTCACTCTTTTTTTTTTGCCAGCTCCTCCATTTCTGTGTCAGCAAGAAATCCAGCCACATTGGGAAGCGTCCTCCTTTTACTTCTATACAAGGCAAACCCAAGCGCTTCTGCTGTCGCATTTACTTCTTGGCCCCCGTGAGTTTCAACCAACAGCCACGGCTTTCGCTTTAGGTCAGTGTTCAAGCAGTTCCCAAGCTTTTCTGCCTGCTCTCATTGAGCAAACAGTGGCTTCATATTTTCGTGCTGTAAAACTTTTCCTGTTTGCTGGCACTCCGTGTGCGGGCACAACGGAGCTCTTAAGGGGAGAGACCGGTCTGCGCTGGGCATTGGGAATGCACCGAGCTGGGAGGTTAAAGTATGCCTGACACAGAATCAGGGGGTGGTTTGGGTTGGAAGGGACCCTTAAGGGTCTCCCAGGTCCATCCCCCTGCCGTGGGGGTGTTGCTGTGGCTGGACCAGGCTGCCCAAAGCCCATCCAGCCTGGCCTTGGGCACCGCCAGGGATGGGGCAGCCCCAGCTTCCCTGGGCAGCCTTCCATCAGCGTGCACCCAAATGTTTGTGCTGGAAAGTGGTTTTCTAAGGATTTTAATTTGTTTTTACCGTGTTAAAGTAACAGTAACACTAGCAAAATCAGTCATGCCTTAAATTCAGACTGAATTTTTGCCTGTACGATAAGCAACAAAACTATCTAACATTATGTTTCCGTAAGAACCCCTGCCATCCACTGACAGCACCCTAATGTAGTAGTCCCACCTCGTATGACATCCCTTTCTGGATGGATCTTCCCTTTTAAATCACATCCTGGTTTCTGGGATACCCAGCCACAGGTAACTCGCTGCCGAAGCAATGTGTCTGTGACATTATCCCCTTCCCTCTTTGCTCTCTGAGATTCCTGTAACACAATATTGTGTGGGGAACATCTGCTGTATCATTCTTTTAATTCTTTTAATTTTCTAGGTGTGTAATGAACGTAGAAATCTGCTGGTTCGGCCCAGCAAAATGTCCTGTCCTTTGAGCAGGGCCCTGCCATTTGTGCTCTGAATAGCAAAGCACCAGGACAGGAGCTGGCTCCATCTCACACTCCCTGGCCATTCACTGCATTTACACCCTGTTCTCCGCAGGAACGTCAGAGCATCTGGAATAAATCAGGTCTTGGAAGCCACCCGTTTATGCGCAGGCTCCAGTTTGGGGGTTTAAATGATGTGGGATGGTGTGATGAAAGCCACCCAGAGCTGCCTTGTTTCTAGCTCACGATTTAAAGACTAAAAGCCTCACCCATCCTTCAGCTGTCCTGTGCCTTACAGGAAAGGGAGGCATGTCATGAAAACAGGGGAGGCAGCTCCAGCACTGCAATACTTGAGAACCCAATGAATATTAAGCGAGTGTTATTAAAGTTATTTAAGGGTTCTTAAATTATTCTGGGCCTATAAAAACCTGAGGCAGATTAAATAATGGCTTCTGGGAGGAGAGGATTGATCCCAGGCATCCCAAGTAACCTTCTGCTCGGTCCTTGTGGCTTTTTCTTTCTTGCTGGTGCCCTGCATCTGCAGCCAGCTGTAAAGCTGCTGCTGTGGGTGCTCAGCAAGATGTACAGCAGCTGCTCCGTGCAGACCGATGCCCTTGTCACAGTCAAATGTGATGTCTTTAAATCACATTTAAAGCTGAGGAATACTAACAAGGGATAGGGGACAGTTGTTACTGGGCTTATTCTCTGGCTATGCACTTGTATTTATTTTTCCCTGTGCACTATAACATCTTTCACAGACGTGGCGTTTATGAGAGATCAGTATAAAGAATGGCAGAGCAGTATAGGAAGAGCAAGATTTATGGTTTAGGTGCAGGACCGGGGACAGGCAGAGCAAAGCCCTCTAGTTTGAGTGGATTGTAAAATGGAGATAAAATGATCTTTCTGTAGGGCTACTCCTGAGTTAAACTAAATATGAACTGTGAGCATGATGAGACAGCCGACAATATAATACTCGGGACCACTTGGTTATTATTTTTATATCATCCAGCTTGTCACTGGCTTCTGCATCCCATATCCCAGCTTCTGTAGGTGCCTGCAGAGCGGTTCCTGGGCGTTCCCAAAGCTGGGACTGGGAATTCAAAATCTCTTGTGATGCAGAGAGCCGGGACGAGGAATGAAGCAACCCTAATTCTGAAATGTCTGTATTTTTAGGGAGCTGATTTGTTATGTGCTAAGCGGTGCCTTGGGAATCTCTTTGCTTGAAACAAACCGAGGCTCTCTGGCGTTCGGCTGGCAGGCTGCTGCAGGGCTTTCACATCTCAGAAACTGCTCATTTGTGGCTGGCTAAAATTTCATTGCGACTCCATCAAGAAAACAACAAGATGGAGAAACAATTAAAAAATATTCTAACGTGTGCAATAGCTGGTGGTGGGGAGCAGCGCGAGCTCTTCCAGGCTTGCAGATTTGAAACTGATTCCAGGCTTACAGATTTGACTTACATTTGAAAGTCTTTCCTGAAAAAAAAAACCAACTTGTTAGGGCTCCTGGTGGTTCCCAAATTCTCCTGTGCAGTGTTGTTGTGGCCGGGTGATCGCCGTGCCTGCAGAAATCGCGGTGCAGTTCCCTCCAGCTCAGCCCCAATTTCTCTGTTTTTCAGACCAATCTGTTTGCAAAGCACCACAAGAGGCAGGCATTCGATCACTTGCAGTGGGAGCTGAGCTCAGCATCTAAAACAGCCGCTCCCTGGGACATTTCTCTTTATTCTTGACTAGGACATTGGCCATCCTGGGCACTCAGCCTTGCCCCAAGGCAGCGCGTCTGACTACAAATCTCCTTCTGCCACGTCTCTGCTTTCTGTGCTGAGCACCTAGATAATTGCGTTTCATCCAGAGGAATGTCCTTTGCCTGCTTAGAAGCAATGTTTGGATATTACAGTAAATATCTCTTTAGGTGAAAACCAATTTAAGCAGGGAGCTGAGCAAAGTTATGAACAGTCAAGTGGGGCTGGATCCAGTCATTTACTCCCAATGCCTCTGGGTGGGTAAGGCAGGTTTAGCTGTAGGAAACGGATTAAATGATGGCCATGGGGCATATCAGAGAGGAAAGTAATGCGTCCATTTTCCATTTTCGTGAATTTATTGCTCCTTTAGAGATGTTCCCAGGGCACCAGTGTATTTGGGAATGACGGCGGTGCTGGTTAGCAGCCAGGCGCAGCAGCAAGCCCCGATCAGCCTGGCTTGCCAGAAAGGCAGCGTTTTGTGGTCGGCCCAGATTTTTCTTCTGCCTTCAGAGATATTTCCTGCCGTTGACTCATCTGCGTCTCTGCCCATGACTGAAGACTCAAAACATCAAGGTCAGGAAAGCACGTGATCAAGATGCTTATCAAGACCTGCCCGGGCAGAATTTGGCCAGAAAACCCGTTGAGAAAACAGCGAGACCGCGTGTGAAACTGCACCAACTGCTAGCTCAGGGCTGGCTCGGACATCTCTTGGTTGGTACCTTGAATTCAGAATGCTTTCTCCTGACAGACACGGGGAGAGCGGATAGCCAAAGCAAAATGTAGTCAACTGGAGTTGTCTATTTTTAGAGCTAAGGGAAAATAACTGGTTCCAGAGCTGAGCGGAGACATACGTTACAGGCCTGACATGCATTTACTCTGAGGACTTGCTCTTGGGATGGAGCAGGGAGTGGTTTGATTTTATTAATGTGAGACAGCAAGAAAAGATGGTAGGGCACGGGGTCAACAAGGGCTGTCTGGCTGGCAACTGGAAGGGTTTTGAAAAGCCTGTGGTTTAACCCTGGATGAATTTGATTTTTTTCTTTTTTTTTGGAGTGTTCTTCAAAAGCAAACCTCATTGCCATGCAGCAGGGATGCTCACAAGTCCCACGCTTGCACAAGCAGACCTGTATCCGTGACTGCTGACCAGCCTCTGCCTCCAGCCAGGGGCTCTGAGACCCTTCCAGCCTCCCTGGGGGCCAGGAGAGCCTTTGCTTTGTGTGCAAATTAAACCCCAGACAGTCCTGAAAATGCCAGTGTGTGGCGGGTACACAAACGCAGCTTCAGCACTTCAGGACTTTTTTTTTCTGTAAAATAACTTGGCTAGCATAGCAATCTGCCACTCACTAGGTAGCGTTCCTGCCATCCCCAAAAACATTAGAAATAGAAAGATATTGGATTGTGCTGCTAGAGTGGGCTCCAACAAAAAACTGCAGACCGGAGAAATATCTGTCTGAGCTCTCAAGGGAAGGTCTGGCTGGGTTGCTGCTCACTTCTGATCATTAAATCTTCCTGGGATGGACTCAAGTTTTTCCTTCCAATGTGCTACTTGTGCACGGTGCTTTAGTAGGGGTTCTAGATCTATCTAGGGAAGCCTACAGCAAGGCCAACACAACCCTTCTGTGCAGTTTTCCCAGGAGAAACAAAACCTTTCAGGCTTGTGGTGGGGCTGTCCCACACCACGGACAAGGCTTTGGCTCTCATAGTAAAGAAATGGTGTTGAGTTCGCAGGGATTGACGGTGATTTTTAAAGAGAAGGTAGCAAAGATGCACAGAATTGTGTGATGGTGGAGAATGGATAAAAATAGTTGAGGACAGGGCAAGTGTCTCATTGTATGTGTGGGGTAAATGAGAGTCTAAGGAAAATGAGAATCTGTATGCATGAGGTAAATGAGAAATCTGATGAAGGAGAAATATGTGTATGGGAAATCAGTGGGTCTTGCTACTGTACCTTCCCCAATCCACTTCAAAATTGCCTGGACAGAGTACCTGATGCACAGAAGTGAACAAAAGCCTCTACAGCACCCTACAGCACCCCGTTACCGATTACCTACATCCTCTGAAACCCGCTGACTGACCAACTAGCCCTCGTTTCAGAAAGACCTGATCTCGGTGAAAAACAAAAGCCATCATTTTTGTAACCTCCTCAATAGCAAGACTTGTGGAATGGGAATCCTTCGAGGGACAGGGACCTGCTCCACCTATGTTGAAGGACATCCCTTTCCCCTCACAGAAGGGAAAACACATTTCCACAGCCCTTTTAGCCTGCTCTCCCTTCGTCTCTAGCCCATGGCACAGCCAGGTGACAAGCGTGGCTTGGAGATGGAGAAAAGTCCTGTGGTACCCGTAATGATAATTGTGGTAGATTTTCCTTTCTTGGATGTCAGCCATCAGGAGGCTGCTTTGATTCAGATCCTAATTAACAACCCAGATTCGGAGAGGTCTTAAAACATGCACGTGGTGATTTCAGCCCATCTCTGGTTAGATCCAGGCTCCTAGGAGCTGCGGGAGGGGCAAATTGTTCCCCGTTTCTAATAACTCCTGATAACTTCTTCCTTTGCAAAGGCAAAGGGAACTATTTTTCTTCTAGGCTCCTTTCCATCAATAGATATCGATCACTTAACAAAGCTAGTCTTTCAGCTACGGAAGGCCTTTGATTAAAATTTTACTTGGCAGCCTCTTGGACGAGATATTTTATCATCATCATGAACACTAGGGCCCCATAATGTGAAAAAGGAAATGAAATGAGGAGGCAGTAACCTGAAGTAAGAACTGAAAAATTATGTATTAAATGCCAGACACATACTCTTAGATAATACTGTGCCACTTTACATATTGTACAGTCAATTAGATTTTATAGGGATGGCTGTAATTACTGCAGAAAAATCTCAGGGGCTAAAGAAAAATAGAAAAAAAAATCTATTTAAGCATTTTGAATAGCATCTGTGAATCTCAGTGTTTTGGTGAAGAGGCTGTAGATTTTTTGCTGTGTTCTTGTGGTGCATCAAATTCTCTCCACCTCAGAAAACCGAGGTGCATTTTCGACAGCAAACAAAATGTCCCCTACAAAATCTGTTCTGATATAGCTGAATTTTCAATCTTTCTCTGTTTTTTTTTTTTTTTTTTTTGCCAGAAAACTCTGTACCTCATGGGGAGATGGCTGATATTAGGGATAAATGCGACTGGAGATGAGTCAGCTGCAGAGGGAGGAGAGGACTGCTCAAGTAACTTGCTGGAGAAAGAGAAAATAACATTTGAGATTCGAGGAAAAGGAGGCAAGCATGGCTTTATTTAGCTGTAAGGCAGCAAGGGTGATCAGGGATGACAAAAGAAGAGCCAGGAAAGCATTGATTCTGTTGCAAATGATCCGTTGTGGGCTATGATAGCATCTGGGTTAACTCTTTTTTAGGTGCTACCCTAAACTCTTTGAGCAAGGAGCTCTTTAGGGCTTGTGCAGTGCTACTGAAGAACTAATGCCATATTGAGCTGAAGAACAAATTTGGTTAAGCATGTTCCTCTGAAAAGACATCTGTTTTTAAATTCACGGTAAATACTTGCAACCACAGTCATTCCGGGAGGATGAAGGAGGCATCCAGAGCTTTTGTCATTTCCCTGGGTAATGGGACTGATGTGGGGACCTCCAATATCAAAGCCCTACAGGCTTGACAATTGCTCGGGAGGAATGTCACCTCTCACAGCAGAACCAAGCTGCTGTTGAGGAGGACATGAAAGTGAGCAGACACATGGCAGAAAGCACATGAAGTTATTAATGATCTGTTAATTATTTGGCTTCCTGTGCTGCTTCCAAGTGCTAACATGACAAGTCAGCAAATACAAAGGAAATGGAGGTTTGGTTGAACAAAATGTAGGAAGTGGCAGTCTAGTTGTTCTTTTCCAGGCAGGTAAGTGCTAATTAGTGTATTCATCTAATTACACCCAGCTCTGCAATGAATGTGCTTGTATCTGACCTAGCTACTTTGTTTGCCTTTATAATATATAGATAGAGATGTAAACACAGACAAAAAGTGAATTTTTTGTCAACAAATTGAAGGTCCTACAGCTTGTATTATCTCTCCCACTCCGTGAGAAGATAATTAAGCAAGGACAACAGTTTCCTGACTGAGGGGGGATCTCTTATGACCTCAATTAGAGCATGGGAAAGATTGAAATGTTTTTCTTTGGTTTTAACCTAATTCTCTCACCAGGCCTTTTCTTCAAAGGCCGTGGATCAAAAACTTTTTGAATGGTTATTAGATCTTTATCTGAGAGTAAGAAAAATAGCACAACATCTGGAAAGGTTAATGCTGATTGACAAATCCTTCTTTTAAAAGGCAAAGCTATATCTCTGTGACCTAGAGCTGCCAGCAGTAAAGGAATTGTGCAGCCTGAGGAAGGATGGCGCAGGACACACAAACAACCCCCTGGAAGTGGGGTCCTGGGAGAGATCCCCCAGGAAAGGAGAGCAGTGGTACTAAGGGGAGGAGAAGCTCACGAGTCCCAGTTCTCACAACCCCTGTAATGAGAGGATTTGAGGTTTTGTTGAAACTGAATTTGTTCTTCAAAGCCCATATGCGTGCCCTTCCACTGCACCCGCTACACAACAGAAATAGGTAAATGGAGACACATTTACTGATCCCTCTAAATGTAGAAATAGTAGTGTTCTCATTATACAGGCAAGAAAGTGCCTTGTGGTTTATCTTCTTCTTCTCCTTTGTCTTGAAATGTTACAAGGTCCAGATTTCACTATGGCTGGAAAAATACAGCTTCAAAGGCCACCATTACAGAAAGTGCTGCAGTGTAGGTTTTCTATCAGAATGAAAGGTTTTTGTGGCACAATATTGAAGGGCTGAACTCAGATTTTCTGCTTGTTTGGTTGTGGCTGGCTGGAATATTTTCTCCGTGACTTTTCTCATCTGGTCACCATTTGCAATCAGTTACGGTAAATGACAATTTTGCTTGCTTGGCAGTACTAAGAGCTAATAAATTTAAGGAAAGCTATTTGATACAAACAAATCAACGCTCATTGATTTTAGTTTTTCACCTCGAGTCTTTTGTCTGTCATTTCAGTGTATTAATGAGCTCATTAATAGTTCTAGAGAAGACTGGAAGGTGTGGTCACTCAACTTCATCCATCAGTCGTACACCTGCTGCTGTCAACACGAAATGGTGCTACACCACCAGAATGGGATATGAAACTATTACTATAATGGAGACAGCAGTGTAGGTCAGTCTTCTATTATTCATAGTAAACTATATTTAGAGCTTAATAGCTCCACTCTGCATTGACTCATGGGTACATGGCATACATATTAATAAGTTACATTCCACTAACAACAAAAGCGTGACGTTGGTTTTCAGGCATCTGCGTCTTTGTAGTATTTCTGGTTGATGTGTCACTGTTAGGTGTCATCAATGTATACCAGCCTATCGAGTCATGACTCATCAGTCTTATCTTGGAAGACTGTATCATACACGATTACCCAACCCCAAGATATTTACTGTTGTGTTCTAAAGCAAGCACGGTCACATAGCCTTGATGTTGTTTGTGATAACAGAAACCCCCCTTTATTATTTCGGCTGAGTAGACTTTATATTTATGCATAACTCTGTGCTTTAGCACACTAAGCCACCACATCTTCGTTGCTACTCCCAAATACCAGTAGACCTCAGTGAAGAACCTCAAGCTGCCAAGCAAGAAGGAAGATGGTAGATAAGAAGAACAATAGGCAGACAAGTAATAAAAATTCAGCTTCTTATAGCTAGATCCCAAAGATGATCATTTGTATTCAGCCTTAAGATGTAGCAGATTGGAATACATTTAGCTGGTGATACTTCTCCCTTTGTTGTCTTATCAGTTTGGATTCAAAGGCATTACTATTGGACGGTTACTCAAAACCTGATCTGTTCTCTCTCTGAGCTTTAATAATTAAACCCGTTCAATGAAATGAATTCATTGCGGTGCTAAGACAATGTGGTTTCAAAACCACCAGCTTTTATGTTGATTAAAATATTTCCCTAGGCTGCGATAAGCAGCCAACAGCTGGCTTAGAGTTTCTTGGTAAGTAGGATTGCTGTGTCTAATTCTCATATCTTCTGGAAAAGAACACAACCTTGTTATAAAGGAAGAGGTCAAAGGATGCACAAGCTGAAACTCACAATTTAATTCTACCTTTAGGTGAGTTTTAAGTATGGTTGTGTCTGCCAAATGGCTGTAGTTAAGGGGTGGATATTTCTGAAGCCCAAAGTACCCGCTCGTGGCAAAATCACTCTCGTTGAGTTTCAAAGACAGGTGGATGAAGAGAGGCTGACAGAATTATATCCCCAAAAGGTTAAGCCTGTCAGAAACCAGCCTGAAATGCACTGCATTAACTTTGCCCTTTATCGAAGTAAATATTTATTGGCCACATGAACTAAACCAGAGCAGAAGCCTTCGCGTTGGTTGCAAGGAGCTCCCAGATTCATGCAGAAGGTTGTGGGAGAAGCAACAAATCCAGCAGCAGAAACTGCCCAAACTTTCATTTGTTTCTCTCCCCATTTCGATTCAAAGCTTACAATGTCTTTATGATAGCACAGCTACAAATAAGTTGGCTGTTCATCCACCGTGAAATGATTTTTTAAATTTGTATCCATTATCTGAATAGGAAGAGGCACTGCTTCTCTTGTTTATTGTGCTAGCAAAAGAGCTTCCAGTAACACAGAGATTATTTTCGGGATAGCTTTTCAGGATAGCTGACTGTCTTCTTGTTTTGTTAGCTCTGTTGAACTAGTTTGCAACACCAGTGCCAGCTTCTTAGGAAAGTTTGTTGGCCTCATCTTCTTTGAACTAATTAGTTGGATGTAACGTCCTTGCCTGAAGCATCAGATGAAAGGGTATAGATTTTGTTAATGGCTGTCATTCAATTTGATTCTCTCTCTGGCAAGAAAACCTGAAATACTATACTATACCAACTACTATTTTCTTTTGCACTTTCCAAACTTTGCTTCACTGTTTCATGAGACAGCAGGTGACACGGTTCCCTCCAGGCACATCCACGCTGAAGTCAAAACTGGCAGATGCTTGATGTACCGTGCGGAGGTGTGTCTGCTGTGGGATGGAGCCTGCACTTCAATGTCATGCTGAAGCCGTTCCCCTAGCAAAAATGAACTCTTGCTTAGTTTATCCAGGTAGTTCCAATCTATACCTGTAGTGGAGACAGCTCTTTTACAGACTACTGCTCGTGGAAAGTATTTAGAAAGCTTTTAGCTCCTGCCATAGCCTCTTTGCAAAATACCTGTGTGTGAATTTGCAGTCCTTGCTATAAATCTGGCATTTTAGTACTTGAATATGTTACAAGCTTAGTTTTGGGGAGAAAAATGCTTTGCCAAATAATATTGTTAGTTAAATAAAATGTTTTGAAATGCCAACAATACCATTCTCTATTATGCAGCGCTGCATTATTTCTTTGTAACTGAGTAAGAATAGCTGAAAGCAGATGTAAATTGTTCAGCCTAATGCAATTATTTGCATTCAGTGAAAGGTTGAAAGTAAAGATCATAAAGTGAACATTTAAATCCTTTCAAATTTAATCATATAAGAAGTCTTTAGCAAATGATTTGACCTTTAACAAAAGTTTTTCAATATTTATGAAGAACTGTAATGATATTCTTTCCCACTTAATTGCTGCCTGCACAGAGATAAGCTTTTGTTCTGTTCACGGTCCTTAGGATTCCATTTGAATAACCATCCTCCATTGGGGGGTGTTTGTGGATTTCTTTGAAGTCAAAGCAAATCAGGGATGCAACAGTAGCTAATTCTGCACTAGTGGTCATGTTGAATTGTAAACAGAAAAACCCTCTTGTATCGGTGATTTACTTAATGGCAAGCTATACATGCATTCCCTCATACGCAATGTAAATAAAAATAAAAAAATTTGATCTGATTTACTGAAGAACGTTGATCTAAAATGTACATTTTCATCTTATTTAAAAATAGCAGTAATGTAGGCCTCGATTATGCAATGAATTCCACTTACAGCCATGAGAACGAGTACACACATCAGTGTTGATTTTCACAGACCAGCAAACACTGCCAGAAGCTGCAAGCAGAAGAGGGGATATTTAGCCATTAAAAACCAAAATGATAGAGGCTGATGGAAGAGCTGTGAATCTGCCTGAAGGTGGGAAAATCGCTCAGGAGCTCGTGTACGGTCCCAGGCCTTCTGCAGCAAGGAAGCAACGCATTCAACTTCACCCCCGGTGCCACGTTTTAATTTCTGCAGCACATTGTTCCTCAGGATCCTCTGGAGTACTTTGGGACCTCCCGGCTCCTGTGATTATATGAGAAGATGCTAAAGCCCAGATGGAGCTGCTCATTTATTTTGCTGCAGCTGACAATGAGAGGTAACAATGCTTGCCGATTTTATTTATAGAACGAGCTGTCGCGATGATTCGCCTGGGACCAGCAGACGCCTCCAACCACCGTGTGAAGCACTGAATGCCCACGGCTCTCCAGGGTCACTCGATATTGATCAGCTAACGCCGTGCTGTGAACAGCTGGTTGGGCTAGATTAGAAGTGTGACCTGGGAGGGCTGGAGTCTAATAAACTAGCGGAGCCACAAGCTGCAGAGACCAAATGATTCGTGTCCTCTGAGCATTCACTGAACAAATACTGTCACCCTAAGAGCACGCAGAACCAACAAAGAGGTTTTCTTTGGAGGCAAAGAGACAGCTGCTGTAATTAGGGTGGGACACAGATGGGACATATTGTATCCAGGTTAACTGTCCCTTATTGCAATATGTCGCTCGCTTTAAATCTAGGTAAGCTGTCTTGTGGTGATAAATATTCAAAGCCTAACAGGAGCAGGGGCTGAAGGCTTGTACAAAGCTTGCTGCCTTATTTTGCTGTCTTCATAGGAGATGCATGGTCCCTCAAGTGTGCAGTCCTAAAATAAGCAATGCTCACCCTTGTGGCGTGTGGCCAGAGGAGCTTCGTTGAAGTACGCTGAAGTACGGAAAGACATCTCATGGACAGAGAGCCAGTCAGTCTTTACAGAAGAACTGTGACCAGTGGAGATTCTCAATATAGCAATATACCATTATTCTGAGTTTGATGTTTTACACGCAAATGATAAGGACTCCTTGCTCAGAAGAGACTGCAACCTCAAAGAGACAAGACAGAAGAAGAGAGACATTAACCCAGATTCCCATTACATCGCCCAGTCCTTTGGGCGATCCACAGGTGTAGAAATTGCATCCTCATTTTTTTTTTCCCCACACATTGTTAGCAGTATCTGTACACATAAGGAAAATCATTGATGTAATTCACTTCATCTCCATCTGTATCTCTGTACAGCTCTTTAAGAAGACACGCAGGTTAACTATTCCACCCCATGGCATATGCAATATTTCCCCCCTTCTACAAATTATTTGGCAAGCGTGAAAGTAAATATATGAAGATGTTCTCTGAGACATCCTACAGCTCATCCTGCTCTAGAGAGATATAGGAAACCCATTTCAAGAACAGTAACAGATCCAAATAATTCGGTTTATTCCTGTTGATCTCTGTGAGCTAGAGTGTCTAGAAAAATGCACTGCCTCATACATTAAGTTAATAGGGAAATTTTTCTTGTTATTTAGAAGAAATAGTCAACTAAATGAATATGAAGGCTTGAGAAATTTATCAGAAGCCTCAAAAATAGTTGGTTTTCTCAGTTCATTCTTCTACCTCTGTATTTTGGCATGACTCTATTAGATTTGTCACCATTTAAGAGTCATGGTTAAATGGAGGAGGACTTTGGAAGGAGGAGTTTGGAAATTGAATCATATATCTCCAGAATTAAGCTAAACAATGCTGAGAAATTCTTCAAGTTGCAGAGGGAAAAAAGATGGAAGCTCTTTTCTCTACAAGAAATGCAAACTTTACAGACAGTAAGAGACAGCTGGCAGTAATCTATTCCAACAGTGTTTTGAGGAGGCATATGTTTATGGCAAAGTAATTTCAAGGCATCGCAGAGGATAATCATAGGAGCTATTTTAGTCTCTAATACTTCACAATCTCCATCACCCCAGGAGCCATTAATATATCTGAGTTGTAAACTGTTCTCCAAGTTCCTCTCACTGTTTCTCTCAAACCCGTGAGCGGAATGACTTTGAATGGAGTCAAGTTAAAAGTTTAGTGTTGGGGATTGTACGAGGCAAAAGAAATGAATATGTCTTAACTTGGAAGAGCAGAAGAAAGAGATATTGAAGAGACATTTGTGTTACACCAAAGCCTTTTCAGTACGAAGAGATTTAAATAAACATAAATGCACTTTAGGGTTCTTTAATGCTGCCAGCATGAGAACTGGGCCGTCTTATTGTACGATGGCTTAAAAGGTTTTAATATAAGAAGCGGAGAAGCTGCACTGAGAGACAGAGTACACTCGACCAGATAGAAAAGGAAGTTATTTTTCTCCCCTCCTACTTCAAACAAAGGTCAGTCATCCAGTCCTCTCCAATTTTCCATTTTGCTCTGCTTTAGACTTTTCTAGCCACCTCCACCCCCTCGCCAGGCGGGCCTGATTTGCTTTTTTTGCATCTGACCTGAAACATGCCAAAGCTAACAAACATCCTTTCCCATTGACTTCAGCAACTGCTGTGCGACGTCCTTAAAATATGGTTCTGATCTCCGTCCTGCTGCCTTCGCATCGATACGAGTTCATTCACTGCAGACGGGTTCTGGTAATGATGCTGTTGGAGAACAAGAACTAAATCAAGGCATCGGTGACAAATGATGAAACCGAATAAATAAACTTTGGTGTCAGAGATCACTTCAGCGGGGGGTTGCGCAAATATTCTCACAAAAATCAAAGCATAAAGGGAACAAGGAAAATAAACTATCCGGCAGTTGTCCCAGCACTTTCAGGCCCTGCTTCCTGCGATCCCATGAACAACAGCGAACTGAAAATATTCGCTAGCATCTCTTTGAACGATTTAACCAGGTTCAACTGTGAGTCCCACTGGCGTGTGATTTCTAGTGTGAAGGAAATCTACTCTATCATCAACAGGTATTTTATTTTACTTTGCTGACCTCGGTGCAGCAGCGTGAAGGCATTTCTTATCTGCAGAAATTCCCAGGAGAAGTTAGGGACACAAACAGCGGGAGGCTGAGCAGCAGCAGGGGCAGGGGAGCAGCGTGCTCTTCCCATGTCCCGTTGGTGGTTTTGATGACAAGTCTTTGGCATTGTAGGATGGTTGCGGAAGCCAAGAGACCATGGGCAAACTTCAGTCGTTTCTATTTTTGTGGTTTGTAGGGTTTTTTAACAATTTCTTGCTCCCTTTTCTGATAGTGCAAAGCCGCGGCACCTTTGTAGTTGGATCTTTCCTTGTTGGCTTTCCAGAAGAATTTGTTGCTCAGACCTAAGTTCTTATAAGGCTATGGGCTGCCGTTATTTACCATAAAATGAGCAGAAGTATACCTAATACCCCACTCCCCTGGCTGTTTTGGCATCAAGGGAGCTGTAGATTAACTTTGAGTCCCGTTGGCTGCTTGACAGTAAAATCCTCAAGAATTAACTTCTTCAATAAATGGGAAAATAATTCAGTACGATCTAGGAATGCCTTGGCATTGCAATATAAGATTTAATAGTAATTCCTTGCACTTTCTGTTCTCCGGATGAGAGATGCTTTATAAATATAAGGGGACATTTATTTCAGAGGAGCTCAGCTTGCTGGGTGCAAAGCGTGTCTAAGACTGGAGGGCTCTGGCTGAATGTTTCTGTTCCTCCTGGGGCAAGTACAGTTTCAGAGATTCCCCTGTTCTCAGCTCCACATTATCCCCATTTTGGTAACACTCGTTTTGTTAGGTTGATTCACCTGATTGTAGAGCCATGCTTTAAAACTGACTCAGCTCTGTCTTGTTTCAAAGGTGGAGGCTATGCTGGGCTAGAGGCAGAGTGGAAACCAGATCTTCTTCCAGAGGAAGAGCAGCACATAAAAGCAGCCAAGGGGGTAAGAGGTTGCACGATATGCCAGAAATCTATATGACATTTAGATACTTAACTGGTAATGTGAGGTGGAGGCTTTCAAAGACACAGCTTAGCTTTGAAGGGATTTTGCAGAGCACTTTGGCATATGAGGCACCTGAATTCCCATTGAACCTCATCGTGGGGCATTAAGCATCTGACAACCCCTTTCTTTTGTAAATACACCCTCCAAAGGTTCCAAATATATCCCCTATTTTATTTTCTCTAGGTTTATGTGAGTTTTTCCTGCATGCACCTACCACATTTATCTCGGTCTGAGGCAGCTGGGTGTGCCTTGTCGTTGCAAGGCCATTGGTGTGAGCAACACGAACGCTAAAGAAAATGAATTCATTACCAGCAACTGACAGAGAAAAATGCCAGTCTGCTGGATGGCACTGGTGGTAGCTTTTATTTGCTTTCCAAACATATTTGCACAAAAGCGCTTTGCCAAGAAAGACAGTAAAAAGGCAAAAGAGAGAGAGAGGGTGTTAAATATAGAATGTATTTCTGCATTGTGCTAATAGCATCATGAGGACGTGGGCCATCCAGGCAACAGCACCAGTCCGTGACGATCTCTGAGCTGAAGCATGTGATACGGACAGCACGGTCTTAAAGCAGTGGCTACAGCAAAAGGTTTGTGACCAGCCAGTTGACAGGGTTGATGTGTTCAAGGAGTGGGTTATGAATATATGATTTCACAACAGCTACGTTCCTAAAAATCAAAGCCTGTACATGCTCATTTGAAAGGGGATGTCGGCTGCATAGACCCCGTTGTTCCCCCAGCACCCTGCTGACTACTCAGGGTGTGTAGCTTTTCCTTGTTATGCAGCTGGACAAAAAGCAGAGCAGGGCAATGAAATGGTTTGTCCCTGTTACGGATGCAGAGGACTGAGAAGGGTGCCCCAAAGACATGCTAAAGCTACGCGTCCATCTGCCTATGCAGAACTTCTTCCCTGTGATAGATTTCCTTGTTCAATTCCAGCTGGTTTGAGCATTGGGGACCTTGAATCCTTTGGGAATTGTGAACAGAAGGCACCTGACAACTGCATTAATACTTATGCTGGAAGAGGTCTGCTAGTCTTTTAATACATGTAGTGTTTCTTATATCTGCATGCAGCAGGTTATTTGTAGCAGGGATTTAACCCTGGATCTTTTTATGTAAAGAACAAGGCTTTATGTCCGCAGTAAAAGGTTGAGCTGTTGGTTTATACCCCCTCAGAGATGTCGGTCACTAGAGGGAGACAGAAACATGCTCTGCAAGTACAAACTGCTGCTTCCAGCGCTGCCAGCCCTCATCCCGAGCTGTTGTTAGCAGTAGGTTGTGAAAAATGTTCACATTATTACATTAACAGAACAGTTTCGTTGACAGTGATTGAGCCAATCTGTTCAGCCCTGACAGTGAGAAATCTGTTCTCTGCCTGTAAGAGCAATTTGTGTAATTATACATGTGTCAATGGAATGAGGTAAGGAATAAATCAGTGTCAGGGCACTAAACCACAGCCCATTTCTTCCATGAACCTAGCTGAAGTCTCTTCTTGTATCAACATCCCTTACATTTATTCAGCTTGGTATCTTTTAGCCCTCAAATCTCCTGCTTTTTCCACAGAGGGTTAACATCGTTTTATTTTTTTCGCTCCAAAAAGCAATTTTCCCTCAGTTACAGAAAAGTAATCACCTCCCCCTGCTCCAGTCAGAATATTGTTGCCTGATGCAACATTGCCAGGCTCCAGGACAGCAGCAGGATGGAGAGCTGAGAACTGTTGCACCCTTAACCCCCTTTGACCAAGGCAGGTTAACAGCAGCAGGGGTAGCTGTCATTATGCTCAGACATCCTGTAAGTCCTTATTTCTGCAGGCAGAGAGCCAGTGGGCTCCAGACGGTTATTATTCTTATATTTAAGTAGTGTTCAAGGTTTAATGTTCTTGGAACAGGCAACTACTGGAAGATGCAGGCTTATGGAGACCGCATCTTGGCAACACCTCTGTAAATAGCCCTTTTCCTCCTCCTCACCTTCCTTTAGGTGTCTGTGTCATGCCGATAGGGAGTATTGCCAGGGCTGAAAAGCCCTTTTAATTACAAATTCTTAGCCAGGACTGGCGTGTCTTTCTTATAAGATCTAGCAATGGACCCTGATTTAATTTGGTGTCTCTGGTTTATCCTGTACAGAGAATAACTGTAAAACTGCCATAACAATTGCAGTAGTAATGCTCCAATTATTGTGCAGCTCCAAACAATCATCACCGCGGGGTTTTAGAAGCAGCTCTGGTACAGACCATAATCATTTTTAAGAAATAGCGTTTGATTCTGTGATATGATAGTCAATGGAAGGCTTCCCGGCTATTTTCATGAGGTCTGATCAAGTCTTTTTCCAAGACCATTTGAGCGCCACTTAAAAATATATTGAACAAACG
This sequence comes from Aythya fuligula, assembly GCF_009819795.1. NCBI lineage: Eukaryota > Metazoa > Chordata > Aves > Anseriformes > Anatidae > Aythya > Aythya fuligula. Next base: position 2,340,566 of record NC_045585.1, on the reverse strand, counting down.
CTGCAATTTCCACCTTGTGCTTAATTCCCATCGAGTGCAGGGTTTCACGCCTAACTTGCCTGCGATAAAAACCACCAGTGGGATCCTCTCATAAAACACCAAAAATCAGGTGTTTCTTTCCAAATGATTTTGCAGAGCAGAATGTTTTATTTTTAATTTTTTTTTTTTTCGCTTAGGTAAATGGGTATCCTGCAAATGACAGCGCTTGCTTTCTGCAAACCAAGAGCTGGTGTGTTAAATCGAGATGCTCTCCTCCCCTTCTGACCCAACCAGTAAAACTGCAGGCTGCTTCCCATGCTTTCTTCAGTGAGGATGCAGAATCTCCCCCTGCTGGCTAGGAGAGCTGTTGGCTGCTCAGCTCAGGGGGAATTTCTGCTGGCAGCCAGGAGGTTCCGCACCTGCCTGGTGGCAGCTTCCACCCTCCTGCAAACAGGCAGAGAGCCTCGTGCGAAGATTTCTTGTAGGCAAAAAACCAGGCTGCATGGCTGAAATCATTTATAGGGGTGATTTAGCAGCAGGTATGGAACAGGACAGCAAACTTCAGCCTGTACAAACCTCCGAAGTGTGCCAACCAAGCACGGCTGAGAATTTCCAACCTTTCCCCTTCCTGCATGCTCACAGAGGAGGAAAGCACACCAAGGGTAGAGGCTCGCTTCTCCCAGTGCTATAGCTATAAGAGATGAATAATCAAGTAACCCAGCTAAGAACCGATCTGTAAGAGAATTGTAAGAATGCAATGGCTATTTCTAGTCGAGGAAGGGGCAAAAATACTCGTGACCCATTGGGGGACTTCAGAAGGGAATTTTGTGCCTCATCACAAAAGATCAGCAAGGCCATTTAGGAGGATGGAGTGGAAAAAAAAAAGGCAGGCATTTAGAGAAATAAACATTCTGCATTATAATCATGAGTTTGGTTCTTTTAAAATAAACAAAACAAATAAACAACTGAAGTTCAAAATCCAAGCGTTTAGGAAAGGACTTCTTTTCCCCAGGCTCTGGATTTCCACAACCGAGCGCTGCTGCTCCTTTCACCTTCCCCTGGGGCACGTGCTCCAGCAGCTGCAGGTTTGGGCAGGGTGCTGAGTTGCTCTCCTGGCAATATTTGCCATCCTGCTCACTTGCTGTAAGTAAAACCCTCCTTGGTACTAAAGACCAGCAGAAGTGCTCTGCTCCTTCCTCTTCCAGGTAAGTCAGTGGTGGACTGACTCGTCTGCATATAGACAGCACACAAAGGGGGGACAAAAGGTTCCTCTGGGTGTCACTTTTAACCCAAAACAACGTGTTTGAACCTGGAAACAGGACCTGTGTGGCTGCTCAGGGTCTGTCTGAGCAGCTGCTGTGCCAGCCTGTGCTTGGCCTGAGCAGATGTGGCCTGAGGCCAGCAGCACAAAGCACGGTGTCCTGCTCGAGTTTTGGAGGTCCCCTTAACAACCGTATCCTAAACTAGGGGGCTTAATGTTTGTAATGAAAAAAAAATAATAATTTCAAACAAATCTATAATTTCTTTTTCTCTTTTTGTTTGTGCTGAGATGGATGAAGAGGAGCTGTGCGGGCAGACTTCTGAGACTGCAACTGCTCTGGTTGTCTGCAGACAAAGTACAGCGTGGCACTCACAAGACTTGAATAAAATTTTTTAGTAGTGACACTGAGGGCTTTTGACCAAAATAGTAAAAGCTCAAAGGCCTCCATGGAGCAGGCAGTGATCTTTCCACCTCAAGGGCTATCCAAACTCAAGAACAGGCCTAATATACTGAGCAGTGTCTGAGTGGGTAGCGTATTCAACTCTTTTTTTATGTCTGCTTCTTTCCTTAGCAAGCTGGAAATGGGTGAAACAAAGTCTATTTGGGCTGGCACGTTATGGAAATGCTGGAGCTGTGATACACAGAAGTAACCCCATGCTCCTGCACTGACCTCAGCCTCAGACTTTTGCAGTTGATTTGCAGAAACTTGCCAAAATAAAGCAGAAATCTTAGGAATTGCTGGACAGGCAGCCTTGCTTAATGAAACCAAAAGAAATAGAGTCTAGGAGTAAAAAAGGCCAAATTACAAAGAACCTGAATCCACTGAAATGTATGCAATTCATTTCAGTGGGAGCAGAAGTTGGCTCAAAATAGACTTGATTAATTAACAATAATGATATTTTGGCACACTCCTCCCAGGCCACAGAGGAGCAGTCTATGCAATTACCACTGCAAAATCATCATAAATATTTGGCTGCATTGGCTCTATTAAATAAAAAGTCTATAGGAAGCTAATGGCTGGGGTGAAGTCTTTATGCAGAGGACGGCTCGTGATTAAGCACCGGAGCGGCACGGAGAAAACCGTGACTTCACAGAAGTCCATGGCAAAGTTCCCACGGACCTCAGTAGGGTGAGATTTCACTTTGGATGACTGTCTGCGAAGACGGGAACATTTGCCTAATGCTAGCGTTGTGCCAACATGCTACCAGCTCCGTGAACAAACTGGCATCTGTTCCAGCTAGCCCAGACCTTTAGCTGAGAGCATCTGCTACCTTATGAACTGAATTCCTAAATCCCTCCGGGCCTGGGCCTGATTGAAATGCTGCCAGTGCATGACACGGCTTTAACGTGCAGCCTGCAGATAGTTTGGGGAAATAGCAAAATGAAGGGGAAAAGGAAAAGGAGTACTGGACTGGAAGTGATGGAAGAGGGCAGAACTTCTGGCTGCTTTGTGGATGGGTTTGGTTTCCCTTGTGAAACGACTTGCTAAAGGTTAGGCACTACGACTCTTAACCACAGGTGGAAAGAAAGCTCTTATTAGGTTTCTCAATAATATAGACCATTTCTGGGCTTAGGATCAAACCAATATCTAGGATTAGAACTGACAAATTATGTGTATCTTGCTATTTGCTCTGTTCCTTAGAATGAACATACATGTTATGGTTTCATTGAACAGGCCAAGACTGATACTTTGGACCGAGAGAAAGCAGAACTTCACCTTACTCCCCTTGACCCAGCTTGCTTTGAGAGAATGAGACCCAGAGCACCTCAGACACATTTACAGAGGACCTCGAGACACATTTACCTCACCCTGCTGTTTCCCCAAACCCAGGTTAGTTCCCCTGCCAGCGTCTCCTCCAGCAGGCTTTGCACTGTTCAGTGCCTGGCTCAGCTTCTGCAGCAGTAATTTCAGTGGGATGGATGATGCTGTTACTCTGCATCGCTAAGATAAAGTCTCATTTATTTCCTCTCTCATTGGCACTGAGGGATAATTGAAACACAGTCTTACAGTTTGGCTCTTTATAAATAACAGTCAGAGTGGAGGATTTTGTCTTTTGAATTATAATTATGCTCATCTCTGAACTATATTTTATTAACCACGTTTTATTATCCTCCCATTGCATTGTGAGTGCAGTAGCAGGGAACTGCCAGCTACATTGTTTCCTGATTGACATGCGATTTTCTGCCGTGTGCTTAAACCAGGGAAAATGAGAAAGTGTCCAAAATTCCCAACACTAGCAGCTTTGAAATGCTGCTGGATTTCCTCACCATAACCTGCTGACCGTGGTGTTGCTCTCTGATATGTTAACTGACTTCCGGGGAAACACAGTATTAATTAATATTTTGTCTAAAGCGTTTGCACATTTGATAGTGGGACTTGTTTACTGTCAGATTGTGGCAAAAAATAAGAAAGAGAATCATGTGATAGGACAAAATTCTTCATCATACCACTCGAAGGAAAGCAAAAGCCAAGGGGTTGAGACATTTGGGAAATTCAGAGGGTGCTAGCAAAGAAAACCACACGGCCCTTTGGAGGCTGTGAGGGTGGCAGGGAAGGAGGGGTATTGGTGTGCTGGCCATTGATATTGTTTTCAGTCTGAATGTGGAGTCAGCAGTGTCTTGACCACAGTTATTGCTGTACTGATTGATGAAAGAGCTCTCCACGTTATCCTTCAGCATAGGTTTACTGTCCGTTAGAAACTATAACTAAACTTGCTGAGACAGTCAGCAGAAGAGGAAGAAAAGAAGGAAAAGCAGACCGACACGATGATAAAGCTGTTTGTTACAAGTCGTATTGATCCTTTCCACCTGAATTTCTACTTGTAACTTGCTCAAACTCCCACCGAAGATGTTTATCCCATTAATATGTTTTTCTGTAATGCATACTACCAACTTCTGGCAGCTGAGGACAATGAAAAGCTATGAACAATGGTGCATGGACCTGGACATTACAGCAAACTGATCACTAGTGACCACACTGCAAGCAGTGGCATTAAGTAGCCCCAGCAATACTTTTTGACCTGTGTTGTCCGAGAGGTTGCAATAAGCCCTGTGTTGACCTTGGTGTCCTCGATTGAAGAGGAAAGGCTTTTTGAGCCTGCTGCTTAGGCTGCAGACCAAAGCACACTGTTTGGGTGGGAATATCCTTGTTGGTCTGCACTGAACTAAAGACATTTCACCCTACGTCCAACTGGCCTCTGGCTGTTAGGAGTGAGACGTGGGGCAGACCATGCTTTTCAGTGCTGTCAGACGTGCATTTGGGGGAATTTCCAGGATCGCACAAGGAAGTTCAGGTCCAAATGCTGCACTCTGAAGCCTTGTAGCAGGATTCTCCAACAGAAACACATTGGAGATGCATGGAGCCAAGCTGCACTGAAGTGGAAGACAACTGTGAGGCTTCACTGCCATTAATGGATGTTCTCCTTCACTGCCAGATCCTGCAAGGGGTCATGAAAGCCAGAGCAGACCTCAGTGAGGTTACAGAGCCAGAAGGAAAGTCAGGCTGTGGTTTAGAAATCCCTCACGTACTACTCCAATGGGATTTGGGAAAGGAAGCCAATATTTTAGAAGAAATAATTGATTAGATCTTGCTAACAGCGCTGTGAGATTTCACAAAAAAAAAAAAAAAAGCATTTTGAGGAGGATAACATCATTGAGATAGTCTTGGGTATTTCACTTATTGTTGTATCTACCCAAGAAGGGTGAAGACTTCCTAGCAAATTCTGCTGGGACCGTGAGGATTTGATATCTGGCATTTATATGCCTAAGCTATTCTCTCAGCATTTAGACCTATGTATAAGCTCTCGTCAGGCTGATATGTCTTGCTCTGGATTCTAAAATGAGCAGGATCCTATTAGCAGTGGGAACTGGCTGTGATTGGCTACAGAATTGGAGATGTTCCAGTTGTGCTAATAATACTTTTTGCTTGGAGACGATAACAATCCAGTTATGTTAATTTTTCGCCTGGCGCATACAGTGTGTGATGTACAATAATGTCCATAAGTGTTTTTATGAGTGCTTAATGCACACACTTAAATTTCGCAAAGCAGCTGTCAGAATTAAATGCCTAACAAATCAGATGGTTAATCAGCATGTGAATGCGTGAGGGCTATGTCTGCGAACGAGTCATGCTATTTTTAAAACCCTAGGGAGCTCTGCCACCAGATGGCCTTTTTTTGAGCTCTAAGTATTCCTCAAAACAGTTTGTTTTTTGGCATTATACAATATCTGGTAACTTTTAACTACCTTTCTGAAATCTTTCGCTCCATCTCCCACATACGCAGCTGACACCAGTGTCCTCACCCCAAAGGGAGCCCTCGTTTCATGCGATTTAAGCCTGGCTGTCCGATGACTTTAGTGGCCTCAGGTGGTCACATACGGTGCTTTCACACATCTCTCAGAAGCCTGGGCTCTTTTCCTTCCTATGCCACCTTGCATGGGTTGTAACCAAGTCACCTAATATTTTAGGTGGGGATTAATCAAGACGGAGGAAGGTAAACCCAAGCCTGTGACTATTTAAAGATGCACACTCTACTGTTTTTAGGAGTTGGTTGCCTAGACAGGAACGAAGGTCTTGCATACCTTTGTGGGCCTGGGTATTAGTCAGCCAGTTCATGAAAGCCAGCGTAAATTAACCACTCCACATCCTTGGGCTATGGGGAAAATCCTAAGTGGGCTTTTGCCATAAGCAGTTCAAACATGATCTAGACCTGGTGCTCTGCTACATTAATCTGAAAATAAATTTCATGTGAAGACCTATATTCATTTTCAGCTGATCCAGAAGAAGACAGTGGGGACCTTTTTTGTTTTCAGTAGGCTTGATCCACTTACAGCATAAGCCTATGCTTTCTAATTTTAAAGGCATGATTGATGAGAGATGGTTGCCATCTTTTTAAAGCATTTTAAGCATTAATAAGAATACCCAAATAGGTTCTGATAGTTTTGCTAGTTAAATACCTACAACTAAATACCTATCTACTAAATACAAGCAGAAGACATTGAGACATATTTTCAGGAGTAGCAAGGTGTGGGCACCTAATTGCCATTAAATCAACTAAATCAAATTCTTGGGGAAAAAAATGCCTAGACTGATCTTTTTGGAAGTTGCAGTAGATGTTTAAAAGGTTTTCTACTTTAAAATAAGTTCCTTAGTCTCAGAAATCACTGCCCAAGAGCTCAGTTGCATCATGCACCACCTTCATGATGTCTACTAAAACATCTGCAGTGACTTTTCTATTGATGGGCAATGACTTGATAAACCTCTAGCAAATTTCTTCAGGATTTCAGGAGCTATTCTGAAAAGGACAATAACATTTAATTGCACTAAAAAACTCTCGTCGAGAATTTTGAAATTTCTTAGGACCATTAATTAAGGTTGAAAGATAACATACTATTACCACTACTATTACCACTTCATCCATGGCTAAACGTATGCAGAAAGAGGTGAAGAGCGCAGTTTGAGATGCTGGTGAACAAAATGTGCACTGAGGAGAAGATGATTCAGGAACATCAATATTACCAACAGAAAACTTGTTTTCCTAGCTTGATCAAAGTCTAGAGTCTCATCTCTCATCTGTTAAATACTCAAAGAACTTAATCCTACCAGCTATTTCTCATTGTATTTAAATAATCAATGGGACAGGACTGCAGCATCTCATGTAAATATGATTAGCTCACATACTTTTAACTCTGGGATAGCGAAGAATTTTCCCCCTCCTTCCTTTATTTTTCTTTGTTTCCCCTTTCGCCCACTGTGACTAGGAATACCATTTTTGTTGCTTGTGGTACATGGGTTCCCACGAAAAGTTTGGGTTTTGCGAGGCTGACATTTTCCAAGAGAAACCCATTCCATGAGAAAATCTCCAACCAGCCCTTGCTCTGACTACATCCAGGATGCCTTCTGTGGGCTCCGATCCAGCAGCAATCACACAAGTATCAACAAAACTCATGCCATGGACCTCACAAGGGAGATCCTGGCAGCAGAATCTGGCCCACTAGAGATGTTATTGGGTTTAGCAATTACTTTGCTCCTAGCTGTTTACAACTGGGTATCAGCAGTGTATACCACTCACATCACTGAATTAAGTTCTGATTAAGCAAATACCTCCTGTAGTTACCCAAAATCCAGCTTAGGTTGTGGTGTGGCCTTCATTAAGCTATCCCACCTAAGCTTGCTCCTATAGGGAATATTTATTATATCAATTTCTACCTTACTTGGGGGTGCTACAATCCTCACCCTGCATGGCCAGGGAAGACTGCCTGTTTTACTGTAAATCTCCCCTCTTCGTGTGGATGCAGCCATAAAGAAGCCAATCCAGAAGCATAAAATGGAAAAGGTGTTATTATTATCATCATCATCATCACTATCATTATTATTATTATCCTTATTATTTTACTGACAGCTCCTGCTAGCTTTTTTCCCCTTGGGAATGTGTGGTCCGAGATTTGACGCTCAGCTCCGATCGAAGAGCAGCGGGCTCCTTCGAAATGCTCCTGAACATGACCCGGTTTCTTACAGAATGAAATCAATTAGTAATGAATTAGTAAGGTTGGCAGGACTTGGATGCAGAGAAGAGCAGCGTTACTGCTGAATGCAGCCCTGTACACAAGTCACACTTAGGCAGCTCTTGCTTCCTGCATTTTGTAGCTAATTTGATGACTTTGTGAAAAGATAAAGGAATCAGGGCCTGTAGACATCTTTGGCTCATTCTTAACAATTTCAAATGGCTGAAATAACAGAGGAGAGGGAAGAATGCATAGTGATAAAAATGTTGCAGGGCTTTAGGAAGGCAATATTTCATCTCAATTGAATTAAGTGGGATGAATTTCAATTTGATATTTGTGGCACAACGTCTGACTTTATTGAAGGCAGCCTGCTCTATAAATTACATCGATTCTTTAGTTTCCCGGAACATGCTTTACTTTCTAATTGTGAGGGTGCGCTGTGGCAAAAGCAGATTTCAGTTTTCTCTTCATCAGCAGACACACAGATTACAGGAATAAAATAGGAGAAGAGCCAGAAATTCCCATCAGTGTTTGCAGATGCTTACCTGTGTATTTGCACAAAAATTCTCAGCACAAACTTCTGAAAAAGAAAAATTATATATATGTAAAGTCTGTAGGAATGGTAGGAGCTGTTGTTAAATTTCTCATTTCTAAATTTTGTCTGAAAATATTCTACACTGCCTCACTATTGCATCAGAAAATGAAAATTTGATATCAAAGCAGTATTCCTTTTCAGAGGTAACGTAAGGTAACGTATAGTTAACTACTTTTAACAGGCAAACATGCTTGGATTGATCTGTATTGTTTTTCCCTAAAGTCATTCACATTTTAGTTTCTTCTTCTGATTTTGGTGAGGATTCTTCTCCTGATGTGCAATATTCTTAGAGGGAGAGGATGCTCTCCTTCACATCTAGCAAGCTGCTCTCTGCAAATCAAGAAGGAGAACACATTTCCCTTCCAATGAACTCAGATGATCATCTCAGACCTATTCACTTGGGCCACATTTTTGGCAAAGATACAGATATGAAGTAGACTTGAAGTATTTGGAAGGCGAAGTCAAGCACAAGCATAAGTGCTTTGCTGGACAGAGGCAGTTTAGGTATATGCAAAGAGCAAAGTTTAACAAAGACTGGAGTGACGCCACGCTACTGCATTAAAAATAGGAATCCTCTGCTTTCAAACATTTACTTAGTTTTTCTTAGCACAGAATTGGAACAGGAAAAGAACAGTATTATCTATCAGTCATATGGCCCTCAACCTTCTGGAACAGCACATGTTGTGCACTATGTATATTTACCCATTAAAAAAGTCTGTAGATTCATTTTTTTTCTCTGACATGAAAAATGTTGATGGAAGCACTGAAGGATTAGACTGTCTCTGAGATTTGCTTGCTAAAGTAAACACGAGCCAATACTGTAACCAGATCACATACTTGTGGTGGAGCAAAGTGACTAATTTAATTTTCAGCCACACTGAGAAGAAGCAGAAAGTGCACCAGGAAATAGCCCGAGCTTTCTTTAGTGTGGGAATGAAAACACATGTGGGACAAATGGGCCTGATGGGGTTTTTTGGCCTCGTTTTACCTGTCTTGGCCCTTGGGATACATCATCCAGAAAAATAGTTCAGAATGAGATTATAAGGGTTTTGCAGACAAATAATAAAATGGATTTCTATTTCTTTCTCAGAGAGAGGTTCACCAAGTAACTGTAGGAATATTACACTGTGAAGTGGGCTTGGTTTGTTTTCCAAGCTTTTCCTCCAGTCACTGCAGTTGATTTGGTTCTCTGCTCTCAGAAACTGATTGGAAAAAAAGAAAAGGAAGCAGTAACTGAACTGCAGTGCTATTGAGAGGCTGGCTCCAGCCTCTCCCAGCTAGTCCAAGCAGGGAATCAATTATTTATCAGCTGTGATTGTAAGTACAGGACCTCGTGGGGTTGCTGTTATCACCAGTTCAGTTGTCACACCTAGCCTGGAGTCAGCTGCTAGGGGTGGGAGCGAGGTGGGGCCAGCAATACACACAGTGCTTTGCAGATCCTGCTGACTGAAGGTGACAAGTGGGCTCTAAAGACATCACTTACTCCACATGATTAGAAGTCAGCAGTAAACGGCAGTGCTGTGCATCAAGCGCTGCTTTACAAAGCAAACGCCTGCTTCACGGACCTGTGAGCAGCAAATTAGATTTGAGAGGTGGTTGACTTTTTTTTTTTTTTTGGCAAGATTGTGATCAGATTTTACAAATTAATCTCTCATAATTTCCACTTAATGTCATTCTTACTTTATTTTTGCTGCAGTAGTGTCTGGACAACCGAAATAGCCCACCACTGCCGTTGCACAAAGTGCTGAGCAAAACCCACTAAAACAAAGCACTCTCCCACTTTAGTTTAAGAAGGGATGTTTTAAAGCCAAAGCACCACGCTGTGGTCACACCCCCACCAAAATCTTTTCCTATCCTTGGATGCAGTTGTGTCATATAGGAAGAATTTTTTGGAGTGCTAACATTTATCTGAGAAGACTCCTCAGAGGATGCTGTGTAAGAATTCGAGAGGCTTTTACCGACCTGAAACTTTCATGCTGCTCACAGAGTTCGTTGCAGCCCGGGGTCAGGCTGGGGGAAATGCACTCCGTCTGTTTCTGAATCTTGACATTTTTTCAGGTACTCAACATAAAGGCGTTTGTCAAAGAAGACCTCAGTTTTCATCTCCCTGCTAGAAGCAGGAAAAGAGATCCAGGTGCCTGAAAATAAACCAGATTTTCCAGGTGTGGTCAGATGCAATGTTAGGTAAGGGGGAGAGAAAGAGCCGTGCTAGCCTGCAGCACCAACCTGTCTTTGCAGCTCTCCTTCATTAAACACGTGTGCTGTGGCACTTCCAGTCACGACTGGGGCTCCGCTTTTGTGCCAGCACATGGTAAGAGGCCCTTCCACCCGGATAACCTCAGCAGTTCAAGTGCAGGAAGGGAGAAGAAGAGCACTGTCGGTCCCATTGCACTGACTGAAGTGTGAAGAGCAGAAATGTCACATTTCTTGGCTGCGGCCGTCCAGGCAGCTTTCAGCAGAATCAAGAACACACGTCCCTTGAGCCCAAGCATTTTTACTGTGAAGTCACAGGAGGTCAAGTTATAAAACATGCTCTTTTCCTCACCAGCAGTCCGTTCCCTCTTTCAAGCACATTTCTGCGTATACACTAAAGAGGATTTAACTGCACAAGGCAGAAAAGAAGTTTGATAATCATGAGAAATGGATGCTGAAAAGGCACTTACCAGCTTACTGTGCATAAAGACAAGCATAACCACAAGTAAATGGGCTTAAAAATACAGACTGAGAGCACACAATGGATTTAAGGCAGATGGAAGATAATGTATTCTTTTTATAAAAATCTCTTTATACCTGTATACAATAACAAACACTTCTTCTCCCATAGCCCTCCCACTTGGACCAGGATCACTGCCTACTTTCCTTTGTTCTCCCTGCATCACAGAGATGGCACAGAGAGGTCAGTTCTCTTTCCTAAAGCTGCCCAACCGTAAAATCAACGAGAGAATCCAAACCCAGTATGGCAGCCTGTATTACAAGACTCAGACCAGCAAAACAAAGCAGCCAGAGACCATGGAGCATAAAAATATACACCCAGTTCGTGTTTAATTCTCTAACAGGTGAGACAGGACCGTCCACAGCAGGAAAGCTCTGACTTGCTCTTGTCTTTGAAAGATCTGTGGGAATAATCAAAATATTGCATTGCAATTTCTTAAGATTGCCATATATTAACTGCTGACCAAAACAATCAAAACTTCCAAAATATTTCAGATCAAAGATACAAAAGCGAGATGCTGCTGCTTCATCAGAGCTCTCCCAACCACCAGGCAGTGTTTCACCAAAAGAAGTTCAATGCTCTGCTGTGTTATTGGGAAGAAAATACACAGTACGGTGGAAGATGGTTCCATTTGTATTTCTCCAGAAGCCATACCAGTCATTTTTGAACATCCTACTGTTTTTACAACGCAAAATTCTACTTACAGTAAGTGGGAACAAAATGAGTCACCCAGTTTTTGCTGTAATTTTAATACCCTGTTATTTTAATGTCCAAGCATAAGTACAAATTAGAATAGTCTTCAAATTGCAGATGCTCTTCTAGAGCTTACAATGCTTACAAAAATACTTAGCTGAACATACAGAAAGTTACTTTGATTGCCAGTGCAAAGCCAGCATTTCACTGTATCCAGACAAAGACAGAGAAGGAAAAAAATTCATCTGGCTTGTATGGATCTTTGGATTTCTTTTTATGTGAATTTCTTTTGTAAAGTATTGCTTAGCTGCAGTGTACTGGGGTGGGTGGGCTGGGGGCTTGAGGAGGAGGAGAGATTTTCTGCTTTTCAAATAAATGTGCTTTAACATAAACAATAATATAATAAATGTATGTAGTTTGCATTGATGTCTTATCATTTCTTGCAGGGCTTCCAAAGAAGCTGAACAGAGGATATTCTCTTGCAGAAAAACAGCTTCTGCCCAGCACAACAGATATCTCCAGCTGCAAAAGGTGAAACTCCCCTGACTTCAGCATCGCTCTGTGACTCAGTGAAAGTGGTCAGAACTGATCCTAAGGGAAAGGCATGGTACTCCCATGTGCCCCACCTGAGCTGAATTTACTCTGGATAATTTCTTTGGGAGCTTCAGTGTGCCCTGTGCTGCATGCTCAAAATGTTACGCTACAAATTCAATGCTTTGGTTTTATTTTTGACAGTTCTTAAAGCATGACAAGAATGATGAGGCAGGACGTCTCCGGCAGACATCTGTTTTAGCACAGAGATCCTGTGCATGATGCAGTGACACACCTCTGCTTCAGACCAGTTGCCTCCCCTCTGGTGAAAGTATGTGAATTTGCAGTTTCTTCCTCTCTGTTTGTAACTCACCTACTGAACGGGCATCATTTTCCACTTCTGCACCATTATTTTGAACAACTTTTATTACTATTTTTCTTTTTCTTTGCTACGAACTGTCTTAGGCACTTATACTCAATTATGTAAGCTGTATTTTGCACTGTAACAAAGTGTAGTATGGTATAAAGTAATTATTGATTTTAGATACATCTCAGAATCTTCTCTCACATTATTAGAGCAAGTTTGTTGCACTGAGTTACCTCAATAATTCAGACTACTGGTAAGTTACATTTATGCTTAAGAAACTGAAATTTACAGTCAGTCTGAAGCAGAACCAGAGTGGGATCTGACACAAAGCAGGGCTGAATGGAGATGTCTGGATAAATCAAACCAAGGGCTTGTCCACCAAGTCCTAGAGCTTGACGTGCCAACCCCGTGAGGGTTTGTGTTCAGCCAGTTGGGTAAAGAGAAGTTTGAGCTTAAACTGCATTTAAATGCAGGAGAGACAGTCTGTGTAGTCACTTGCTGGCTACGGTCCCCATCACTTTCAATTAAGTGGAAGTGGCTGGCTCCCATTCTCAAAATGCATCTGGACATCTAATTTCTGTTGATTTTCAGTGTCTGTGTGTTAGCCCCTTTCTGAACCATCATAAATTCTGGTTCCATCTTGCATTAATACCTAATGAAGCCCTTTATTGTACAGTACTCAAGTGGCAAACTATGAGCCATGCAGCAAACTGGACAGTCTGCTCTAAATGCTGGGTGAAAAAATTCCCGTCAGTGATGGCATTCAGACCTTGTTTATGTCATTCTGGGCTCTGTGTACTGTATTCCTTGTTTATTTTACACTAACAAAACAATACAGAATTGCTGATGCCTATTCTCACACAGGGAGACTGCTCTCTCTGCCCCTCTAATGACTTCCCAGGGGTGGCGTCAGCCGTTCCATTCTGCTGTTCTAAAGGCTTCCCCCTGAAAGGATTATCTGCTTTAATTGGCTGTAAATTAATGGAAGGAAAACTTGATCTTTGCAGTCACATCAACTTAGGACTTACCAGAAATTAACCAGATAGCTGGGAAACAAAACAAAAAATAAACTAATATTCTTCATGTGAAAACATCAGTTTGTATTTCCATACAAATAGCAGTTCGTATTTTCCAACACTTAGGTTGGAAAAGACCTCTGAGATCAACTGGTCTGACCTTTACCCTACAACCTTTAACCTAAATCAACATTTCCATCATGGGTGGCAGGCTGTGCTACCTCAAGGAAGGGCAAGGTTTCCAGTCTCAGGAACTTTATTTATAGTCATTATCTTTAGATTTTTATATATTTTTATAGTCATTATCTTTAGATTTTGAGTTTTCTTCAAACCAAACCAAAACAGTGCAAGTGCAGATTACCTAAGTGGGTCTGGACTGAATTGTTTTTGTTTCATTTATGCTGGCCTTTAAAATAAAAAGGAGAAAATAGGAGAATATTTTAGCAGAGAAAAGGAATGATGTGTAAAAAAAACAAAGTGCAGGCCATGATCAGATCCCATGCAGGCTCTCCAAGACTGATAGGAGTTGTGAATGTTAGGCATTTCTGTGACTCAAACCACTTTTATTTAGCTTTCTAACCAGTGTAAACAAAAGACATTCACAGATTTCAGTTGAATCCTGCTAAATCTATGCCCCCATACACAGGGCAGAGCTGTCTAAAACTCTCCAGGATACAAGGAAATCCACAAGCATCCCACATATAAAAATTTCTTTACTAATGCTTTTTATAGAGTCCTCCCCTTGGTAGCTTATAGAGATTTCTTTGCTGATGTTTTTTATGGAGACCTCTCCTTGGTAGCTGATTAACCATCACAGCACATTTGTCATTGCTGTGAGGCAGCACAGAATTAATGTCTTCATTACAGAGAGTTGTGCCCAGACAGGGGAAATGGCACGCTCAAATTCCCTTCATCACAAAACTGGACGTTTTGGGATGTGTTAGAAAATTGAATCAACTCCCAGATTCACTGAGAAGTACCAAATTATAGAGCAAGTCATCCAGACTACATATTCAAGATGCTACAAAATTATTTTAGAGGCACACGGGTGCAAATCACTTCAGTAAGAAGTTATGGCTTGTTGAGCTCTAAAGAGAAGGATGGCTTTTGGCAGGACACACAGATTTGGAAACACAACATCCAATTTTGCCTACCTACCTGGGAGATTAAACTATTTTCACAGCTTGCCTTTTGAATGCAGTCTGGACAACAATCAGAAACTTCCACAAAACAGTGTGTGAATTTTTTAAAAAGCAGTGCTTGAGCTGAAGTTCTCTCTAATCAGCTCTAATATTTTTTAATAAGGGTAGTGAATTACACAGAGGTCATGGCTATCAACTAGAGGCTTTTGTGACAAAACAGAGAAGTGACTCATGAGCCTATGAGTCAAAAGGGCAAGAAGAGCTATGTTCTGTGGCTGCTCTCCCCCAGCATCTCCAAATTTTTTTCCCAGGTGGCTTGCCTGAGACAATTCTGTCTTTCCCCTCCCAGAGCCCTGGTTGCTAAATTATCACCAGCTTTTTGTGATTTACAACAAATGACAGGAAGTGCTCTGTCATGTCCCAGTAAAACCACTGCATGAGTGAAATGACATCGCAGAGACCAGATGTTTTAGAGGATAGAGCCCAAAATTCTGTGTGTGGGTAATCAAAAAGTGCTGACGATGAGGGTTTTCCTCCCCCTTTATTTCCTACACTAATAAGGTAATAATAGCTGGTAAGATTTAATCATATATACGGGTATGAAATTCCCTGCAGGTTAAAGCTTTTGAGCTGCTGAGTGTTCAGGTCATCCGAGGTGCCACCTTTATTCCTCTGTGGGAATACTGGTGTAGGAGGAATGAGGATTCTACCTTTCAGAGGAGAGGCAGTCCTTTGATATTGCTGAAAAGCTCCCTCATGGACTGGAATCCAGCAGTGGTAAGGGTCTGCAAACACTTTAGAAACAAACAAACAAGAAATCTGGACTGAAACTCTGAGATTTGAAGATAAAAGCATTCTTCAGAGTGCAAGGAGAAAGCATAAAAAAAATAATATATTTTTAGCTGCATAGTTAGCAGGGTATCACAGCGAGCTAGACTTTGTATTTTATTGAAAGTTAATTTGTCTAGATCTACTGCCAAGTTAATGGATCTATACAGCTGAGGATGGGAATGCTTTCATGTCTGGCCAGGTCAGAGCTTGGGTTTCTCCTTAGCAGACCATGATCCAAATTCCCTCTCTCTCTGCACACCTGTCTCACACACATCCTATTCATAAGACAGTAAGAAGGGTTTCTAAACAGATCTAATTGCAAAATTTAGAAATCATTAGGTTCATAAACGTGCTTTCTCTTCCTAAATCTGCAGTGATGCCAGCTGTGAAGCATTAATGGAGTACAAATTTGCCCAGTCATCAGACGAGGAATTTCTGTTTCTACTCTTAGCTGCACAAACTGCTATTTGTCTCAAGTTCGAAGCAATGCTGAGAAGCTTTGCACCTGATTTGACTTGAAAGTGCTAATAGCTATTCTAAAAGCAAAATCAACCACTCTCCTGAGAGCTGTATGAGTATAAATCAAAGCCTGTGCCTGCTGTTGCTGCAACAGTGACAAAAACAAAATAGACATCTGGTGTGTTTCACTATAGTGACTTCTACATTCAGGGGAACTTTGAAGTGCTTCATGAATTTCTTTCTATAGTTATCTCACAACAGGTAAGAATTGTTTTTTGTTTCTCTCTCTTTTTATTTATTTATTTATTTTTTTTAGAAATGATGTTTTCCACATGCCATAAATTTGAAAAGCACTGTTGAGCTCATTTTTTTTTTCCCCAACCTGGCTGTCTCTGCTGTTAGATTGCAGCAAGTTGCAGAAAACTGGATTAAATTAAAAGGGAAACCACATCAACGTAATCAGAAAATTAGCAGCAGTTGGATTCTTATTTGAACCGCAAATGCATGAGTCAGGACAAACACTATTGAAATTAATGACACTCCAGAGGTAATTGATTTTTTTTTTTTTTTTAATCAAAACCTTTTAAAAGTATTAACTAAAAGGAAATCCTAATGATAAAAGTATTCAGATTGTCCTAGGATGACTGAAATTCTAGACAGTGGACAAAGGAAAAATAGTTTTAAAACGAAAAAATAAAGCATCCTATTTCTTACCACCCCACATATGCATGCACAAAACCAAAATCCTGATAAAAATCATCGGTAAGTATTTTTTCATTAATTCAAACAATGAGCACAACAAACGGGGGAGGTCAATCAGTTGTATAGCATCAGGTGTATTATTACATTTAGACCTGATATTTCCTTTTTTTCTCTATTTTTTGTGACAGTGCATCCATCTGTATGAAGCTAAATAACGCTGAAGTTTGAAGCAGGGGATGTTGCTTTGCCTTCAGCAGGCAGCAGCTCCCTGCCAGCTCCCTGCCTGCGGTGCTTCGTGGGCTCCCTCTGGCGGTGCCTTCATTCCTCGCCCTTCAGCTCTCCTGCCTTCCTTTGAAACTTCTTCCTTCCTGAGCTCCTGCATCTGTCCCTGTGTGGTTTAACTCCCCGCCAGTGCTTTAGAGGTAGATTTAAGGCTTGCAAAGTGGGCAGCTGCTCAGGGCAGTGGCTGCCTGCTTCTCTCTTGGCTGGTGGGCAGCACACGCACCCCAAACCCACCTGCTCATCTATTCTTTACCCATCTGGTGTTTGAAGATCTCTGTGCTTTGTCAAGAGGCGGTAACCAGCAGCCAGAAACTTTTTGCATCTAAAGTATCTCTCAGAAATCTTAGCCATGCAGCATGTGACCACTGCTTCCTATTTTATGGCATCTTTACAAATATTCCCTATGTACAAATGCAGAAGCACGAAAAATGTCGGGTGGTAAATACTCAGTTTTCCATGGTTGTTTTTTAGCTTAGAAATCTTACCAAAAAGGCAAATGACAATGCCTGAAATGTTCCCTGATTTTCTCTTGGCATTTGAATTGAAAAGGTCTCTATAAAAATCGTGTGTTTGGGTCTAAGACATAGGAATCACTCTTATTTGCAAGCAGTATGTGTTGTTCCCTGCTGCACCCTGAACTAATTGGCGTATGTTTTACTGTCCTGAGGTTTTATTAATGAACAATATTTCATTCAAAGCTAATTAAAATCTCTAGGCAGACCATGCTTAGCAATAAAGATGCCAAATATGAAATTGGAGAACAGGTGAGCAGACAGCCTAATAACTATAATTATTTTGTTGGGAAGTAGGAAGGAAGAAGGTGGATAAAGCCCACACATTAGAGACTCGTAAATACAAAACACTTAAAGTTGTTGGGTGTGTTGAGCCACCGTCAGTAATTCACTTGTTTTAAAGGTACCATTCTGCAAAAGATATTTAGATCCTGTTCTCAAAGCACTGCTACTCTGCTGAGGCAGAGGAATCAGAAGACTCCTGCTGGATGAAGGGCCCTTTAGTTAGAGTGAACTTGGAGAATGAGGGGCATGGCACACACTTCTCAATCTTTCAGATAGAAGTTGCTTGGGAACAGAAGGCATGGACCAAAATCTGCAGCCTAGATGTTCCCACATGTTCCTGGAGTCTACAAGGGCTCATAGCAGTTTATAGTAGCCCTAAAACTTTTCAGATTTTTTGTTAGATTTCATATGGAAAAGGGAAATATAAAATTTGTCTTAACTTCCAGCCTGGGTCACTTGAGCACCATCTGTGGCCTGCCTTGTACAGAAGGCACCAGGCTGCTCTGTGGCCCCCCACGGCTCCCCAGCCTCATCTTTGAAACCACATTTTACTTGCTTTATGGATTTATTTCTTGGATCTCTCTCAGGCAGCTCTCTCCTGAGAGATTCCTCCTCTTTTATTTCCTGTTAGGCCTTTTTGTCATGCAGAATTTGATTTTATTCTAGCTGCTCCTTACCTGCTGCTGGAGTTAACCCCTGCCTTACTGCCTGGAGTTTGTAAAGCCCACCAAATCTTGAGTTTAGAGGAGTCCGGTCTGTGGAAGAAGCTTCCTGTAGCTTGAGCCAGGACATCTGAAGATCATATTCATATCCAATTCACATTGCAGCTGAAATGAAGAACAAAACATGGCCGTGCTACCTGTAGAGCAGCTACAGATTTCCATGTCATCTCTCGTGCCTTTCCTTTCTACCTCTACTCCCAAACATACCTGGTTTTGAAGTCTCCTATGCCAGACTTATGAGCTCTGGGCACTGCCTGGGGAAGCATGCTGACCTTGAATAGCTACGATGCTCGCTGGGCAACCGAGAAGGTCCACAGTCTGCTGCTGCTGGAGTTTGGCACGTTCTTTTTTGAACTTTGGATAAAAAAGAAAAGAAATAGAAAAGGGAAATGTGCTGAGACTCAAGCAAAGATTTCTTCATTTTGCTTTTGCCATTGTATAATCTTTCATTAGCAGCTGTAATTAGTCAGTACCAGACCATCAGTGGTTATTGAAGTGTCTGCAACTAATTAGACATGATGTTTTTATGGGAGTAAGCCCGTTAGCCTAAGAATTTACACTAACTATTCTTCTGAAATGATGAGCAGAAGGCTTATCACAGTGGCATTTCTCATCTCAGAAATGGTTTTAACATCAGCCGTAGCCATGTTAGAAAGAACAATTTCTCTTGCCTTCTTTTGCCAAGGAGAACCAGAAATTCACACTAGCAATTCAGTGATGAAGGTCTGAGTTGATCATTCTGATTGCTGTACACTGGAATTCTTAGAAAACACAATTTGCCCATAAAACCTATCCTTGTTACGTTTATCTTTAGCTACTGCAAGTCCCTCATCATATACAGAATATATGGCCTGAGTTTTCTCTATAGATACACTGGCATTACATACAGGCAGTGGAAAACTAGAGGTGAGATTTGCTTTGATAGATGCATCTCCCCTTTTTAGGGCTGTTTCCAGAAACAATATTGCTCTTTCATTGCTAAATGAAACTTCAGGGCCTGTTATGTCAAGCAATTGGCAGGAGAAATTTAGTATCAGACAGGACTGAATTGCATTGTACATGGGCTAGAATTGCCCGTGCTCTGCCTTCATACATTTTCATCATTTAACACGTGTAAGGACTAAAACTTGCAATGTTAGGCAGTAGTTACACTCTCAAACTAAGTGGGAGCATTATAATAGATAAATCCATTTAAAAAGAGATTCCAGTCTTGGTCAAAATCTTGGTTGTTTGCAAAACTGATCCTTTTCGGGAAGCACTAGAATTTTCACTCATGCCATATTTTATTGTTCAAATGTCCATCAATGAGTGTCAAAACATGGTGAAGTCTCTAGAACTGTACTTGGCACCCACTAGAATACCAAATTACTTCACTAATGAGCAGTCACTCTGTCATGACAGCCCCAAAATTCACGATGATGGGCTATTTAGGTGTAATTCATTAAATATGAATGGGCTGTACAGTCTGATTTTATTCCCTGGAAGACAAGGGGAAAAAAAAAATAAAAAAAAAAAAAAAAAAAAAAGGTGAGTAACAGGAATATAATTTGTAAGGCCCAGAACTCTCATGTAGTAAAATTCAGGGGCAGAGGGTGCAGCTCACAGCATTTCTCCCCTCTTTTCAGTGGGAATTGGGTGCTGCCCCAGCACTTTTCCTGTGACCCTAACAAAACACCACAAATATCAACGGTGTGGTGGCTCCCTTGTCATTCTGGGAGGCTCCCTAGAGGAGAGGTGAGCTGTGAGGAGGAGCCCAGGTTGTGATGTGAATGAGAAATGACACATGAACTGGTCTGGGCTGGAAATAGGGTGGAAAATATTGGGTTGGGGTTGGAGGGGGGGGGGAATCCGCCCCAAGGTGGTTGTGGAGAAACGGCGGAGCTAACAGCAAATGGCGGGTTTAGGGTGGGGAGTGGAAAGGGGAGGGGACCTGAAAGGGCAGGATTGACAGAAAGTGCTGAGGTACAGCAGCTCTGGTGTCTATGGGGGAAGTGCTGGCGTTGTCCTTGTCTCTGTGTAAGTGTGTGTGTGTCCGTTCTTGTTCTTAGGCCAGTTTTAAAGTATCTGCAGTGTCCTTAGCTAAACATCCCAGACTGAAAGGAAGCTCTGTGTGTAACTGTAGGGCCATCCTGGTGGTGCCTGAACAAAAGGAGAATTTGGGCCTTGTCCCCTTGCTTTAGGGCAGAGCTCAGCCACTGTGTAAATCTTTAGGCCAGAGGTGGTCTCTGTAATCAGGCCTTGAATGGGAAGGAGGGATCCTTGTTTCTCCTGGGAGCCTGGCCACCCCATAGCTGGGGGGCTGGCCGGTGTCCTGGCAGCCCCTGCCTTAAGCTACCAAGCCCGGAGTGCCCACCTCACGGTCTTATACTTGGCTTGCCATCAGTTTATAAAGTTTTCTTTGAAGGCTGGGGGTTTGTGGTGCTTGGGTTGTGTTGCTCCTATATGTAATTTACGGGATCTTAAAGTAAATTCACAGGGTTTGAATTAGCTTCCTTGGCAATTGCATTTTTTGGCGTCATTAAAACAATCTTAATTTTTTCTTTTTCTTCTCCAGCACTTGAGCTGAAAAGGATTCAAGAGGAACAGAATGTTTTTCACACTATTATGGGTACTGCTGCTTAATCTCTTCCTCAGTGTCACATTTCATTTCTATCATTATGGGAACAGAACAGAACCAGATTATTGTGCTCAGTGATTTCTCAATAAAATTCAGCTTCAATGTCTAGGTTTTTTACTTAGGAACTTTCAGTGCCCTATCTGCTCTAATTCCCACCAACAGCACGTGTAATTTTACCCATGCTTTGCTTCCTGTTCCTGAAATCTGTATTTAATATTCATTCTCTGAGGGGTTTCTTCTCATAGTCTTGTTTGTGTTTGTATCTTGGTTGAGACAAAAAGAAAACCCCTTTATATGTTGTTCTCTGTAATCATTAGGGTTTGATAAGGAGATGCTTCCTTCTGCCAGCATGGGGCCTGCATTAACACGTAACCACTCACAGGAAAACATTCTGCAAAATTGTCACGGGAGCCCCAATTCCTGAAGCACCAGGTACCTCCATATGTCCATACAGTAAGTACCTCCATATGCAGGAAAATCCAAAGTACAAGTCAGATTCTTTTCAGTTTTGCTCCTTCAGGAGCATCAGCAAATGCAAAGCCTGGGACTGTTGCCCATTTGCTGAACGTTGCCTGCTTAAATATTTAGCCCCCGTCTGTAGTAAGGATTCCTGTACATGTTTAAAGTGCTGTTGGGCTGCTATGGGTTATATGCTATAAATACTTAATGCTTAAACAGGGAAATTGGAGAAAGCACACTACCACATGTTTAAAGTGTGAAAGGGGATGCTCAATTCCTAGAAAGCAGGCTTGAGACCACAGTCCAGATGACAGAACAGGTAATAAAAATACATTAACATAAACAGGCAGGGACGCAAAAGCCTTGTTTAGTGGTAATCTTATCTCCAAGCAGGTATAGAATAAATAGATTAAAATCAATTTGGGCCTCCAGACCTTTGCAGTAATCTCTTTAACTGGGGCTCATTAATTCTCAGGGAGATTAAACTCCATGACTTTAAATGCCCAAGTTAAAAGTAAAATAGCTAATTTAGCTATAGGATCTCATTGGGAGCAAAGTAGAGTATTAGTATTCATATGAAAATTTCCCAAATTAACGACCCAGGGAGAATATTACATAGGTTTAAGATGTCTAACAAAAGGTATTTCTGTAAAGAATGTCTGATTATTGTCTTTTTATTGTTCAAGGCCATGTGTATTTGTGTTTTAAACACCTCTGAGGATGGAGATTCCATAGCCTCTCTGGGCAACCTGTTCCTGTGTGTCACTGTCCTCACAGTGAAAAGCTTTTTCTTATTTTTAAATGGAATTTCCTCTATTTCAGTTTGTGCCTATTGTCTCTTGACGTGCGTCTGGGCACTGCTAAGAAGGGTCTGACTGTTTTCTTTGCTCCCTCCCTCAGGTATTTATACACATCGATAAGACAACCATCACACCCCGCTCCAGCCCCAGCCCTTCACTTCTCCTTGTCTGACAGCTGCTCCAGTTCCTAATTCTCCGAGTGGCCCTTTCCTGGACATGTTTTGGTATGTCCATGTTTTGGTATGTCCATGTTTTTTTAATTTTTATTTTTCTTCTTTTTCCGGGGAGCCCAGAGCTGGACACACTCCAGCTGTGGTCTCACCAGTGCTGAGTCAAGGGAAAGAAATACTTTCCTCTGTCCCATGTCAACGCAGCCCTCAGCGCTGTCTGTCTTTGTTGTAAGAGTTCGTGCTCAATCCCATGTGAACTATTTTTTCTAAACGGCTTATTGTGAAGCAGCACAGCTCTCTTGGAGCTGGTGGAGGAGCTCAGGGCTGCTTAGGAAACTGAAAAAGTATAACTTGTACAGGAATATACTGACTTACAGTGGTAGGAGTGTTTTCTATTGCTGGACCTAAGAACAACTTGTTTTAGCAGCTGCAATACAGAATTACTTGGAAAAGGGCTGGAAACTATATGTGTGACTTGTTATTACAGAATAATAGCAAACCAGCTTTCTGAGTTTTGAGACATGAATTACAGTGAAAAGCGAAATTAAAATGAAAACATCCACTTCTGATTTCTCTCTGCAACAACTTGACTCGCAGCTGAGTCTCTGGTGTGCTTTTATGTATAGTGATCGATGTCTGCCTTAGGCTATAGAAAAAAGCACACAATACTTGTGTTATTAAAATAATGGTTAAGCTCCCATTGTCTTCAACACTGTTAAGAGCTGTTGAACTTCCAGAGGTATGGTGTGCTCCCAGGACTTCTTTGGATGATGAGTGCTCACTGCCTCTTGACTTCTGGTTATTTCTGGTTTGTTTTCTTCTGTCTGTCTCTTGTCTGAAGTCAAACATAATGCAGAATTTTGAAAACAGTTCCTCCCCAGAGCAGGTGCCATTGCGTTTAGCATGTGAAGTGTTCAGAAATGCTACCAGTCTTTCAGCACGGTGCAGATCCTAGAGACAGGGGCTCTTGCAGCAGGAGGGTTACCAGTGTGCACCAAGAAGCAGCCCCCCAAGGCAGGGCAGAGCAGCTTTGTGTTATTCATGGTGCTGTGATTTCTGTGCTGCCTGCTCCAGCTGCTTTGAGTCCCTTGAGCTAGAAGCGAGCAACCCAAGTCAACTCTGCCTTGCACAGAGGTCATAGCTAATCATTTTAGGAGAAGCTATTGTAAAGATATTTGGGAGGAGGACTGAGGGGAATGACACATTTAATGGGCTTGATGATCTTAAAGGTCTTTTCCAACCTAAATGATTCTATGATTTTTTTCCTGAGTCTCCATGACATGACAGACAAAAGTTTTTCATTCCCAGCTGAAGACTCCTGTTACCACTTCCTTTAACCCCAGCTTTGAAGGCTCAGCTGGTTTAGATTGAACCTTTGAATTGGGGGAGCTGGAGGATCAGATCCAGGGTGATGGACAAACATCTGAACACCCAGGTGGATAGAAGGAGGTGGGAAATGCTAGTTACCACAAGTTTTCTTCCAAATCTATTTAAAGAACAAACACTTACTGACATTCGTGCCCATACATCATGGGCATTTTTCTCTCGAACTGTTTGTGAGGGGTTGTCTAAATGAAATTGAATTTTACTGGAAAAAAACGAGATGTTTTTGGCAATTAACTTTCTCCATGTTAACTGACTTGCAATTAACCTGCTGGAAATGTCTTTAATGTCAGTGTCATGTTTAAATACACCTTGTTGCTTTAATCGATTGTGTAATCACAGTCTTCATAATCTGCTTTGGCTTTGTGCTTATTACACTGGGACCTGGATTGTCACTCAGAATTATTAAGTCTAAAAAGTTCTCCCTTTAATGGCAATTAACACTGAACCAATTCATTTTAAATATGTAGACGGAGATGTGATTAAAATGTGGGTTTGTAATGCAACGTAACGCTAACCTGAAGCCTGTTTTTTCACAGGGACTGCGTTGCCACTTGCAAGCAGAATGCCTTACAGCTGTGTGTTTGGTGTGCTCCTGGTAAGTGGGGACATCTGTGAGTGCCACCACCTCGCAGACAGGTTGTGCACAGGACCCTGAGGCTCGATAGCTGTCAAAATAGGGCCCTCTGACAGGTGGTGGTGGCTGCCTGCCCCTGTCCTTCAGGAAAGCAGCTTATTCAGGCAATGGAAAAGCTGGGCTTTGCTGATTTGCCTCCACGGTATATGTAGGCATCCCAGTCTTCGGTGACAAATGTAATTTTTGGTGACAGATCACTGAAAAGTGTCTCTGGGTGAAGGCTTTTGGAGTGTGTTATTAGCTTGTTTGTTTGTGCTAGCTAGTGTTCAGTGGGGGTCTGATTAAATATCATGCTAGGTGGCTATTTATGTATGGAGATTTCTCTTTATAATGCATTAGAGGCAGAAGTATTAAAATTATACAGTGGACCATATTGGAAAGATTTAAATGCCTAAATGTGATGGTGTAACATGCTAAATTGTAGCCTTTCTAGATCTTCATATGCCTAAATATGAAGTCTTTGCTGACCTGCAGCTGGCCAGCTCATCCCTGACTGCAGTCTAATCCCCATGTTACAGATAAGGTTAAGCCTGCCTCCTTTGAAGGGCATTTCACCTTTTTATAACTAGCTATGAAAAATACAAATATGAGTGATAGGAGTGAGCGGCTGTGGGTACGTGCGACCTGGAGGATGACTTTGTGAGGTGCTGATGTCCATCTTCCCGTGGCAACTTCACTCTGAGTCTCTGGAGGAGACCTTCCTCCTGCAGCTTACAGATAACTGTCTGCTTGCATGTTTCAGTGTGTTTTCCTATTGTGGTAAATATTTACCTAGCTTATAGTATGGCTTTAAAGTTTATCACCTTGGGTTTTTACCTTTGCATTTTGGAAGGTGGTTTCAGAGCAACTCTAGCAGTGTTACCTGAATCTCAGCTGACACAAAATGTGCAACAATTCTGTTTGCTGCCTTAAACTGAGGTCAGTAGTCAGATTTTCATGAAAATGTGTGTCTATATGTATATAAATATATATGTATGTGGGTGGAGTTTGTATGTACGGATATATAGCTTTATATTTAAGGTCCAGATGTAAGCAAGCTTGTTCAAAGACAACCATGAGAAATCCCAGACCATTTTATATCAAGGAAAGACTTCAGTCAAACTGTTCCCCTCATCACAGAGGGACTTTTTGCTACCTGTAGTGGCAGACATCTGTGTGCCACAGGGAGGTAAGTACGGATAAGTGCAAGGCAGCCAGAGCAGACCATGGCTGGTGTGTCCCAGAAACGTCCTGCATGGAGTCTGCAGCACAGTACATGTGCTACTATGAAGGAATATTTTTTGGAGAGGTAGGTTTCATTGCCAGTCCCTACATCTGCTGGGCAAGGGGCTATCTGCTGCAGTTAAGACTGGTTGGGGTGTGAGGTCATCCCTGATCCCCAGGGCTGCCAGCTCTTATTTCCAAGAATGAAGCAGCCTATATGCAAAGGTGACCTTGGAAGTGCACTTTCTGGAATTAATTCCTGATTTTTTTTTCAGCATTCTTCAAGGAAGTAGTAAAACCAAGCAGCATTCCAGCTGTTCCTGTGTTTCTGTAGATTACAGATATTATTCTATTATGCTTATTTGAACATTGACTTAATTTTTAATTAGGCTCCTGTGCCTAATTGCTCGGGAAATACACCTCCTAGTAAAAAATGTTGCTCCTTACTACTTATAAAAAGTTAAATACCTCATCACAAAACACGTTGCATTCTATAAATGCCTATGTTATAGCTCATTACACTTATATTTTTAAGTCATTTTAAATAATGTGGCTTTCTTTTTAAAGCTGAACAAAATAAAGTATTTGCTTTAAAAGGAAAAATGAAATCATGGAAAATAATAATTTATTACTCCAGCTCTGACAGTCTAGATATCAATTTTATGCTGTTCTGCTAGTATTGCGATGGCGTTAAAAGTTGCCATCCCCTCCCAAAACAACAAATGAGTTTTGATTTCTCTTCATTAAATGCATCATTAATTCCTCCTCCTAGTTTTTGTTTGTTTTCCCTTCCATACTCTCTTGTTCCTGTAAATTTAATTCAGGCGGTGCATCCATCACATTCTTGTAATTAGTACTTGGAAATGCGAGGTCTTCCAAGCATTATCACTCCTGTACGAGTGCTGGGAGACAGACAGGTCCATTTGCCTGAGGACTTTGCACTGATTTTTCAAATTTCAATCTGGAACTTGAATTTAGACAGAGCAGCATGGCCCTGGGTGCTTTTTCAAAGTTCAAGCCACAAACCAAGCAATTTCCCACTTTCATCAGGCCTTCAGTTTCCAGTTTGATTCTCTCTTCAGCAATGGAAATAAATACAGCATCATGAGGACTCGTTTTAGAAGAGCTACTGCTTTGCTCTGATTTTTCAGGTTAAGTGGGACCCAGGACTGAAACGTGTTTAGCCCCTTGGATTTCCAGCCTTTAAAGAAACCGGGTGCCTGTCAGTTTGCTGCATGGCAAACTGGAGCCCGGACTGAGGATGCAGGGGATTCTCCCTGGGGCTTTGCAACCTCTGAGAATTTTCATTGAAACTATTATAGAAATTATTATCTCCTACTTTGTGTTGGTGAGGGCATGTCCAGCTGTAAAATGTGTGCCAGTGGAAGTAGCCATGTGTTTGTGTCCCATATCTGAAAGCATGCTGCTAAAGGTCTTCGAGTCTTTTTTTTAATTTAATGTAATTTAATAAGAAACAACCCCATGCTTGGCTTTTTCTGGTCTTTTTTTGAATTCCCCTGGCCCGTCACATATCTGGAAGAAGCCACACTTTCTCTTGGCCCATACACCCTGAACAGCATGTTGAGATTGAACTGGCCTTTTTAATGAGACGTGATATTAATACACCATAGTTGGGAAATCCGGGGTGGTACTTTATTGAGGAGGAGGTGAGAAGGCTGTTGGGGGCCAAACCAGGCAGACCTCCGTAGGCAAAGCCCTTACTGCTCTACATGGGAACATTCCTGGTGCAAGCAAGCCTGTGAGCTTGCAGAGCCTTTTTTCATTCTTTCACCAATTTTGGATGGCTTTCTGTCTTGGGGTATCCGTACTAAATACTCTCCCATGCACAGTTATTTCTACAAGTGAATCAATAGGTGGCAGTGTATTGAGGAATACAGCTCTGCGTATTGAGGCCACCACATTGCCGTTTATTCCTAGGAGCCTGGGTGAGTTTAGGTCCTTGATTTAAGAAGCTGCATCCTGTGACAACATCTGGGTACTGCGGGACAAATCACTGCTCTTCACCAACCCCGCTTTATCTGCCCAGCTGGGGTAATGATGCTTATCTCCTTTACAAAATGCTTTGAGATCCGCGTTTGTTAGGTTTTATACAAGGAGCAGGTTTGATAAATGATATCACTCTTTTATCCATGGGCCTGAGGTTCCGTCCCACTGCATCAAGCAAGGTCAAGCAGTGTGTTGGGAAGCTGCAGAGCGCAGCCCTTCGCTGTCACCTTCTTTGTGGGGGTTTTTTCTTTATGTGCTCTCTGCACCGCTGTCTCTTCTGACCATGGAACAAGCCCTTTCTCTTCGCTTCCCTCTCAGATTGCTTTAGCGGTTGTCCTCGCTCTCTTTAATGATTTTAAATCACCGCTTTTGATGTCCAGTTTATCTCCCCAAAATACAGCGCCCCCGACTGCATCCGATTCCCTCCTTAATCCCCTGATCACTCAAGGCTGGAGCTAGATGAACTGTCTCAGGTAGCTGTTGACGGCTTTCAAGAAGCAGCCGAATGCTGGAGAAGATCTATCATGCTTTCCTTGGTGTCAGAAAGGTTTTGCTATTAAAGATTAGGGAGGCTGGAGGTCACTCCAAATCACAATATCGTTCACTCCATAAGCCTGTTTTATCCTGTCATCTGCTATTACGTTTTCAAGTTGTTTCTGACCGAGGAGTCGGTGGCATATATCAATTTCTTGCCCTTCAGGCCCATTAAACACTAGGATTTAAGCACTGATTGATTCATTAAATGTCTCCAAAGTCAAACAATTTATCTTTTGAAGTTTATTTTTTTTGTCTCTATTTCCATGAGGCTGTCTTCATTTCTGCAGTAATCTCTAGCACAAGGTTCTTATGGCCACTTAGTGCGTTTAAGTATGGGATATTTTTATATACATGAAAACAGGCACCAGCAAGTGTTTTTACCCACTTCTTAAAATTGCAGTGTACATTATGGGAATTCATTTTTTTTTTTTTTCTTCAGTGCTTTTTACAGTATCATCTATTTGCAGGTGAGATTTTTTCACCCCCTGCTCATTTTTGCAGCCCTAGTTTCATCGTTTCACTTCCCGTTTTTAATCCGGTGTCTTGAAAGTGATCCGCAAGGGATGTGCCTGTGTATGTTAAGGTAGTTGATGCGCCAGATACTAGAATATAAGGAAACACAGCTCTGTCTGCATGCTAATAAGATTCAAGAAAGTTGTTCAATGTTTGAAAACAGTGTATGGCCCCTGCCCCTGCCCACCCACCATCTGACCCTTTCTGTATTGACTCGGAGCGGCTCCAGGGTTGCAAACTGGGTAAATACCAACATAGAGAACAGCTGAACTTACACAGGGTCTGAGCCCGTCACGTGGGTTTGAATTCAGTCCTTGAGATTTCCTCTTCTGGAGGTTTTATGTGCTTGGAGTGGGGATTAAGATGTAACGAGACACGAAAGTGGTGCTGCTGTGTCGTCTGGCACCTTGCAAAAGCTTGGGTTGAAGGTTTCCTCTATTGTTCCTGATACTGGCTTCAACAATTGCTCAGAACAGCATTTTTATTACCCTTAGGAAGGTTGCTTACCGTGGTGTCTTTTTTCCTGACATACTCTGGCACTTCCTCATGCGTGCACTTGTCTCCTTTCCTGCTAACAGCTATTACAGTGTCTAAGCTTTGCTGTGGAAATGTTCTCTTTGTTGAAAAGGCTCTCGGAAAAACCTCACTGTCAGCCTTAACATATTAGCTCACGTTAGCGGAGCACGCAGAAGTTGATTTTGCATTAGATGTTATTAAATATTAACATGTTTACACTGCAGTGTTAGCCTCCAGTCATACGCAGCCCTGGAGGATTCCTAGGCTGTCATCTGATTTTTCTAAGCAGACTCCCAGCCGAGGCTCGACGGCTTCCTTGTGGCTTCTCCCAGCACGGATGCAGGTTCTGACTGCAAATACTCACGGTCCATTTCCATGCTCTGTCAAGTGAGTTTCTTCAAGCAATGCTGCCGATGCTTTGAGCAAATTTGTGCAGAAACGAAGCAGGAGCCCTCCTAGGGCAGTAGGCATCTCTCAGAGGAGCAGTTTAGGTAAGGTACGGTTTTACTACCAGGATGAGCCTTGCAGGGAGCTTTCAGAAGAAGGCTGTGAGCAGGTAGCTCATCCCACCTTGGGTGTGCTCCGGGGAAGGTTTTGGCAAACAAAGCTACGCAGGAACTGGCTGGGTTCACATTAATCCCTCAGTCTGTCCTTGTGCATGTGGCAGACCTCGAGTACACGTTTGGAGTGAGCAGCGGGGCAGCAACAGCTGATGTGGGCATATCAAACGTGCTGTGGTTATGCCCCTAAATGTGTCAAACTGAAGCTGAAAAGGACATAAAAGCAAAACTTCAGCTTGCCCAGTAACCGTGGCTTTTCTACAGGGCAGATCTTGCAGTGAATCTCCCGATTTATTTTCTGTGAATGAAGTCACAAACACCAGCTCATCATCTAAACTACTGGAAAATTTTCTCTGTGGGCCTGTGTACAAAGAATCTCGTCATTCCCAAACTCATCTGGGGCAGAATCACTGAAACCAGCATGAAGAGCTATCAAGTTAATCTGGCGCTGACTGGGGAAGGTTGGCAGCGATTGCACCAAGTTCTTCAGGGGAACGGGTGGTGGGGAATTGTTAAATACGTGTGTGGGGAGGAAACTGAGCTACTGGAAGCTTGGCCTGGTGAGATCCAGAGGTTGTGCTGTGGTTCTGGTAGAAAGGTAGGGGATTTAGTGATGAGAAAATACTCTGTGCAATGAGGTTTGGTCTAATTTAACTTTCCAGTGGTGTTGCCCTTGGTTATCCTCTCTGAACTTTTACAAGTTCAGCTTTGTGGTAATGGTAGCAGTGGGCAGCACGCTACCAAATAGCTGTCCTTCCTTCTCACCTTTACCTCCCTGTGATAGATTTGGAGGGACTCATGCATTCTTTCAGAAGAAAAGAACTATATTTGATAAAACTCGATTTATTTTGCATGCGTGTACTCCTTGGGCAGCATGGTCTTCTCCCTGACATGAAGTAGGGTAACGCACAGTATTGTAATGCTATCACGTTCCTAAATGAGCGTGTGGAAAAATATCTGTTCTTAGGGGACGCTGCCTGCACTGGGTAAATACATAAGAGTTGTGATAAAAATCCATTTGTTTAATTAGTGCTTAAATTATACTGGGGATTTTCCAATCCACAGAGTGTTTGTTTCTACCTTGAGTAATGGGATGTGCAAAGTCTGCTGTAATGGGGACCCAAAGGGCTGCAGCTCGTTTAGGGTGTAGATGCCAGGTAAGGACCCCCCTGACTCTCCTAGATGAAAAGCCCTAATTCCTGTATGGGGAATATAAATCACAGGAGAGGTTTTTTTTTCCCGTACTTCCCTTGCCTGCTTTGCTGCGGTGGATATTTGCTGTAGAAGAGTAGAAAAATCATTAAAGCAGTAGAGATTGATGATCTAATTGGGATTGAATGATCTAATCTGGCATTCAGTGCAGGAAAATAAAAACTAGGGCTATTGCAAGGTCTGAAGTGTCACTGGAGTTAGTCTTTGCTCAGTAACATTTTAGCAGATGTTGGAGAACAGATTCTGATCCAAGCTTAATACAATTCAGATGCAATGCATTCGTCCTCCCCATCTACTTACACTTAAGGAAAGGTAATAGGAAGGAAGAGCAAAAACTCTGACTTTTTTTCTTTTTTAATAATGTTTTTCAAAATTTCCAGTAATTTATTTATTTATTTATTTTGCTAAAAGCCACCTTTACTGAAAATCATTCAGGATTTCCTCTACAGTAATTTAGATGATGGAGCTGAAAAATCGAATACTTCAAGTAGTTTGTACCTAAGAGTTTCAAGAGAATATTTTATATGTCGTGAGTTTTGGAGATGGCAGAGCTAGGACTCTGTTTATTGCAGCAATATTGCCTGGTTGTGCTTACTAAACTTTTGCCACTGGAAAATAGCTCCAGGAACCGTACAAAAAGCTATTCATCATTTATAAGGTGCGCCTTCAAACATTTGTTTAAAGATGATTTGTTTCAGGGAGGATCTCTGGGGACGTTTTGAAATGAAAATACATTTTAAAATGATGAAATCGCTGTCGGAAGGGAATCATGAATTGTGATGGTATCGAAGTGTAATAGCTGGAAGAGCACAAGGTAATGCCCTTCTCCTGCTGAAAGCAGGCCGAGGGAAAAGAAAGCAAGCTGCTAGAATCAGGCTTTTCCTCCGGGAAAAGTCTCGATATTGCAGTTTACCTGTCCATAATGTGGATTTTGTTTGAAGACGAGCTCTTCATCTTCCTGCTTGCACACTGCTTTGGGAATCCCTGCTAGTTGTGCTTTGCCTGATGGGTTTTTCTGAGCGCAGGCTGTGAGCCCTTTGTGGCTGGGGTGTTGGATCAGCAGAAATCCCTGTGCAGAGACACGGAGTTACAGGGCTTGGCACGAAGCAAACTGGTTTTGCTTTGCCTTGGTCTTCGAGGACCAGGTTTATTTAGGTTGCTGAAAGAACAAGGCTTTTTGTTTCGTTTTGGCACTAGATGGAGCTAGGGGACTAAACAAAAGTGAAAAAGCGATGGACCATTATGAGGAAACATTAATGTTGCTTTCAGATGTAAGAGAAAATTGACCCTTAAAGCACCCAGAAGCCTTCTGCTATTTAGATATTATTCACTGGACTTCCACCTAATGTCCTATCCAGGGAAGAGCCCCGTTGTTTATCAGATAAACCAGGGAAATACACTTTATTCTGAAAGACACTGTCCCTTGGCTGTCACAGTTAAGGATCTTAATTATCCTTATCAATCCCATTGTAAAGATCTGCTGTCCTAGCAGCTCCTGGCCATATTAACAACTGACCATGAGTGCTGGGATCTGAGAGTAAAAGCAAAGGTTTCAGTAAAAGTGAGCTCCCAGCTGTTCTCTCCTTTTCTCTACGAGTATGGAAACACTTAATGAAGTTGCTTAAGGTTTCATGATTTGTATGACACAAAGGTTATTTTTCCTGCTGTCAGTCCCGGGCCAATTTCTAGTTGTTTGTGGGTGTAAGTGTGAGAAAACACAGCCAAACAAATTTAATTTGGGGTGCCTAATGCACCTGGTGAGAGGTTATCTGCTCTGGGTCTGTTGTTTTGTGCATGTAAATCTAGCAGCTTGAGTTCCTCTTTGTTGCTTGTTTGTTGTGCAAATATTTAAGTGTGAAATAATAGCACAGGGGTGAGGGAATGGGAAACCTCCAAAGAAATCCAGAAACCCTCTTAAACCTGTGGTTTCACCTTCTGGAAGCAGGCTGGAGCAAGCCCCTGGAGAGCAGTCACTGCATGGGGACATGGGCAGCCACCAGGGCTGCAGACAGCGAGGAAAGATGGGTAAGAAAGACCTTTTAGTACATGATTACTGCTTCGTTCAGGATGGTGCTGAGCCAACTTGAGCTTCTATATTCTTGACTTTGCAGCTGCTCTAGCCATAGCTTTGGGTATATAATTTTTAACACTGTGTATCCTTTTCCATTCTGAGCATCAGCAGGATTGAGATGTGTATGTGGGTCAGGAACCTCCTGTCTGTTGTGCAGTAGCTCCAGTCTTTGCCTCTTTATCCTTTTATTTGCAAACATTAAGGACTTGAAATTATTTCATAAAAGCATTGATTCTTTGCAGCCAGAGGGGGGTGAGGGGAGAAAACCTCAGGCTGTGGTTGCAAAGGTTGGCAACCTTGGCGAATCCTGAAACTCCCCGCTTCCTTGCAAATGAAGCACACGGTCCGAGGGCCTGAAACCATTCCCTCTGGCTGTGCAAAGCAGGCTTGCCAGAGGCTTGTAGCATAAATCACATTTTTCTTATCACAGGGGTAGCAATCACATTTCTGCTGGGTACGTGCACCCTGGCAGAAGGTGGTTAATCGCCAATTAGCAGCCGCTCCTTCTTAAAAGGCATGGGTAGGACGGAGCAGGAGCATGCTGCTTGCATCGCACGTGGCCTTCTGCATTCGACAGGAGAATATATTAAAAACAGCAGCTGGAAGCCTGATGCCACCTACCTTCCTCCCATGCAAGCTTTAATTATAGCTCCGGACTTGGCTGAGACGTGTCAGTGGGCCTCGTGCTAGGACAGCTTCTTTATAACTGAAATTGGTGTCCAAGGAGAGGAAGCAAGTGTGGCAAGATGCTGAAACACAAATGCATTTTATGGAAGTGCTTCTGGGCTGAGCTTCAGAATTAAGCTAGATCTCATAGTAAGACAAAGAAATTAAGCCACCTAGAAATCTCTCTTTACATATTTCTTTCTTTATTTTTTTATCTCTGCACAGATTTTGCTGTACAGAGCAATGTCTTGGTCTTACGGGCAAGAAATGTGTAAATAATTTTTCTGTATTTCAGATGTGAACCATAGCGTGGCCCTGCGGTTCTTAAGTCACTGCTTGAGACCACTGGGTGGAGACAGAGCTGGAAATAGTCTGGGAGTCCCTGTTATCTTACCTGCCTTCTTTCCGAAGCCCTGCTGTAAGCAAGCAGAGACACAGCTGGAATGGAAATGGAAAATGCAGCTGCGATTAAATTTCTGTTCCCAAAGCCTTTGCAGGCTGTATTTTTGGTGTCCAGGTGGACGTCTTGTAATCTGGTGAGGCCAAAACAGCAGAGATGTGGATTTTTTTTACCTGTAGAATATATGTGCAAATTCTCTTGATATTCCCTTCATGAAATGGAGGGTTTGTAACAGTGGAGGGAGTGCCTTCAAAACAGCATGCAAAAGGTTTTTTGAAGACTTAATGCTTTTTTTTTTTCTTGAAACATCCTTTGGGGGCATTTAAAATCATCTGTTGTCAAACTTGCGAAACTTTCTCTCTGCTGGGGCTAAATTCTGTCATCCCAAATCCCTTTTCATGTGCTCTCGTAAAATAAAGCAGCTTCGGTACGGGCAGAAATAGCCCCAAAGCTCTCGGAAAGCCGTACCCTGGCACAGTTCCCAGCAGAAGGTGTTTTAGAGGCGATGTCAGAGCGTGCTCTGCGGTGCTTATTTCTGGGGATCATGTAAGGAAGTGGGAAGCAGAGTGTAAAACAGAGCAGTCTGGAGGCTTAGGTCGTAGCCTGGATCAGTTCTTGGAACAAGATGAGAGGAAGCCAGAAATGATTACAAACCCTGCAGATAAGTCTTGTGTCTTTTTTTTTTTTTTTTTTTTTCAACCTCCTTTTCCACACTGGAAGGTTTTAGCTCTGTGCCCTTTTCTTCCCTTCCTGTGCTACATCGGAAACGAAGTTTCTGTTACCTTTTGATGGAAAAAATAAAGCTTGAGGGGCTCCTGGAAGGTTGTTTTGAGGCTGTACATCTAACCTGTTCTTTGAAGCTTCTGAGCGTCCCCAGGTCTCGAAGGCAGACCTTTAATGTTGCTTTTTCCTTATTCAACCCCAAACTTCTCTGTCTGTGCCCTACCTGAAGTCTGCCTTGGCTTAGTTTTCAGCTCAGGACAGTTGAAGAAGTGGGTTTAGAGCACAGAAGGCTTTGCTTCTGCTCTTGGTCCTGCAGATCCCACAGAGGCTATGTGGAACAACCACTTACATGAAACACAAGTCTGTGGTAGGGTAGAAATCCTATTAGTTCATCATCTCTAGCAATGAGACCCGCAATCCAAGAGGAGTTGGGTTGATTTTTGAGCATTTGTTTTTAAGATCCCCCGTAAGTAGGTGGTGGTGTGTAATTTATCTATTGCACAAGCGAAGGCTGAGCTTAGAGACCAGGCAGCTTGCCACAAATGCCACCCCAAAGAGGAGAACCAAATACTGCTGATGAGAGGGCTTCAATTAATGCAGCATCTTTTTTTTTTATAATTATTATTATTTTTCTGAAGGAAACCATTCCCAGGTCACTTCATTACAGCCACCTGGATGCCAGGAAGCTTGCTGGATGCTGGGTGTCTGCTCACATTGGGCATGGAAGTAGACACGTGTGGACAGCACAGCTGTCAAAATGCAGTAGGTGCTCGTGTCTTTAATGCAAGATGAGCTTTAAAAGACAGCCTTTTTAAAAGATATGAGTCTTGAAATCTAATAGTCTTGCTGAGTAACTAACTCAAATAACATGCTGCATTATTTAGGTTGTGTACAATAAAACTCTTCGTGCTCGCAGTGAAAGAAGTTCTTCATATACACCTGTTGGTGCTGTAAAGGTGATGGATTTCTAATGTACTGCATAATTAAATGTTGCAGGGGTATTACTTTGGGAGGAAAGCATGTAATGAAGGGGATATAGTAAGTTTTGGTGATTACAGATAAGATTGTTTAGCCCAAGTATAGGACGGTCGGCTTTGCTGATTAAAAAATGTCTGAAAGAAACACAATTTTGATTAAGCCCTGCATTGCTCTGCCTGCAATGGATGAGGTTATTAAGCTCTATTTTTCCATTAATAAAACAAATGTTAATGTGTTATTTGATGCTAATAATGAACTCACTGTAAATAGCACAGCTACTTCCCTACCATTTATCACCTCATTCACTGCCTTGAGGCGGGGAACGCATTCAGCACGTGGGTTTTTTTCTGGGAAAGGAGAACTGGGAAGGCTCAGCACCTCGGGACCAGCACTGTCTGCTCAGCCTGCTCTGTGTTTGCCCTCCTCTTGTGGACAAAGCCAAACCAAAGCCTAGAGAGAGAGCTGAACTTCAAACACAACCCATTGAACCGTCGGCTGCAGCACAGCGCTAACTTCATTAAACGGTGTTAATTCATAGGAGAGTGACTCGAGGAAAAAACTGCTGACCTCTCCCTGTTCCTAGAACCTCTTTGGAGGCTGTAAAATGCTCCAGCAGCGATCGCATTGCTGCACAGATAAAAGATCTGCTGGGCCGACAGTTTTTGTGCAGCGGCTCGCCTTCAGCACCGCAGCAAATCTTGGTTGTGAATTTCTCCTGTCTGCTGTGCTTGGGTCGGGCTCTATCGCATGTGCTCCGAGGCATTGCCCAGGGGATGATGGAGTGCTTGGAAGAGTTTTCTTAGTAACTTGTCCAGGTATTCAGGAAGAAGGCTTCTGGTGTCATCGGTGGGCTTCAGATCGGGCACTGCTTGCTGCAGGCAGAGGGTCTGGGCCTTTTTGCCACCTCTTTATGTCAGAGGTAATTGTGCATTAATCCTTTTATCCTCGGCAGCATTGCCAGTTGAGGAGAGAGAAGGAAATAAAGTCCCAACGCGCTGTTTATTCCTATGGTTGTAAAGCTTTGTGTAGCTCCTTAAACCGGCGACATTACAATGCAAACAAGTGGAGCTGCAGATAAAATCTGTAAATGCCACCTCGGGAGGGTGGCTGGAGCCTTCCCCGGGTGATTTCTGCAATGCTGCTCAAGGAATTTCCTTTAAACTCTGTTGCAGGGGCTGCTTGGTGAGCGGATGGTGCTGGTGCTGTGTAGGAGCAGCTTCCAAGAGCTTCCACTTCAGGTAGGGCTGCCACAAACGGGTGTCAGCAGCTGCAGCCAGAAGGAAACGCAGTCGGAATATGTGACCAGTCTCCCCCAGCCACCTTCTTTATCCCCAGTAGAAATTAAATTAACTTTAAAGGACTATAAAGGAAGCACGTCGGATGAGTCAAAAGGATAAATACCCTTAAACAAGCAGGTTAATGAGATTCTGCTGCGATATTAGGAGAATATTTGAGCTCCCTAACAGCATGGGTGTATCAAGTCTGAAACGGAACAATTTACAACCCTGGCTCGAAGTAAATAGTCATTAAACGTGATGCTTCAGAAGACTGTATAGACCTTAATTCATCCTATCAAGGAATAATCTGTTGTGTCAAGACTTGGAAGAAAGCTTCATTAAAAAAGCAATTGAAAACTAAATGCTGGGATCTGAATAGCCCAGAAGTATTTCTGTAAGTATGAGGGAATTTGGTAAGCTGGCCTGTGTTTAGAGATGTGTCGATGAAGCTTCTTTTGACAGGTGTAGACACACTTGGAGGCTGGTTATCTTCTTCTGCCATGATTATTTTTCTGTTTGATGGCAGTCTCTGGACAAGTGTATGGTTCACTTGTTAGGTGCTAGACAAAAACAGTTTCAATTTTGCCATTGTTAAGTTTTTAAAACAAGTATTACAATTAAAATGACTTATTTTAAGGTTTGGCTTAAGTAACAAATGCAGCCTTCTCCAACTCAAGTGGAAACAAACCATTTTATTTCGGTTTGCGTAAAATTCTTCATTAGGCTGCAAATGATCATTCCTGATGGAAAAGAGGAAACCCTTTCTCGTCTGGAGCTCCGTTTTTGGTACCTTCCCTCCGTAGTTCAGCCCTTGTGGACTTGCGCTGGATGCAGACGTGATGGGTACTCCCTCGTACCTGCAAATCTTCTTTATGATCACCCGTGGCCGCTATTCATGTAGCGTGGTGGTAAAACACTGCTGTCGTTTGGGCTATTACTGTGGCAGGGGACTCCTAATCCGTTTTCTCACGATAAATGTTGCGTGTGCCGTGCCACATTAACGTTATATAGGATTAAGCGAAGCAAATAGAGTGGATTTGAATCCCCACCCTGTAATTATGTGCAACACAGCTCAGTGGCTGGAAATACACCGAGTTTTGACTAATATACAAGTTTCTGCTGAGAGGAACTGAAGCACTTGGGCTTATAATTTCCCCCTTGAGCAGCATCTTTATTTTTTAGGAACACTTAAGCAGTAGTGTTTGTTTTATTTGTCTTTGGGTTGCTTACGTTCTCTGAACTATTCAGTGTCCCCTGTTCGATTTATGTAATCCGGATGAAATTCTATGGGATGTTTCCCATTTCTCTATTAATAGATCTATATTGGTTCTTAGAATATGATCCCAAATATCATGATTTTTGAAATTCATCTTTTTCATGAAGAATCCAGCTGTTCGAGCAGCACGCTGCTAAACAGCTTAGTGCTCAAATTTGCCTCGCTCAGGTATGCAGCATATTACTCGGTGCCACAGACAAGTTTCTTTTGCATTGAACAATGCAGCTGAACTTGAAAACAAATCAAATCAAAATGTTTACAAGCTTTTGTGTTTTTAGAAGTCCTCTACAGGAGAGCGCTGCGCGTTCCCGCAGGGCACAGAGATGAATTTAGCATTATCTGAGTTACGTGGCTGAGGGACGAGATAGTAAAGATTTGCTGAAGATCACACCAAGACCTTGAGCGGTGCTTGCTATATTCAAGATCCACGCTGGATGTGGCCTCCAAGAGCAGGTGGGAAAAGTGATGATGGATTTCTCACCCACGCAGACATCTTGAGCTATAGACAAGCCTTGGGTTTTCTCTTCCCGTGCCAATCTCTAAATGTGAATGAACACTTCACAATTTCGTAGTAGAAAGGAGGGGGAAAGCACCTGTTTCTGCAGGATGTGGTGTGAATGCCTAACTCCGAATGTTCCCCTTGGAAGGAGCCCAGCAAAACTGTGGATGTGCAAGCCCTGCATGTGTGGTGGTGCCCTGCTGAGATCTTCAAGTCCTGCACAGAGCCTGGGTTAGCTGGCTGTCATGTTGTTCTTCTTTTGGCCTCTCTGGGCTATCACAGGAATATCTTTGTTCTTAAATGGTGACAAACAAGCACCGTGGGCTCGACAAGCTGCCCTGCACTTGTGAGTGTTGGTAGAGCGCTTGGGCTGCAGGGGAAGAAGGAATGGATGGAGGATTGGTAATCAGCATCTTCAGCTGATGATTTACGCCAGCTTATTAGAAACACCTTTCTGCTGTTGTAGCCAGAAAAGGGATGCCCTTTTGTGCAAGGAAACACATTCGTGGTCTGTATTCTTCTGGTTTTGGTTGGCTTGTTGGTGCTGAGCTCCCTGGAACTGCATTTCAGCCACTGCTTCCAGTGTGCTGCCTTGGCTTGGGTGACCCTTTTATAAAGCTTCTGGAAGGGCAGTCATCCACAAGGCACCATATCTTTGCAGGTAATGTTTATTAATAGCAGGGAAAAAAAATCAATTATTTAAGGAGGGTTGGATCAAGTCCTTGCGAAGTGCAATTCCTCTGAAGGTCTGCAGATCAGGTTTCAGTCCTGGGCAGCCTCAGTTGCCTAGCCCAGATGATATTGTCACCAAGGGGCCTTCATTGGGCTGTCGGTGTGACTTGCAAACCTCCCTGCTCGCTGTTAATGCACTGCTGGGGGAGACTCGTGCATCACAGACCTGCGGGTGATCTCCTGAAGCGTGCTGATGTAACCCAGGCTGACACCTCTCCCCCAGCACCCAGCTCCCACCTCTCTTTCAGCTTCCTTTGTGGGTGCAGTGCCTCTGTGTTATCTGTCACGCTGTGATTGTTCCTCTGGGCTCGATGCTTCCTATGATGGCTCCAGCCCTTGGCACATCACGGGCTAGGTCTTTTTTTCCCCACCTTGACAGCCAGGGTGGTTTTTCACTCCCTTTTGCCTGGGCAGCACAGGCAATTTGATTTTGTTCTCCTGCTCAAACAGCTGTGTGGAGCAGCCTGGTGTGACAGGCAAGGAAACGATGCAGCATCCGAGCTGGGTTTTAATCAGGCCCCAAAGATATGCTGATTTTGAAGACCTTTCTTTGTCCCTTGCTGGTTTTCCCTCTGCTCTGCAGTGGGGAGGGGATTGGGAGTGATAATCTGCCTGTTTTATGCAAGCAGCACGGTGCAGCCCCTTGAGCTTCCTCTTCATGGTAAGAGGTGTGTACCCTTGTCTGTTATGGGCTGACATAACAAATGGGCACAAGGAGTGGATAACTAACACGTGAGGAAGCTGAGAGACCACAAAAGCCTGTGGCTGCATTAGCTGAAGTCCTCGTTTCAGGAGCAGAGGCAGTGCCAGCACCTGTGAGCTCCAACAGCTGCTGCTGCAAACCCTGCGGCCACACTGGAGCAGTGTTAGCAGGGCAGGGCTTCTCTCTCCTGCAGCAGGCTTGGTCATAATGGAAAAGGAGCCTCGAGATACAAGAAAAAGGAAAAGAAAGAAGGAAAGAAGAAGCAGCCAGTGATTACACCTACACTGGGCAATACCAAATACCCT
The DNA here is from genome assembly GCF_009819795.1 of Aythya fuligula. Taxonomy (NCBI): domain Eukaryota; kingdom Metazoa; phylum Chordata; class Aves; order Anseriformes; family Anatidae; genus Aythya; species Aythya fuligula. The sequence goes on along the minus strand of NC_045585.1, from coordinate 2,299,728 downwards.
GTAAGGAGTACTGAGAAGTAAAATCAAATCCTTTCAAGACCTCTGACTTCTTTTATGTATTCTTCTAAACTCTAATTTTTGGACACCGTAAATCCCGTAGACTTTTATTTCTAGTATGTTTACCTTTAGATACATAAAACAAATTTGCCTGTGATCATAATATGTGTCAGAAGGGCTTCGACACTGAACACTTAGCTTGCTTGTCACATGAGCATCTCTTACAGGAGCTCTGGGGACAGTGGTTAGGAGTTGCTTTGTGCTGCTAAATAATTGTGCAGGTCTGCTGAAGCTTTTTAGCCAGCTATATTGCCTAAGGGTATAATGGTCCTGATTCCTTACTTCAAATAGGGTTTGCTGCACCTGGAGCCTAGGTTAATGGAGTACTTTCCAGCTTTGTGCAGTGACAACAATGCGAAAACCCCTCTGATTACCCTATTTCCATGCAATTTTCATGCCTGCTCTCTGTAAACCTAGAGAGTACGGTTTACTTGATCTCTGCAGCTGTTCGTAAAATTGTCCAGGATAATTGATTTAAAAATATGCTCTGTGGCTTCATAGCATCCCTGGGACATTCTGGGCGTCTCTGCTCTGTCATCTGTACCCAAGCCGTGCTGATTCTTCGTGACCGAATACTTTTTGCGAGTTTAGTGGTCAAGTTTATGATTTTGTAGCGTTAAGGACTAGTAGGGGCTAAACCCTGGCATGGCTGGGCTGTGTAGTGGTCCCACAGGCTCTGAAACGAGAAGATACTTGAGGAAAAAATGTTGACTTGCTTTAATGCTGGATCCAGGTTTTGTGGAGCACGCGGGGAATACCTGGCAGAGCTAAATCCCGAAGCTGCCACAGCTCCTGACTTCCATTCCCTGCTTGTACAGCTGGATCATCCTTTCTCTTTGCTGGAGTATTTTTTTATTTTTATTTTTTGTCTAGCATTGCAGCAAAACCAGCTGGGTTGTGGCTGTGGAGTGGCCCTGTGAACTTAACAAGAACAAAAAAATGCATTTGTGGTCCACCAGTTGTTTTTTGCTGTGCCCAGAAGGTGTGCTTAAACCTGCACACGTATCCCTCAAACTGTACTTGCCTTTTATTTCCTTTGTGCTACTTCCCTACACGTTCCTCCATCCTGTCCAGGAGGACAAAGTCCTAATCCGGCACTGTTTTCATGCTGAAAAGAGAACTTTGTATTCTGCCTGTGTTCTTTTCTATAGGAAACAAGATTCGGGCACTTTCCATCCAAGCCATCTGGGTGCTCTCCTGGACCGCTTGATCTGCTCTTGCAGAAGCTTCCAGATTTTAAGCAGAACAGGATGAAATACAGCGATTTATTTCTTGTTAGGGTGACACATCTATGTATTTGTTGATGCTTATTTGCAGCTCAGCTGTTTCCATGTGGTTCCCTTCTGTTTACTCTTTAATAGTACACAGGGCCGGAGGATACGTCTCTCTTCTCCTTTAAATCTGTATTCTGCTGCTGTCTCATCTGTTTAATACATTTCCTTTACAAATCTAGACTTATGTTTCAGCCTAATGCCAGCAAGAGCTCTGGAAGGATTTATTCTTCTGGACCCTAATGTAAAATGAGTAATGCTAGAACTGGCTCCCTTGGTAGCAGCAACACATTTTACTACTGATTGTCAGAAACAATAAAAAAGGGAATATGTTGGTAGTTTCTGTGCTATTTGCTTCCTGGGATTTTTGTCCTGAATTAACCTCCAGAAATATATTGCTTGAGTAACTTTGGAGAAGTTCTCAGCATGCGTGGAGGAGAGAGAAGGAAAAGAAATCAAGCTGTTGCTACAGTTTTGGTAATAAATGCCAAGGAAATGAGACATTTATCCCAGGACTATGTGACCTGCTGCTGCCAGACATCCCACTGTGTTCCTTAGGGACCATGAGTCGTGTGCATTGCACCTACACAGCTGCAATAACTTGCATTTCTGCCTTCCATCCTACACCATTTTGGTGTGTTCTGCAGGTAAGCCTTGATTCAAAGCCTCTTGGAGCCCAATTCTTCTCCAAAAGCTGAGGTTTGTCCTGTTCTCTGGGTTCTAGGACAGCCCAAGGTCCTAGGAATAAAAGAGTTCAGTCAAAGTGATGGTTAATCACTTGGCTCTTCACTCAAACTCATCAGAAGCAGGATTTGTTTTATTCATTTGCTGGGAAATTTAAGCACTTTCTCCTCTATTTATAAAATAAGTGAAGGTGTCCTTATTTTATAGATACCAATGCTGTCAAAATTAATTTGTTAGCAGCCATCCAGGGTTTGGTTCAGTGGACTGAGAAGCCTTAGGTGCCGGCTGTACTCTGCAGCTTTTGGGGTAAGAAGTTGTAAAAAGGAGGAATAACATTTGTATTTCAAGTGGCAAGAAAAACAAGCTTGAAATTTCAAAGTTGGTTTAAAGCCTGATGCTAAAGCACGTCATAAATGTCCTCAGTCTGCCCCACCCACAGCTTGGTAAGGCTCCTGAGATTTAAAGAGCTGTGTAGATATTATATTGCTGTCTCCAGACAACATTTTTAGGTTTAATTCACTTTTTTCTTTGTGAACATTTTCTTGATGTCAGAGATTCACTGCTCTGTTTGGAAAGCAATGCATTGAGTTGCCTCTGTTGATGTGACGAAGCATCCTGAGTGGCAGAAACTTCCTTTGCAAAGGCTAAAGATCCCTCCAAGTTTTCAACTTTCCTGAAGGCATTACGTGGTGGGGGAAATAATACAATAAATTTAAACCAAACACCTTTCTTCTCAAACTTATGTCTCTGCTTTTCCTGGAGTAATCTGTTCACAAACCTCTTCCAATTTTAACCCCTTTCAAGGGAATCCTGTACAGCTGACTGCTTTTTCTTGAAGATCTTGAGTGTATTTATTTTATTTTAATTTTTAATTGTACGTGTGTCTGTCTAAACAGAGTTGGGCGTACGGACTTGGAACAAAAGCCGATGTGCTGTGGGACGCTTTTGGGTGAGCTGGCTCTTCCCATTCAAGATGTGAACCCACCAAATCCTTCTGAACTTCCCAGCTGATGCTAAAACCTCCACGTTCCTTCCCTTTCAAGAACAGTAAGCTGAATTTGCAGCGTATACAGGGCTGAAAACAGGCAAAAAGACTCTTCTTATGCTTTCTCTCTTCAGTCTTGAGGACTGTTCAAAAATCTGCCGAGCCTTAACAGCTCTTGTACATCATTTACCCCCCCCACCCCAGCACATTGTGCCTGGTATTTAGTGCTTCAGTAACGTAGCTGGAAGGGATGGTTGAGGGGAATTGATTCCAAGCATCACCACCTTTGGCCTGCCAGGTTATTTGGATAAATTACCTCAGCACCCTGTATAACTCAGGCCAGACATGGGCACTGGGAGCCAGGATTCCTGTAAAAGCCCGAGGCGTGACCTGGAGCTCACTGAAGTCAACGGGAACCTTTCCATGAGGCTGCAAATCCTGCAAGGGGCAGCACATTTTATTGGGTTTAGCTCCGGAGCTTTCAGGTTTTACTGCTCACAGCTCTCCTTCCCAGCTCAGTGTGTGTCTGCTCCTTGGAGCTCACATCATCTTGCATTTGTGCTGTGGTTTGGGATAACAGACCAAGCTGAATGAACCGCAGCAGCTGAGGAATTGGGAGCTTTGCCTCTTGCTGCTAGAAGGGCAGGAACCTCTGATACATGAGCATCACGTGCTAAAGATTACGGAAAGCCATACATATCTCTACAGGTACTTACAAAGTGTATTTTCTGTGCTTGTGTATACTTAATTCCTCTTTAATTTATTCTCTGCAGGCTTCCAGAGAGTTGCCACCCAGAATCATGTTGATTCAGTTGCGACGAATGCATCTCCCTCTTGCTCAGCTCATGTAGTTTACCAATATTGGGAACGCCTGATCCCCTAAAAACGAAATGTCACGCTTTGCTGTGCGTCCTAGCTGTTGTCAGTGAGCCCTCCCTGCACCAGTAAACCTCCTTTAAACTGGAACCAGCTGGAGCCATCGCTGATCCTCACGGTAACAGCTAGCTTCAACTGTCATAAACGTCAGGCAATGTAACAGAAAGCTTCGTGCATCTTTTCCATATATTTGAATACAATTTGCCACACAGAAGGCCTTAATAGACAGATCTCCCAGAGTTTTCTCTCCATGAGCCCATCCACTGCCAGATTCCTGAAGAGCATTTTGCCAGGGGGATGCGCTCTGTGCTGGTCTGGGAGATCCTGGTGCTGTCTGCTGAGATATTTGCTTTCAGAGTTGAGTTTCTCTAACTTTATAGGGATTTATGCTCGGGTACTCATGGCTGATGGATGCCCTGACAACACGGGAGGAGCCACTGAACTGAAGTTGGAAATGCATCCTTTCCAAGTAAATACTGGAAAGGTTTAGTGCCACGAGGATGCGTGCAAATCTTACTGCTCTACAGCTACACTGCGACACGGTTGTATGAGGAATTACGAGTGCAGATGCCCAAGGCAATCGACCAACACAAAGGATTTACAAAATGATGCCATCAAATCTAAACTCAATCTTGGGTTTTGTGAGGCTTAAAGAACACATCGCCTCGGAACAGAAGATGCCTTCCTGTTAGGAGATGTTTAAACTCTTTTTTAAGAGGTTTGAATACATTTGGAAACTTGATGGAAAATATCAAATTTATAGGTTGTGGGGGAAAAATGTAAAATCTGGTTATGAAAATTGCTAATTTCTGGTTTCTCCGTTACCATTCCCTGGTTTACTCTGTCTGTTTGTGACAGATGGAGTAAGCAAAGCAAGCTTCACAGAGCAGTTTCTTTGCCTCATGTTCTCAAATAGTACGAATGCTCAAGGTTTTAGGAACAAAACATGGTCGTGTTGTAATTTTAAGGGTGTTTGGACAAAACTATCCCACTAGAAGTTCTCCTCCCAGCCCTGCCTTTGTGAAGTTCACACACACACACACACACACACAGAATTTCTAGGTTGGAAGAGACCTCAAGATCATCGAGTCCAACCTCTGACCTAACGCTAGCAGTCCCCACTAAACCATATCCCTAAGCTCTACATCTAAATAGGCAAAGTGTTGAACATCACTGCCTTTGCTCTTTCACAGCCTCACTTGCTGCAAAGGACACGACAAGGATTTTACATTTGCTTTATGTTTGTTGGACTAAACTTCCAGGGACTTAAAATCTAATATTCCACCTGTCCTCTCTATTGCTCACTTGAGAAGGACAAAAGGCAATTAAAATCACCGGCAGTGTCAGTAACATGACAAGAGCTGACATTTTTAGGTTGTTGAGTGTTCCTTCTGATAGATGGTTCTGCAGTAATTGTCACATCTCATCTTTGTCTCCTGCAGGGAAGCTTACTTTCTGAAAACAGTGTTGGGCTTTCCAAATCGCAGTTCTTCAGCAACACCAGCCAGTTTTCTTGCTTTCCTCTGGACAGAGGTGCACCGCAGTGCTCGGAAAGGTAAATGTGTGTCCTGCAGCTCCTGGTCGCTGTTAGCATTAATTGTGTGTTTACATGGTCACAGCACAATGAAAATCACACGTTTTCAGTTCGCTCTGATGGGAAAGCAAACTTTGTGCTGCTATTCATCCCTGGCAGTGCTTTGAGAAGCTGGCAGTAATGAGACGCAGTGAATGAAACTTTTTTTTTTAGTCATTTTATTTTGGTAGAATTCCAAAGTTTGTCCCATCTGGCCTGGCTGGATAAGTACTTATAAAACGCTTTTGCCTCAGAGTTTATTATCTAAATAAATAGTTGATGCCAGAAGGAGCTTTCAGTTGAGGCATGCATCTTGAGACCATGAAGGGAACAAAAATGTAGAGAAATCTGGGCAAGCTGGAAACCTAAATCAGCCCATTCACAGATGAGGGCTTATGGCATGGGCTCTGCTGTGGCTGCTTGCCCTTGCTGCAGTGAGCAGTGGGAGAAGGGAAATTCATGGGAGGGTGGTGGTGGGATAGAAGTATTCAGAAAACTTTTTAAGGAAGTTAGGAAATAGTAAGTGTGACATGAATTAAATTAGGTGAAGTGTCTCTGTGATTTGTAAATGCCAAAGGAAATGGAGGAAGGAAAGGAAATCTGAGACTTTTTCAGATTCAGAAATGGGATGTTGGAGCTGGATGCCTGAGTTCAATTTGTTTAAAGCTTTGGGTTATTTGAAAAACTGAGCTGCAAACTTTTTTTTTTTTTTTAAATAAAAAAAAAAAAACTTTCCTAAATTGGAATAATTGTCTGCACAAAATCAGATGAAGAATGGAGCTTGTAACAGTAAATGATGCCTCTGGGAAAACTGGTATTGCTCTTAGCAAAAGAGATTTATAGAGAGAACAATGAGTGGAGATGGATGCAGTGAACTCGATCTTTGTGAACCAAGACTGATGTGGAAGTTTTGTTTTTGCAGTTTGTACTACCTTCTGTACCCCAAGATGGATTTATAGTTTCCCATTGTAAATTCATCATCATTTAGCCAAGAATTTCTTTCTTTTTGAGGAGGGTTCAGTATGGGTGAAAAATCAAGTTAAAAACCACAGATTTTATTTTTTTTTTTCCCTTGAGTAATCAAAATGGATAAGAAACCCCCACTTACATGTGTTTGTCATGTACCTTTGTACTGCAGGCCAGCAAGGTCAACCTGGAGCAAATGAGGTCCTGTTGTGGAGGAGAGGCTTTCTGCATGAGCTGTGCCACAGGTCACAGGTGATGCTCTCTGCACTGGAGGGGAAGACACTGTGAGCCTCCAGGTCCCAGCTCGACAGCCTCAGTGGTGTACCACTTAGCCTGAATTTCCAGCATACCCTCGGTGAGGCAGGAAGCTCAGGCTGTGCAATAGGAAAAAAACACAAAACAGGAAAAAAAAAAAACACAAATCTCAGTTCCTCTCAAATCTGATATTTTATGCTGCTCTTCAGCAGTCTTTGTAGTCACAATTATCACTTATTTGAATGCTTGCAAAGCATCTTCCAAATTTATTAGCAGGTTTAGACTTGAAGGTGCTGAATAGCTGACTTGAAAGATGAGTAGTCGTAAAAGCTTGTCCATATGCATCCCTCTGACATACCTTGACACTTCTGTAAGAGCTCTGATTTTTTTGTCCCAAAAAATAGGAAGTTAAGGTCCTTAAAACAGACCAAACTTCAGCCATCTGAATCCCATGGTCATGGTACAGCCAGTCTGTATGTTTGGCTTCATGAGCTAAGGTCTAGGTTAAGGGCAACGCAACCTGGGGCAGACTTGAAGGGCTCTAACACTACAGACAAGCCTAGGAAATCCTGGAGGAAACTGTGTGATTTCTTCTAGTGATGAAAATTACATAAATACTGGCTTGTGAATTTTCACTCTTAGTGGCTTAATATAATTCTAAGTATCTAGGGGAGGTATTGTTGATGCAATACTGTACTGTAGGCAAGGTGAAAATATCTCATAGTCATCTGTGGCTGGTCCAGACACCTACCTCAGGAGCATTTACAACTAGTGCTTGAAACCTCAGATTTTTTGTACATGTAACCAATGGTGCTGTGTAATAGGAACCAACCCTAAGCAATTAAACGGGAGCTGGGATGGGAACTAGCAGGACAAGGATGCTCTCTGAATTGCCCAGTTTGCCACTGTCCTAGCCACGTGCAGGACATTGTTCCTCCCTTAACGCCCCACTTGTTGGATGGATTCTTAGGTTACACTGACAGCAGCACGGTAATCTTCTGCCTGTGGAACTTGCTGTGTGCTGGGATGCTTAGTGCAAAATAATCAATTGTGGGGGGGGTGTTACATAAAACCATTAATTTTGATTTTGTTAGCTCATTAGTGGGCTCGCTTCGTCTTTTGCTTTTGCTGCACAAAGCAGCATTATATTTAATTAGCATTGGCTGACCTTCTTTTTTTTTATTTAGCTGGTAAAAAGGTTATTCAAGTCCTTAAGAAGAATTACTGCATCTTCCGTTGACCTGATAATTGGTATATGGTTGCTGGGGGTAATTGTGCTGGCTGCCAGTCAGGCTCGTGAAGTCGGTGCCCCTGTGAACCTACACGCCATGCAGGTATGTACGGAGCAGAGAGGAGACAGCAGGTATGAGCTAGTATTGTTCTCTAGCAAGGGTCAAAGCACTAAATAAAAATATCATAATAGCAGCAGTGACAACCACTTAGTGACTGCTTGAGGGAGCACCTGTGCAGGCGTATGCAGCATCAGGGCCTGGATTCCCAAAGAAAGAGGGAATCAGAAGCCCAGGCACAACCCTGGTAGCTTTAAGTGAGGACTGATTTATTTCAACCTTTCCAGCTACTCTGCCTCGCATACGTGTGTCAAGGCTCCATTCAAGGCATGTCCTTTTGCAACTTCCTGAGCAAATAGTCATTTTTCTTCTAAATACAATTAAGGTTGTAGTGTAGAGAATAATTGGGGTATCTCCTGATGATGCCTAGCTAGGTAATTGCAGTGATTCGTGGAGAAAATACCAGCAAGCTTGACTTGAATAATCAGTCTCACTTTGGGTACATTTTTTTCATACCAAACTAAAACCAGCAGTCTTTCCAGAAGCTAAGAGACTCTCAGGCAACTGTCTTTTCTGTACATGTGTCAGTATAAGCATGTGCATTTGTTCTTGCATGTCAAGTTCATTGTTTTATTACCTTCAGCTTGCATTTCTTAAAAACAAACGGTGATGCTGCACTCAGAATTGCCTGCTGTCCCCTGCGCCTGCTCTGAAAAATGAGGATAATAGACCTTCATTAAAACTTGATTCAGAGGCAAGTTTGTATGCTGAACTTGGCTGTTGCAAGTTTCCTTGGTGAAAGCTGTGGGAAAACACATGCTTAAAAACCTTCTCGAATCAAGCTCAAGGTACCTTATGACGTTGTCCTTTTCAAGACAGCTTTCTGACTTTGAAGGCACCCATCGACACACTGTCCATGGCACCCGTTCTCTAAAATTTCTGCAGGATGCTTACGTTATCCTTCTGCATCTGCAAATATTTAATTAATAAACTTACCAGAGACTCAAATTAGAATTATGTAAACCCTCCAATGATAATTATCCGAAGCATATCTTTTAAATTACTCTAATAAAGACTAAGTATTATCACTCTGCCCTTTAGGGTTAAGTGTGCTCAGACTATCAATCTGCTTTACTGATCACGGTCTTGATCAAGCAGCTGTATTTGTAGCAGCATAAATCTGCCAGTGGTTATGTTCAGGTCTACACCTACAACAGGAGCTAATAGTCTTTTATGTTAGACATCCTCAAGGATACGGTGATAATGGGGTTCTGGAGAGCTGTTGAGATTATGTGGAGCAAAATGGCTGTGAACCGGCTGACTTTATGTTGATAAATTTCTTTTTGTTATGTTAGTTGCTGGTGATAGATTGGTGTGCAGAAGGAACATAGCCTCCTCCGCTTCCTGGAATTAAAAGTAGCACTCCCAGCCCCGGCACGTTAATATTTGTTAACTAACTCCTTCATTGAGGCTTGTCACAGTGGTGAAATTCAAGGTGGGGTGTTAAATCCTTCTCTTTCTTCCCTTCTCCTACGTCTTCATTGACCCATTAATTCCCTTGCCATTCCAGAAAGCTACTGTCATAAGGCTCTGACAGCAGGAATACTGATGTCATCCTACAGATGAGATGGTAACAATAGCTGGTGGCAGCCCAGCTTCTAGACCAGGTTGCTTTTATAGATTACTTCTTTAGAAATTCGAAGAATTTCTGGGAGTGCAAGCAACCAATGGAACATAATTAATTATCCTTAATATAGGAAAAAAATAATTGCTAAGAGTTCATTAAAAAAAACCCAACACCTGTACAAAGAAGTCGTGAATTTGCTTGATTCTATCAGAATATTTGACTGTATGTTCTTGTCTGCCATCCACTGAAGTTTCTAATGATCATTGACAATACATGCGAGTGTTGAGCCTGCCTCTGACACTTCACATCAGGATTTTCTCATGCAATTAGTTCCGTGCAACTGAGACCTGATACAAAAATGTCGGGGTAATGACTGTTTAATGAACATAAAATGTGACAAGGTGTATTAAACCTCCGTCACAGCTAGCAGTGGGAAGACAGGGAGGGCAAGGAAACTGTCCCTTGTCGTCTACTTTCAGTGGGGTAGACGAGGAACATCTTCACCTTCTGCAGTCTCTTTTAATATTTTTTTTATTGTATTGGCTGCAGGAAGAACATGGTCTAAATGCAGAAAGGATGGGTGAATGCATAGGTTGGGAATGGGGTATAGTAGGGGGATATTTTTCCAGAGTTCCCTGGTGAAGCTGAATTATAGTGAAGATCATACAGATTTGGCTTATGCTAGTTTGAATTCCGGAGACACCTGTACAGATATCTACAGCTGTCTCTGTATGCCTGTGGTATGGGGTGGATGGTATACTTAACAAGGCTCCTCATGAGAAAGCAAGTTGTCTTTAAAAATTTTAAGACAGAAGTCAAAATACTAGAGTGACTGGAGTGGAGGCAAGCCAGGAAAATTGATTTGTCCTAACAGATGCTTCCTTTGCATGTTGCAGGCATCTGTGAACGTTGAACGTGCTGTTAATTCAGGGCAATGGCTTTTGTTATTTATTTTAGCTGTTTAAGAAGAAATGAAATCTATACACTGCAGCTACACCAGCTGAAGGTAACAAAAACCCAGACACTGAGCTCCTGTTGTTTGCAAAGGCACATGCATGCCTGACATCCCTGTTGTCTGAAAGGTTTAATCCTAAGAAAGAAACTTGGTCCAATCAATTCTTAAAATCTCTATGAGGCAAAAAAAAAAAAAATATCATGAAGGAAAATACATTTTCCTGTCCACAGTGTTTGGTTCAGCATAATTAACATGAATAATGCAACACAATTTTCTGATAGTTATTATATTAGAGAGCTTAGCTGACTCATAACTGCCCCCATGACATAGCCAGAATGCAAATTACTTGGATAGAAATAGCACAGAGCTGGTTTGATTAAAATGTGATACATATTTTGAATTAAAAATATTCAAGGTCTTGCAAAATGACCTTAATGTCATTCCCCCCCTCAAGCCACTGAGGAAATTTGCATAATCATTTCTAGACAGCTTTCTACTTTCCCCTCTTGGAATTGGCAGGGCCCTGCCATTCACAGAAGAGCAGGGTGTGCTTTATTCCTTTTCTGAGCTCAGCTGCAGTAGAATAAAGAGACAGCATTTTGTCGTTGCGCTCTCTGAGATGCTTTATTGTAATTACAGTGATAACATATCTCGGGCATGAGTCTAACAAACTGTAAGACTGCAATCCTTGTTAGTTGGACCCACCTCCAAGTCTTTCTCCCTACAGCCTCTGAAATCTGTGTCGAGTCACTCTTAAATTCCTGTAAGCGAATTTATTTCTTCAAGGCTGTCCCTGGAGCTGGAAGCTAGCAGGAACAGTCCTGGTACGCTTTGGGGAAGGGGTTGTGTGATTTGGGGTAGCTGAGGGGGTTATGCCCTCCAGCCAGCAGCAGCACAGCCTTGTGAACCAGTGCTTGCACAGCAGATGCCACAGGTGGCTTACAAGATAGATAGGGTTGTGCTGCAGGGATGGGTTAGACAGCTGCAAGTGTGGTTTCCAAAATCATACCAACCTAAGCAGTTCTTGCTTTGTGAAAATCCGATATTTTCTGTATTTTCTGGTTAGGCTTTGGTTTACTGCCCACATATTTCTGCTAGGAGAAGCACAGAGCAGGAAGAGTGACTGGGGAGAAAGAGACTTTCTTTTTTTTTTTTTTGGTGGCTGTAGCAGGGTTGGGATGACTTTGTTCTTGCTGAATTTGTTTCAAAGACTTTGTGTGCTCTTAACTTTGGCTGAAAAGTCCGTAAGCCTTGGGCACTTGGATCTCTTGGGGATGTCTCTGGGAACTTCCTCCTAAGGCTATTTTAATTATGCAGCCATCAAACACTTTGTGTAATGGTTTGGGAAAGAGTAGTGCACTGGCTGGAAAAGATAGATGATAATTTAGAGAGGAGGAGCTATTCCACAGACACTTGCCCCAAAATATGTGATTTCAAAGTCGGCTTTCACTTGGCGTGTCTCTTGAAAAACAGAATGAAATGCTATAATGAGATTCTGCGTTACTCGCTATAGCACATTTGATCTGGAAAATCAACGAGAAGTTTACATATAAAAGGATCATTTTGCTTCCTAACTGGCAGCCCTGCAGCTCCCCTTAAGGCTAGGAGTGAAGCAGCCACTTTGGTTCTCAAGATTCAGGTACTGTGGCTGCTGTAGGCACAGTGATGCTCCTCTTGGTCTCTGCAATCACTGCAGCCATTGCACTTCTGCTTGAGTATCCAGGCAAACACGTGCACCACGAGCCCAGTGATGGCATCACACTTTAACATAATTCTATGATTTTTAAGCTTTTTTTTTCTGGATGCTCATGTGCTTCCTCGCACAGTTCATTCATAGAGTTTCATTCACTGGCTTAAATCCATTTCCCTTTATCACGTAAAAGTTGCTGAATAGATGGCTATTTTGGGTGGCATAGAAAAGAAGGTTTTGTCATGCTGAAAATAGCCTATGTCTCCCTGTGGATCTAGTTAATAATGTGATCTAATTAATCAACTGTAATTACTTGTGTATTCTTCCAGGTAGAGTTAACACAGGGTAGGCTGCTTGTGGTTAGCACCTGAGGCTTTTGACTGCTTCTATGGCATAAGTGACAGTTTGTACAGATTTGGGGCACAAAGCTGGCCAAACATCAATTCCCTCTGTTTCCAACCAAGCTTGATCCAGGCTCTCTCAAATTTCAAAACCAGTTTGAAGGACTTGAGACCCAAGATTAGCGGACCTCCTGGCAAATCTCTCTGGGGGCTATTTTCTTGGAAGCACATCAGACCAGATAACTTGCTCCTTAAATCTTGTTTGTGCAGCCAAATCCCATGTCAAATATCCAGCCCAGTTTAGCTCCTGCTCCCACACTGTATTCGTCCTCTCTATGAGATTGTTTTGCTGTAGTGTGGGGAAAAAGACAGATGATAAAAGCTCTTTTACCAAAATATTTTCCATTTTACAGCCCAGAGACTTATCTCTTTTCTTCCAATTCCCCACCGTTCATTAATTATACTTTTCTTTTGACCCTTTTCTTTGTTCCTCTGGTTTTTGATACCTGGAGGAATGTGTGATAAGGAGTTATTGAAGTTATCACTAACCCACCTTTATCTGCAGGGATGCTGCCTCACTTATCTATTAATCTTTGCACCAAAGTCTGTTGGAGTCTGTCTATTGTTCTTCTGCCTACCACTGTTTAGTATTACTCTTCTATTGTATGGTTTTCAAGAAAACTAACTGAGAAGTAACAGCAATATTTTTTAGAATGTTTTTCTAGGGATTCAAGCAGGGGAGACTTAAAAACCTGGGCTGGATTTAAAACAAACAAAATAAAAACCCAACCAAACAAGAGGGTGCAGGGAAGACCTTTGAAATAGGTGATGCAATGTGACCATTACTTAACACATGGGTGTTTTTTCCCCCATTTAAGCAGCTGACACCTCAATGGGGACTGGGGTGGCCCATGTTGCCCCAAAGCTGCCTCCCATTGGGGTGATGCCGTGCAATGAGCCCCCGGTGCCTTCAGTGCAGCTACAACGTGAGAGCTGCAATTGAAGGTTAAGTCCTGTTGGTTGTCACTGCCACCGTGTTGCTTGCAGTGAGCTCTTTTAGTTTTCTTCTGGTTATAATACATAACTTCATCTGATTTTCATTACCCATTGGAATCATTTTCTTCATTTACGTGCCGCAGTTGTTGTTCATTGTGCCTCTGGCACAGTTTTGTTTCCAGTAGCAGCAGATGCAGTAATTGAGCTGTTCCCTGACTTTACTGCCACGATTTGTAAAGACCTTGATTCTCTCTTCTATAGAATGAACAGCTTCTGAAGACTCATCTTCCTCCCTGCCCTGTAACCAAGTAAAGCTCAGTCACTAATACTCAGTGCTGGAATGAAGGAGGTATTGCTGAGGAAGTAGACCACCAATTTGCCTGAAGGTAGCATGATCCAATTTATTCTGTGGTGCTTGGGAGTGGGTAGGATGGCTTTAACTCATGTCAAATTGTTGAAGAGTTTGTTGATCTTGTTACTATTTTATTAATTAAATTAGTTTAAGAGAGTTGAAGTGGGAAAGGCACTTCGTTTCTGGCTTCAGTTTGGGTTACTCTAACCAAGAGCCTGTGTCCATATGCTCCTGCATCCTCTGAGTGAAATCACTTCTGTTGTGTCAGTTTCATTTCTCTACAGTGCAGATTAAAAACCTTGCTTAGCTTTATTCCTAAGTGTGTAATAGATACCTACTGAAAACTGGAATGCCAAACACACACATTGAATGAGGCCTCAGACACTTGAGAAACAAGGAAGCAGATGTTGCCTTACTGGCAATTCGTGTGTGATTTCAGCCACACAGTACACTTTTCCCAAGCCAAGGTTCCCCAAAGCAGGCTTCAGATCACAGAAGTGACTTCACAGCTGTTGGAAATCACCACATCTAATTATTTATTCCATTCAGGTTCATTTTTCTCATATGTCAGTTGATGCGCCGTTTCATCTTTGAAGACCTGCCCTGTAATGACTGACCAGATCATTTTATCTGCTGGGTGAAATGAAGCTGCTCACAGATGCATCATAGACTCCATAGTTCAAGCAGGAGCATTCCTTAGTAAGCATGTAGTTATGCCCAGTGGCTTTGCTATTCCTTTTCTTTCCCAGTTTCTACTTGGGCTGCTTGTTTTCAGAATAAACAACATCAACACATTAATTTTTAGCACTTTATACTTTCCGAAGGAGTAGCAGAGCTTGTTTCTGCATTAACATGAGGTGAAGTGGTTGCCTCACTTGCTGGCCATGTTCCTCACCCTATGAATATGCATTTTTGGGGTTGTTTTGTTTCCTTGGTAAAAGATTTGCCCAGAAATTCACTGTGAAACCATCTGCTTTCAATGGTTTACTTCTACCAATTAATTTGTAAACTGTTTTTTTTATTATTATAATCTAATTTTTTGATAGGGTTTTAAACACTTGTTCCATCGCTTGGTCCAGCTTGCTTGTGCTTAGTGATGCAGTATTATTTTCACTTAAGGGGGATTGACTTCAGTGTGTGTTTATTCAGCTTGCTTACAGATGAAAAGGTTATTTTTTTATATTGCAAAGCCTGCCCTGGTCCTGCCTTTGTCCCCAACCCCACCCTGGTGTGATTTCTTAGTTTCTAACTCACCTTCTTAATGCAAGAGCAATTATTCTTAGCATAAATAATTTCTCAGCCATTGCTGCAGCTAATTATAAGGACTTGGATCAAAATGATTCCCAGAGACCACAAATAAATATCCGGTCATTCCCAGCAGTTGGAAGAAAATCTGCTTGTGAGGTCTCATCCTCCTAACAGCAGCAGTGCCCACTTATCTCCATCACTGGTGGAGGCTGCCTGTGGGAGGTGGTGAAACATCCTGCAAACTTTGGCAGACAGCGTGCCTGAGAAATAATTCAAGGGAAACCTGTGCTTTTAGGTTAGTTTTCTGTTGAGATTATAGAACACTGTGTGTTTTTTACCTAGATTTATTTCAGTGGGTCTTGGGCTTATGGGTGCACCAGAGTAAATTCTTACCCTATGGCTCGCTTTGGCCACAAGTAGTGCCAGCTGAACGTGTTGTGACACTTGCTAATGGTCATTCTGATCTTACCACTGACCCGTGTTGCCTCCTCCTGGTGTCTCAGGGATGAATTTTAGCTGCTGGCTTCTCTGTGTGGCTGATGGGTCCATGGCTGCAGAGCTGATCCTGACCAGACGGCGTGCCAAGGGCTCTGTGAGCTCTGACAGAATGCTTTGGCTTGTGTATTGAAACCAAAACATTAGTGCCACTGTTTGGTTTCCCAGTTACCAATTGATTGGATGGAGTCTAAAACATTGGCAGTTTATGTATGCGAGAGCTGCATCTTGGGCTAAATCTACAAACCAAATTATCCTAGATAGACAGGGAAAGCCAGGATTTCATATGTCATAAAACTGCATTTTGCCACGGTTTTGTCTGAGGAGATATTTTCTTCCTATAATGAATGTTCATTAAAAAATGTTATCTCCAGGATTCAGAGTGGGTGATTTACTGTAATTGTAAAGATTTCTCGTGTAACATTAACACATACAAGAGTATAATTGGTACAGGAGGAAGCATTAGCAGAGCAGCATGCTGAGCTAGGGCTCGTACGTGTTGTAGCAGCCAATCGGTCCTGAAAGCGAGGATACTCGTGGTGTACTCGTGCTGTGGAGCAATTCTGCTGAGACTTTGCTTTGACTGAATTTTCAGTGCTGCTGAAATGTAGTTGATTGATGGCTGCAAATAATAAGGATAATATCAGTAGCACTTCTCACTCCCAGAACTCGGGGCGCTTCAGGATCACAAGGTTTGTCTGTTCGCCTGTTGGGAGGTTTGCATCCAGCTTGCTGCAAA
Source organism: Aythya fuligula (assembly GCF_009819795.1). Classification (NCBI taxonomy): domain Eukaryota; kingdom Metazoa; phylum Chordata; class Aves; order Anseriformes; family Anatidae; genus Aythya; species Aythya fuligula. Next base: position 2,283,329 of record NC_045585.1, on the reverse strand, counting down.
GTCATGAAAATGCAGCGATGGTGGTGGAGCTGTGGTTACCTGGCTCATCTCTCCTGCTCCAGGAGGCTAACCCACACAGGGCATTTAATGTTGCTGCCTCAGTTTGATTGCAGCCCAAAACATGGGACTAGATCTTTCCTCCCCCTCCTGATCAATTGGATTGACCAGAGCCTCCACCACGTAGAAACACTTTGGTTAGAAAAGACCTTCAAGGTCATCAAGACCAGTGATCAACCTGATTTACTGAGTCCCATCACTAAACCATGTCTGTTAATGCCACGTCCACGTGCCTCAAATACCTTTTAATTGCTGCCATGCTCAGTTTGGGGCTTCTCTCCACTTCTGTTTTAGGGCAGATCCGTACGGCAGAGGAGAGCAGGCATCATGGACACTTCTGCCATGCAGTAAAAGCAGAGACTGAGCCTCACACAGCCAGAGGGCACGGGATGGTGTTGTGCAGGGAGGTTTTCCTTGTGTCTGAAAGCAGTGCAGCATCACAGGTCATTAGCCATGGGGCAGTGCTGTGCTGACATAGCTGTGCAATTTGCTTCTGGACCTAAAGCGAGTGAGATGAGAGTAATCGGTCTCTTTGCTTCTGCATTGTGCCACATCTTCAGAGGTGTTTGATTCTTTTTTTCCTTAATTTTATTGTATTCTTTCCTCTAAGACAGCAAAATTGTTTTGGGAGCTGTGATTCACTCACGGAAGAGCAGATAAGTTTAAATGAGAATAAAAACTCTGCAGGAAGCAGTGCTGCGGGTTGACATAGGAGGGGATTTTCCTTCAGCATGTTTCAGTACCTGGCAAATCGCTGTACGCCTCCTTATGTCCTCCTCAGCAGGAGGGGGAAGCCTCCCTACCTCTCTGGGATTTTGCAGATAAATGACATAGGAGCTGCAAGGCCCTTAAACAACACAGATCTGTGTTCAGTATAAATGCCTAACTTGGATTGTTAGCCTGGCAATGTCTGTGTCCTGCAGAAACAGCATGCTTGGTGCTTCTGGAAGGATCAACAAAGTATAATTTCAGGGTATGTGGCTAGTGCAATTTTTATTTATTTATTTAATGCTGTAGGAAGATGTCTTTTACCTTGGCTCATTTCTTAGATGCTGCAGTGACTGATGTTTATGGATAGATGTTGGTGGTCTTCATGAGAAGGAGCCCCATAGAAACATCTACTCTGGACTCCCTCTGGACTGCTGTATTCTTTCTCAAGTGATCCAAGGGAAATTCTTCAGGTCAAGATGAAATAAAATGAGAGAAAATAGGAAAAAAAAGACATTACTGAAGAGGAATGGAAAATAAGGTGTCTGGAAAACTGAGCTGCCTCTGAAAGCAATGGAGTCAAGTGCTTCCAGATGCAGACACAATAGTTTATTGAAATTAGTCAAAATAAACAGGTCTGGATGCCCTTTACAACACTGTGCCAAACGGTCTCATTGAATATGCTCAGAAGCATGTAACTGTTTGTTTCTGTGCTGCATACATTTTTTCATGAGATGAGAAATGAGTTTGAAAATGATAGCTGAATTAATTTGTAGCTTTGTCTAGAGTCTTGGTGTCCCATGGAAACAGAGCGTTGGTAAAGCAGAGCACATCATGCTGCTGTTCTGTTTTTAAACAGGCCCTCAGTGGTGAGTCTTTTCTGTTTGCCTTGTTATATGGAGTGTACATAGGCTTGGGATGGATCCTCAGCTTAATCTGTGTTTGGCTGGTGATTTCTAGAGGTTGCCATTGAACCATGGTGAAAAGACTGGTTGCAAAATAAACAAAACCCAAAAACCAATAATAATAATGAAGCAAGAATCTGTCATTGGCAATCAAGGGTTGGATATCTAAAACTTGGTTAAGGAAATCAAACCCCTGGGCTATGCTGTTTTGACCTTTATTACATTTGCCATCACTTCATTGTGTTTTTGATAACCTCGTCCTCACTTTGCATTCATGTTTCGTGGTCATGAATTTCTTGGTTAGAAAGGTTTGATGATACTTTCAACTTCTTGATTTGACATAGAAGGTAGAAATGGGAGAGAAAAACACCCTTTAGACTGAAAGTGAGCATGTTAAATGTATAAATTCTCCTCTGGCTACTGCCTGGGTGCTGTAGTTCAGTTAATTTTGGGATATATTCTTCTCTGAGGGGCCAGGCTAAGCACTGCACCTCATGATACATCACGCTGTCCTTCTTGCTGAGCTGCTGTGGTGCAATGCTGTTACATTTTGCTGTTGTAAATCAAGAGAGATTTAATTTGAAAATTTAATTTAGTCATGCCCAAGGGAATAGAGAAGTCCAGAGACACTGCAGTGACACTTCTGAATGTGTGTATATGCATATATATCTTTCCAATTGTCGATCTAAGCTTATTTTTTTGCACAGTGCAGAGAAAATAAATGTTCTGTGCATTTTAAGAACCACTTGGTGCCTTTTGATTCTACTTGTGTTAACTTAGGGGCCCAAACTTCCCTTGGAGAAGTGTGCTGGGGTATGGTGTGGTTTGCAAGATCGGTTCTTGCAGAGGTAGCACAGCATGCACTGAACCTTGACTGGCAAATACAGTCTGCTGGCAGAAAGCTGGATGGTTTTGACAGGGCTGGAAGTAATGTTGTGTGTTTTGAGTTAATTCAGATGTGTTTTGTGCCTTCTGTGTTTTGTATGCTTGTGGCTTGTGTTACATCTAAGGGCTGCATCCAAAAGTTGGGCTGGGGCTGCCCTTCCTTTACTATGCTGCTGCATAATTTAGAGCACAGATGAAGGGGATGGCATTTATGTAGCTTTTGCGTGTACACAGACACGTCACTGGCATTGCATCAAATCTGCAGCTAGAATTTCGTGATCACTAGATCATTCCTAATTCTTGATATGCTGCTTTAGAAGACCAGATGTTTGCTGTTTGAAGGAGTGGCGTCATCTGACGTACAGCCCGCTGCCTTTGAAGAATCCAGGAGTTCAGCGGGAGCAGAAAAGCTGAATTGCTTTAATTGGGTTGAAAAAAACCCACAAAGGGTAAGTGCTATCAATGGTGTAAATCAGCCCATCTGTGGGTTTTAATGAACTGCTTGAGACTTGTGTGAATTCTGTTCTTGTCCCCAGAATATTTAAGCTTTATTACTTGGTGTCTCATGCCAGTTAGCCGATATAGCTGTATCTGCTTTTGTCAGGACTGTAGGAAAAGAAATATCTCGTTGTGGACACAATATGAGGTGAGTCTGTAGATCTGCTCCTTTAGAGTCATGCAACATTTTTTGGTCATATCAGTACGTGTTTTTTGCTAGATTTCCTTGGTTAATAGTGAAGTCATCGTTCAAGTAGGAGGAACACAGTATCTCCATGGTTCCTTTGAAAACACTCGAGGAAAGAAGTGATGAGTCTGTTTAATGAGAACACATTAATGTTTAAGAATTTGTTGATAACCTCAATTAATGACAGGCATGAAGATGTACATAATAGGGCAGGAAGGTGTGGAACAGATCAGAGTTTTTAAAAGGCAAAGAACTTCTCTGCAACAACTGGTGGAAGCTATAGCTGTGTTCTGTGTGTGTGAAATATTAAAAAAACACACAACGCATACACATGATTTTGGCTCTTGTGCAAATTACTAGATTGTTTCTTGGATTTTAGGCTTTACTTTTGGATAAAATATTTTAATGTATTGAAGTCTCCTTTTCGGAAGTGACCTAGCAATTTGAAGAGTTCCAGCACTGTTCCAAAGGCAATTGGAAAATGTGGGCTGTGGCAGTAATTTAGGAAGTATTTGCCCAGCTGTAAAAGACTGTTTGCCTCCTACAACACTGCATCACTTCAAGCTTTACACAAGGTAACTAAATTTCTTTGAAAGACCTTTAGGGTTATTTAAGTGCCAATGTAAACTTTGGTTTTCTCAACTAGTTTCTAACATCTGAAGAGCTGCAATCATTGTTTGGAAAAAAAAAAAAAGCAAACAAACAAAACAACCACAAAAAGCCACCATTTTTTCACCTGAGTTTTAATATGAAGAGTCTGACTTTGAGGTAATTTGTTCTTCGGTTTCACGATTTGAAGAACAAAACAAAATGTTTTGATTTGACATCAAGTAAGTGATAAGCATGTGAAGTGTGTTTTGACGGATGCTTTCTCTTGCTCCTCCAATGGAACTTAAATTACTGTTCAGTTAAATTGAAGGCTAAAACCAAAATCCCTCAAAGAACTAGTTGCTTTTTCTTGTTGCTGTGGTGCACAAAGTCTTCAGAAGAGCTAAGGAGCTGCAGCACACATTGTCACTGGTATCAAGCAGTAGTGAGAGGAGGCTTCCTATGCACAGGAAACTTTCTGCTTTGTATTCACTGTAGAAATACAACTATTTCCAACGGGGATATGATTCATCTGTACTTTTTGGAATTGAACTGATTGTTCTGATATTGGCACGGGGGTATAAATGGTGTTATCACAAAATGGAGCCCAAGATGATAAGCCTTGCTGAGAAACAAGTTGTTTTACTGCGAAGGTTAATGTTGTAAGGACAGCTCGTTCCCCATCTTGTGTGGGAGCAGAGCCAGGTCAACGTGTCCGACTTCTGCTGAGCAAAGCCATACGTGTATATGGTAACAATCAGATGTGTTATCACGGGAGGGGAAAAAAAACAAACATAACTTCTTGCATATCTTTGTTTAGGGGCTATATGAGCTTTATGCTTCTCTAGAGGAGTGCATTTCATTTATACTGGTAGGTGTTGCTAACGTGGTATGATGATATACATCACTATAGCTGGTGAAAGACAGAGGAATCCAAGAACGTTTATACAATTTCACCTCTACCTGCAAGAAGTAGTTCAGAAGGAACTGAGTATAATCTAAGGCTACAGTTTTTTTTTTTTTTTGGTAATGAAGCTTTGCTGCTCATAAAGCACAGAATTTCTTTTCTGGAATGAATCCTTTTTTCTTTTTAGTTTCATGTGCCTCTAGAGATAGGATTTTTCCTTTTGTGGTGTAGTTCCCTTCCTCAGCCCTGGTAGGGAGGTGTTTCTATAAGAAACACAAATCTCACTGCCTGTGGCTTTTCTTTAAAAGCCCATATTTCAGTTTCAGAAGCTGAACCTGGGAAACACTATGAATTGCAGCCAGTGCTGAGCTACAGCCACCTTTGGAGGGAGCTTGCAATGGGCAAGGAGGACAAGAACAGAACATCTGTGAAGACCAACCTCTCATTTTCCAGGTCCTTTCCCATGTGAGAGTGCCCACCAGTTTTACAGATCTTGCATGGTTCTGGCAGAATAATGTCTTTGCTGTTGTGCAGCTGTGTAACTGGCAGGGTCCCAGCTACCAAGAGGTGTAACTTGCTGATGCAGTGTGAAACTGTGTTGCTTCAAGTGAGAATCAGCACATTTTTGCATCTCACCCAGCTGTATTATGGTCCTGTAAACCTGCCTCTTATTCTGTTGTAAACCATGGTAATTCTGAAAATTTTATTTTAAATCTAGTCTTAATCTGTGTTTGAATGGCTTAACAATTAGGCTCGCTCCCTTCATTGTTAAAGCAAGGAGGCTGCCGAGTGAAAAACGCTTCCAAGAAATTTTACATATGCCATTTCTCATCATGGTGCTTGAAGGGTAGAGTAATTAGTTGGAACAGCTTAGTTATCTTTAAAACAGAGCAGCACAGCTATTGTGTGCAGACACTTTTCAGCAGAAGCAAGTGTGAGATGGAGAAAGCTTTACCGTGGTGCTGGCTGGCTCTTGCCAGTCAAAGTACGACCCAGAGCATGTCTTTGGTAGTGCTCTTTATTAATCTGCTGGAAGTCTTAATGTGACACGATACTTTAAAATGAAATGTATGTCGCATATAGGAAGTGACTGACTTTTCGTCCTTGTCAGTCAGAGCTCTTGGGAGTAGCTTGATAGGAGGCTACGTACTTGCCTAATGAAGGTTTGTCAGCTTAGCAGTAATATACACCTATGTGATTCTGTTTTCTAAGACTGAGTTTAGTACATAAAATTCATTTTTTTAATTGAAAAAAAAATTAAAATATATTATTTTAAAAAGAGATACATATACTCAATTCTGAAAGTGCTTTTTACACAGTTCTTCAGCTTGCCTGGAGATGGCAATGTGGTAGCACAATTGTTACACCATGACCTACTCCCAGGAATATGTAGAAATTATATTAAATTAATAGTAAAAAAATAAAGCTCATTTTGAGCCAGCTCTGCAAAAATATAGGGAATAAATACATTAGAAACATACAGATAATGTAGCTGAAACACAGCTGATTTAACTAAATGAGAAGCTTTGTGAATGGTAAATTAATTTTTTATTGCACCCCGACACCCAACATACTTTTAACGTCGTGTAGCATCCATTTCGGTGAATGACTTACGATAAACACCAGCAGTGGCCCTGTGCTGCTGCTCGTTGGCTGTGTAACATGGGTGGCACTGGTGGCTGCTGCAGCAATAAAGACTGAATTACCTGGGCTCTCAAGGTGGTCGTTGCCTTTATGCTGTGTGCCTGCAGCACAGATCTCTTGTTTATCAACTTACGCCTTAAATAAGAGTTGTTTTTGGGGGATTGGGGGAAGTGAGCCATTTTGCTTGCTTGTAGCTGGGAGAATTCTCTGACAAGGGAAATGACAAGGTCTTGTGCTTAATTACAACACGATCCACAACAGTGATGCCTGTCCTTGTGGAGTATGTTTCACTTCAACTCATTTCCAAGAGTTTGGTGGGGAGTATCAGTGTTACCTTCAGTTCATGACTGGACAGACTGACGTGCAGAGAGCTGGACCTGCTCACCGCCAAGTCAGCCTCCAGGCTAGCAGCAAAGCTGGGGAGATAACCCAGTTCTGCTGACCTCCAGGGTACTGGGCTGTGGTTCCAGCAATGGGAACATAGAGAAGACCTCCTACGCCTGTGTCTGGGTAGATTCAATTGCAGAAAATCCCCTTGGGTTCTTTGGGTCACTAAGAATACAAGGGAAGTGCTGTAGGATATAATATGGGAACTCCCTTTCATATGAAGTTCTAAGGATAATAAAAATATGATTGCATTTTTTTTCCCTCCACAAAAAACAATTTGAACTAAATGCAATGGATTTATTCACTAAACTATTCTGGCTCCAAACACTTCCTTTAATCCCCCTTTGGCATCAGGGTGTTTTAAGTCTGGTAAGCTGTTTTCTTTGCTGTTGCAGGTTGGATATCTCTATTACTGTATCGCTTCTGCTGCTCAAGCACCCATCGCTCTGTTCTAATATCTTTGACTGGAGGTAAGTATAGTATAAATTGTCACTTTGACACGTTACGCTTTGCAGCGTGTTGAATAATGAATTTAACATGCTGTCATCATGCACCTGCACCTTGCCAAATGTTTAAAGTTGGAGCTGCTTGTTTTGTGCTCCAAGATGTGGCTATTTGTTTACAAAGCACTTCTGCTCCAAGAAATGTCATCTTCTGCACTGTTGCCATCACTGCGGGTTTTCAGGAAAAGGATGGCGGGGCTAATGGTGTAAATGGCACCATAAAATTAAAGAGTGTATTTTCTTTATTTTCCATGCTCTATTCTGGACCTAGCTGTGTCATTTGAAGACCTTAATGTTCTGTGGAATAAAAATGACATCTGGCAGTATGTCACTGGTGATTTTGGATATATGATGGAAGAAACAGCATGTATTGCATAGAAATACCCCAAAAAGACTTGATGCCTCATCAAACATGGCCCGTGAAGTCAGGTTCAGAAGCACTCTTTACCTTTTCTTTCCTAAATATAAGCTCAACTTTTGTGATTAGCATTCTTAGGCAGGAAGGAAGAAAATCAAGTTTTGCCATGGATATGCAGGGATGTATGGGAGAAGGAAAACTGATATTCACTTATCAGGTGTCTTGTTTTGAAGGATGTAGGAACGGTTAAGCTGCTGTTGTACCCAGACTGTGTATCATTGGAGGTGTTGGTAGCATTAACTGCAGTCAGTCATAAGAGAATAAAAGATGAATAGACTGTTGTTAATCTTTTTACACTTGGATTAATTGCAGCAGCTGTAATCTCCCTGTTGACTTCCAAACGCTCAGATCAGGATGCGAGGCAACTCTTAGCTTGGACAAGTGTTAAACTGCCTGGTGCTTGGGGAAGGTGCAAATGCTGGTGTAGGGAACTGCTCCTAGAGCAGTAGTAACCACTTCTTCTATGCTCTCCTTCATATTTTTCTTAGAAAGGTAGTAGAAATGGTCATGCCAAACTGTACTGCAGAGGGAAAGACAGTAGAAATCTCCATCCTTCCCCCTCCCTGAATTTACACTCAAACTAGTTTTATTATTAAAGGTCAAATAAACATCTAGGAGTACAGCTTGGTTATCCTCATTCTGTTTTGCCAGTGCAACCCAGGATGATTGGAGGCATGGCCTTCAGTTTAGCTGAAATGATAGAAATGAAGAAGAAAGAGATGAAGAAGAAGACATAGGAAATTATTACTGTTGGGTATTATTTTTTGTAATACAAGGAGCAGAGGGGCACTAGGTAAAATTAGAAAGCAATGGGTTTAAAAAAATAAAACAGAAGTAATGTTTAAGAAAAGTTGTGGGACCCTGGCAACTTGATGTTGCAGAAACTCAAAATATAGGCTAATTCTAAAAAGGGTTAAAGGATTTATTGGAGGATACATTCACAAGTGTTTCAGCTGGTATTTCCAGCTCTGAAAAGATGTGTTGTAACCCTGTTATTAGGATGGGTGACAAATCCTTGTGTGCTTGTCTCTGATCATTGTTTTTTCAAGCATACACTACCAGACAAACTGGGCTTGGCAGGCTATCAGATTGACCTTCAGTTGGACTTGTACTCTTGCAGGGAGAAGTGTTTGATAACTATATTGTTCTTGTTGTCTTGTGGAGTTGATGGCTCTATCTGTGTGGAGTGGAGTCTTTTTTTAATGATTTATGAAGTTTGAAAGGCTTTTGAATCCTTCCACAGCATTTGATACAAGAGGGCTTTTAAAATTCAAGTTGTTATCATTTTGAGTTGTGTTCTCCTAGTGAATGTGGATGTATTTCCTCTTCAGAAAGTTCTGTTTGTGTTGCAGTGGTGCTGCAGGCCACTTTCCATATCATTTCTGTGCATTTATCTTTGTTGATGGCGGTTTACTTAGGAGTCTGTCTTTATATCATCAGTGACTTAATGAAGAGAATCAGAGCTTTAGGATTTGCAGGTGAAAGGAAGTGCATGACGGGCACTGCTGAAATGGTTTAGCCAATTTTTATTTTAACGGTAGGGAAATAAAATAGCCCAAGTGCGAAAATAGATATTTTGAAGCAGAACATAGTGCTCGTCAGCATAGAAAACATTCTGTGATGAGACTTCGTAAGGAATATTTCCTAGTACACGTAGTCCTCTCCATTAATGAGAACCTATGTGCCGAAACATCATCCAGCACTCTTTTTACAGCTTCAGAAATAGTGTGAAGTTTAAAGGCTTTGAGTCACCAAACAACACCTTGCCCTAAATTAGGCTGGCCTGGTTTGCAGCTAAGAGCAAACATTTTTCTAGGGCTGCTCTGCCAGCTTGCAGTAGCCAGGGCAAAGTCATGACTTGACTACTCCTGGCTTTGTTAAGCTTTCCAGGATGTGTGAGTGAACTCTGCAACCCTCTTCCCAGGCAGGAGAGCTGTTTGTTTAGGCTACATCTACTTCTAAGCATTGCTGTTTTGGTCCCTGAAGACCTGAGTTTATGTCTGATGGAAGGCCGAGAGAGGATTCAGCATCAAAACCCAAACCTGATTTTTATCCTGCCAGACTGCATTGCAAATGCATGGCTGAGTTCAGCAGGTGAGGTTGCACGAATGTGTGATGTTGAGCAGTGTTCAAAATCAGTGTTCAAAAATGCTGTTGTAGGATATCTTACAGGAGTTGAGCTCTTTCATTTCTAAAGTGTGGATTTCACCTGAGATATCTCTGTAGCCAGGCATCTGAGGGGCTACTTGGTTACACAGATGGAAGAAATCAGGAATCTTGCAGCTGAGTTTCACAGCAGCTCTCCTGCACAGAATTATGTGGGTGCATAATTGCACAATTGCTCCTGTAGGACCTAGGGATGTTTCTCTTCCTCCCTTCCTTTATCTGTGGCTAATTAAATACGCAAAATTTTAGTTTTAAAAATTGTTTTTAAGGCAAGTGTTTGCTAGGTATCAGAGAACCTTTGTGGGCTGCTGGATACTGTTTCTCTTGGAGACTCATCCCAAATAAATCAGGGCTTTGACCTCACCTGAGGTCCACAGGGACTAAGCAACTGCACTGACGTTTTTGTGAACTGATATCAAGTAAAAGCCAACAAAATAAATCTGTTTTTCATGAACCTCAGTAGGAAACTCTATGAAATACAGGTGCTTTTGAAAGCAAGATTACGGATGGTATTAACATTGACTGCTTAAAAAACTGTCTAGTAGTGAGGAATTTAATACTATCTGACATTAAGGTATGCTTTTTGTAATGGGCAAGCTGTAACTGGCTGAAATCTTTCTAAAAAAAGCAATTTTTGGAAAATACAAATCTACTGTAATATTTCATGTGGTAATTTGCCAGTTTTTTGAAATGGGATATGTTGATGAGGCCACAACATGAAACTGAGACTTTTGTTCTATAAAGTAATGAAGAAGAGAGGAGGTTGACTTGCGTCTGAAGTGAAGGACTTCAGGGTTAATTGCTTGTGTCACAGTGAATGTATTTGTTTGCTTTGCACTGGGGATGAGAGGATGTTTTGAAGTCTGGGTGTTTTGCCATTTCCAGCAGAATGGCAAGTTCTGCTCTGAAAACAAAACCTCTCGGCTTGGAGGCGAGTTAGCCTGCCCTTTGCCTCATTGTGATAGACAAAGAAATAATACGCAGCTACTGGTCGTGGTTCTTGGTGCACAGCAAAGTCTCTGCTTTTGAAGGAAAAGCAAGGGAAAACCTTGGATGGGTTTGCCTAGCTCTCAGAAACTGTTGGTAAAAAGGTTTTGTGATGTGGTAAACGAAGACCGGAGTCCTTCAGGTGTAGTGAGCATTTCTAAGGTAGGTTAGGATACACAGAGTAAATCTGCTAATATTGTCTAAGCAGTGTAAGAGCTAGACATCCACAGAAATTTTAACTTACCCTGTTTTGCTGAAATGGCAGAACCAGGATGCCTGTCACCTAGCCTGGTATTTCGATGACCGAATTGAGGGCAACTCAAAAGGGACTAGAAGCCGCGTACACCCCTGCAAACCTCCCAGATAAAGCATGAAAGTCCTGAGCTTTTACCATGCATGGTAGTGTAAGTTTGTCTGCTAATTAAATATCCCACATTTGAACCCTAATTGCTTAAATACAAGATGCCATCCCGGTGCAAGCAGCCTCACTTTAACTGGTGATGTGAATTAGGTTTGCTGCATCGGTGCTAAAAGCTGTGTAAGTACTGCCAGAGTGAGGGGCTTTTACATAAGTGACCCAAATGTACCCCTGAATTTGGAAATGTCGATACCAACGTTAATTGTAACAAATATTTCCAAGAAACACTGCTTGGGAACATGGGGAGGTTCAGGCCTTGAAGGTATTTGCAACGAGGCTCCCTTTATCCCTGCTTATGGACTTCGGTCACTTCTTAGATAATCCTTGATTACACGATGTGCATATATGCACGTTCCTTGCCAAGAAAAGTAGCTTCCAAATGCTTCCTTGGAAAGGAAGGAAAAAAGCTGTAGGTTGCTGAAAGTCAGCGTACAGCAGCATGACATCAGATGTGACACCACTGCTAATCCACTAAGCAGAAAACAGATGTGGGAAGCTTCTATGATTTCCTGCTTATTAAGATCAGATTTGTCCTGTGATTATGAATGCTTTTTGCCTTCTGGAGATATGGATGTTTAGACAATGCTCTTAGAGATACATTTGAAAATTAAGAGTTGGAAGATGCGTGGCATCTTCTCTATCTGCTGTTGGCACTAATTTAGTAATGAGCTAAATGTTATCCCTTTCAGAAGTAATTAGGACAGCTGATTTGTGTGTGCATCTCAGACAAGTAGGAAAATACAACAGATTTCATAATCTTTTCCATTTTTTTCTTAGAGGCAATTATCTGGGTTAAGCAAACTCCTCCTAGCTCAGTGGACAGACTTTTGAACACTGCGTGCCTTGTCTAACTTATTTCCCACTTAACATCATTTATGTGTTTCTATTTCTAGCATCCTATTTTTCATGCTTGATTGCGTTTTTGTTTGAATGTCTCTCAGTGCCAAACACCTATTTATACATCTTCGGTTAGGAGAGCTGATATTTCTTGTGGTACAAGCCTGCAGAGAGCAGTTTTAATTAGTACCCATGGGGTGGTTACAAACCCTAAAACTCAGTTAGATGATGGGATCATCTAACTGGAGAATGGATTTGAAATATCTTATTTTACCTGCGAATCTGTTATGCAATCATAAATCCTCTCCCTAAAGCTATGCCGGGCGGGGTGTTTATCCTTTCGTTGTATCGAACAGCGGTAGCAATTATCATGAACCTGTAAACAGGAAATGCTTGAAGGTTTTTAAGCTTTAAAACCAAAGTGAAGAAGTGCTCTGTGTAATGCTCTAAAGGATGCCATAAGGGCAGCCAGGTGAGCGTGAAAGCACATCAGGGGCTATTAGCTGAATCCCCACAGCTCCCGTCTGCCCAGATGAGTACACCAAGCAAGCAGATGCTTTATTGCCTCCACCCAGGGTGGTGCAGCTGTCGTTGGAGCCTTGGAAATACCAGCTCTTTTGATTAACAAAGAAGTCCTAGGTCGAATGTAATATCTGGAAATGAACTGAAAATGGCAGGGGGGAATGGGGGAGCAAACATAAGGATCTCCAGCAGTACTTAATTATACCTGCTGCCATGAGATCATCTGAAACCTCTGCTCAAGTTGGAGAAGATTTGCTAGGTCCTTCCAGTGGTGTGGTTTTGGTGGGGTCAAGCAAAGAAGGAGGAGGGTTGTGGAGTCACTCATGAAAATGACAGTTTACACGCCCCTTGTCTTTATCATTCCCTTACGAACATGCTCCAGTGCCCATCAAATAATGAAGAGATTGCTCTTAACTCAGTTAAGGTTGGAACCCGAAAGAGCAGAGCTGTTCAGGGTTTGTCTGGATGATCATGGTGTCAACACAAGCACTGAGTTACGCTGTTGTAGTCCCAGAGCTTGCCTTTGGCTGCAGCTTCTCTGCCTTTCTTCAAATGGCAGAACACGAAGTGCTCCTTCAAGCTTTGACTCTTCTCTTTGGGGGCCGTTTGGGCACAGATGGCAAATGCTGCAGTCCTTGCTTGTTTGAGTGTCTACCGGGAAAGTTCTTATGAAAAAGGGCTGCAGGGTCAGAGCCGTGCACTTTTGTAAGATTGAATCCTCAGCTGGAATTGCATCTGCTGCACTCCATTGGTTTTACTTTCGCTTAACAGACCATAAACAATTTGTTTACACAGACAGCTTTTCATCTTCCACAGTGAATCATAACCAAGTTCTCCAGGGATCAGTCCCTGGTCTGGTTGTTGCTTTTCATTTATATACCAGGCTTGGATGATTTAGATCATCCATGTTTTCATCTGAATTCAGAGGCAGGTGGTTTATGTCCTTTCCCTTGCACAAGGATCCTACTAAAAATCTGCATTATAGATCCGGCAGACTAAGCTTTGAAATACTTTATAATAAACTTGAAAAGAGATGTTATGACCCATTTCCCACAGAGAAGAGAATCCTGGTCTGCCAATGCTGAAAACATTGGTGTCTCTCTTGTGCTCTCTGATATCATTTGAGGAACAGGTAGATGACCTGGTCCGCCTGGTGGCAAAACTCAAGGAGGAAGTCGAGAGGTTGAGGGATATCAGGGAGTGTGATCAAGAGGAAAACTTGTGGAGCAACTCCCTGCAGGGCCTGAAGGACAGGAACTGGGGTGAGACACCCCAGATGGGGGTGGACCCCCTGGCCTGTTGCTGTCAGGCAGAGGGAGGGGACCCAGGAGTTGAGGAGGAATGGAAACAGGTTGCAGGCGATGCCACCCCTACCGGCCCCACCTTCCCAGGTGCCCTTATACAGCAGGTTTGAGGCCCTGGAGCTTGAGAGACTGGTAGCTGAGGAAGAGGTAGAAAGTCTAACCAGGAGGATGCCTAGGGTGAGGATGTCGACTCCACACCTCAGGATTGCCTCCACCAGGACAGAAAGAAGGGTTATTGTTGTGGGCGACTCTCTTCTCGGGGGAGCAGAAGGCCCTGTTTGTCGGCCTGGCCCTACCCGTAGGGAAGTCTGCTGCCTCCCTGGGGCCAGGGTCAGGGACATTGCCAGAAAGCTTCCCAACCTGGTTCGCCCTTCTGACTATTATCCTCTTTTGATAGTTCAGGCTGGCAGTGATGACATTGAAGAGAGAAGCCTGAAGGCCATCAAATGGGACTTTAGGGGACTGGGATGGTTAGCGGATGGAGCAGGAGTACAGGTGGTGGTGTCGTCTATCCCTACGGTGGCAGGGAGGGGTACAGAGAGGACACAGAAAGCCCACCTGATAAACACGTGGCTCAGAGGCTGGTGCCAGCACAGAAATTCTGTTTTTGATGTCGTGGAACTTGAGGCTGGGAATGCTAAGGTTGAGTCCCTATAGGTTAGAATAAGCGGGAAGGCCAACAAGGGAAGCATCGTGGTGGGGGTCTGTTACAGACCGCCGAACCAGGATGAGGAGACTGATGAGGAGTTTTACAGGCAGCTGACAGAAGTTGCGAAATTGTCAGCGCTCATTCTCATGGGGGACTTAAACTTCCCAGATATATCCTGGAAGCACAACACAGCCCAGAGAAAGCAGTCTAGGAGGTTTCTGGAGAGCGTGGAAGATAGCTTCCTGACGCAGCTGGTTAGTGAGCCTACCAGGGAAGGTGTCCTGCTTGACCTTCTCTTCACAGAGAAGGACTGGTGGGAGATGTGGTGGTTGGAAGCTGTCTTGGGCAGTGACCATGAAATGGTAGAGTTCTCCGTTCTTGGAGAAGCCAGGAAGGGGACCAGTAAAACCGCTGTACTGGAATTCCGGAGGGCCGAGTTTGAACTGTTAAGGACACTGGTCGGTAGAGTCCTTTGGGAGGCGGTTCTGAAGGACAGAGGAGTCCAGGAAGGCTGGGTGCTCTTCAAGAAGGAAATCTTCTTGAGAGAACTGGCGGAGGAGCTGGCCAGGCTGCTTATCATCATTTATCAACAGTCCTGGCTGTCGGGGGAGGTCCCAGTCGACTAGCAAAAGTGACGTCCATCTACAAGAAGGGCCGGAGGGTAGACCTGAGGAACTATAAACTTCTCACCCCCAAGTCTCACTCGGGGACCTGCCACCCGCAGCCGCTCCCCATCAGGAGCAGCCGTCCCCAAAGCAATTGGTGGCACAGGCAGCAGGAGAGGGCTGCGTTCACCCCTTCCCCTCTTCCCCCCCCCGCTGACGGATGCAGGAATAAGTGCAGGCAGAGGCTTTATAGGGTGGAACAGTGGTAATTTATTCCTGGGGTAATCGTGGCTGCCACCCCCAGCCCGTCCCCAGGTGAGGCCCGGCCGCCTGCTCAGGCGGGGGGCTCGGCCTGGCGGCCGGCGTGGTCGCCAGAGCCCGGCTCCTCCTCTTGGACCCGACGGAGCCAGTCTACATCCTCGGCGTCGGCGAAGCGCAGGGATGGTGGCAGCCTTTGCCTGTTCTGCTCCGCGTGCCAGGAGCGGCTGCGGACGAGTTGTCTCGCTTGGATGGGGCTGCGCTCCCTACGCCGGGGCGAGACGCTGCGGGAGCGGTAGTTTGCGGGGCTCCTCCGCCGCTGCTGCAGCCCCAGCCGTGCATTGCGCTGCACCCTTCTGCGTGGTCGTCGGGGCAGGCGCACGATGTCCGCGATGCGCCCGCGGCACAGCGGGCAGGTGTGCCTTTCTGCCGCCCAGAGCTGGATGCACTCCAGGCAAAAGGAGTGCCTGCAGGGCTCGACGCGAGCTTCGTCGTTCATCGGGTCCAAGCAGATGGGGCACGTCTCGTCCCCAGGAGCCTCATCTCGCTGCTCCTGCTGTGGCCACTGGCTCATGGTGCCTGATGTCGCCGCGATGGGAAGATTGTTTTCCTCTGGGGGAGGCTGCCCTGCTGCCAGGTGCTTAGCAGCAGCCTGTGGTCTTCAGCACCTCCCTCGCCTCGCGGGTCGCTGTCAGGACCTCGACGCCTCAAGTGCCACCAGCAGGACTGCTGCAGATAGAAGCAGGAAGGAAATATTCTATCAACAAACAGACATTAGCTTTCTAGATTCAACCAAGTTGTCTAGAGTACTGTAGCTGTCAACATTCTGCATATGGATTGCAAACATTGCAATTAGAATGGCAAATATACTTAGGATAGGTTATACTTGGCAAGACTCTGCTTAGGACGGATGAGGTACATAGATGTCTATACATTTGAGAACATTACCGAAGGATCTCGATGGCCTGTGTGCAATAAGAAATGGCTTCGTGTGTGCCTCTTGGTACACCTCCGCCTCTCTCTGTCTCTTTCCAGCCGTTGAACCTCGAGCACTCGAGTCCCACTAGCCGGACTGGATGCAGGGGCCACGCTCGGGGCATTTATAGCCGGGACCTTTTGTGAGGCCATAGGGTGACATCAGAAGGGTCTTGGGGTGCCCCTGATGGTGGCAGTGACAGAGGCCACCTGACCATCATGAGACAATGCTGTTGTGAGAATGGCACCCAACGTAGAGCTTAAAACAACTAAGTTAGCTGAGTTTGTAAAAGGTCAAAACTGCTGAAGCAGTTAAACAATGACTGAGCATGTGCAAAACGGAGAGAAGTACAAGATGAAGGAAACCTTGAGCCTTTCATCAGAAAGCCCCCGAAGTAGCCCCCATGTGCCTCGTGACAGGATGAGGGGGAACAGGCTAAAGTTGCACCAGGGGTGTTTTAGGTTGGATATTAGGAAGAACTTCTTTACTGAGAGGGTTGTTAGGCATTGGAATGGGCTGCCCGGGGAAGTGGTGGAGTCACCATCCCTGGAGGTCTTTAAAAGACGTTTAGATGTTGAACGTTTAGATTTTGAACTCAGCAATACGGTTTAGTTGAGGACTTGTTAGTGTTAGGTCAGAGGCTGGACTTTGAGTCCAACCTCTTGAGGTCTCTTCCAACCTAGACAATTTTGTGATTCTGTGATCATCATCCTTTAAAGGTCCTTTGGCATTAATGGTGAGCTCTTAGTCTCGGTTTGTGCTATTGAGTAAGGGAAAAGAGAACGTGTGACACTGGGATAGTGTTGTATGGACAGAGAGAGAAAAAGATCTGAAATGGCAAAATGGGCTGAGGTGATGCCCTAAAGGTGACCAGGTAGACATGGAAGGGTATCCAAGAGTTGTTGGCTAATAACCTCTGGACATTTTTTTTGTGTGAGTCTGAATCTCTGCACCATAGTGCCACAGGATGAGCCACAGCTGTAAGCCTCCCGAGGAGGGCAAAGTGGGGATGAGGAATACCTGCAACCAGAGGCAGCTGGAGAGAAACCCTCATTTACATGCCATGTTTCATACCCAAGGCATGATCCTTTTTTTAATTATCCATGTATTGACCTAACAGCACAGCACACAACTCTGGGGAGTCAGAGGTCAAAGCTGCCGGTTATGTTTTGAGGAGATGAAATTTAGTTTCAATATTCATATTTTCTAACTTAAGTTTTAGAATTTATGTGTCTGATTGAATGTTTGTGTTTATATAGTTATGCCTTCAACAGCTGACTGTTTCCAAAATGACTACCAGCTGTCAATGCTTCACATATCATTAGTTATGTAAAAACTAACCTCTCCTTCTTCTGGAGTCCTAATAACACATGAATCTTGATTAAAAAATATTTCCCCTGAAATGGCAGTGTTGGGGTGATTTCCCTTGCTTGGTGTTGGAGAGGTAACAAAGATTAATAGCCCATGGTGTTAGTATTAACCTTAGAGGAAAGCAGATGCTGCAGCTACTTAGATGTGAAACACACTGTGATCATTCTTTGCAACCACACCAAACGTACTTAATTCAAATTAAGCCTTAGAAGGTACTGCTCTCTTCTGTCAAGTTGTTTGTTTAAAAAATTACTCTAGAGCAAATAATTCATTACCTCCTCACCTTGCAGTTGGTGATTGCTTATAATAAGAGTCCACTTTGAGAAGCAGTTGGCTTTTTCCTTCATTACGTAGACACAAAGAATTTTTTATACTCCAGTAAATATAATTTGTGTTTCGCGATGTGTTATGGGTTTCTTGTTGTGTGAGTATCCTAAAATGAATTTATAAATAATTTTTATGGTCCAGTGAGAAAAGTCATTAAGGTGTTTAAAACGTTTGGAAATGCAGGAGTTGAAAAAGTAGTTTGATATATAGGGTCCTTGGGGAGGTGGGAGGTGTAAAGCAATGCTACTGTAGTTTAGCAAAGAAATCTAAAGGGCTTCAACTACTAATCGTTAAAATTTCTACTTGTAGAAATAGTATAGAAGAGAATTTGAAGATGAAATGACACGAGCAACACTGCAGTAACAATAGGACAGTGGTTGTTTAATCTATTTAGATCAAGGGAAATGTTAAGTGCCTTTCAAAAGTCGAAATACGTGTATGTGGGACTGCAAATAATCTAGTTGGTAAAGCATTATCAACAGCTCCTTTTCAGCTCTTTAGGCTGAGAAATGACTCTTGTAATCCTGCAGAAAGCTGGTGTTGGGTCTCCAGGCTGTCCTGGCAACTCTTAATTACTCTGGACAACAGAATATAAGAAAGCTGCTGTTACCTGAACCCTGGCATCTCAAAGAGCTTTGTTCATGTGTTTCCTTCCTCTCCTCTGACATGAAGAACATAGTTCAGCACAGACACCTGCTTCATTATATAAACTTTTCTCAGTGAATTGCTTGATATCTTCAATTTAGATGACCCTTTAATACTGGATCTCATTGACTTGCGTGTGTCCCAAGGTGAGGTTTCTTAACTATTTTCGCATCAAACTTTTAATTAATTTAGAATCATTTGCACATAAGCATCACTGCACTTGTGCAAACATTTCTATATCTGTGTCCAGCTCCACACTCTTGCCACCTCTTCCTAAGTGAAGAAGCCACCAGTAAGAAGAGGGACCAGGGCTGCAGTACTCCAGCACAAATGTCCTGATTCAAAGTGATCCCTACCCATTGAACCTCATGTTACTCTGTTAGCTTTCCAGGTACTATTTACTCACCTGAACCAAATTACCCAATCTCTTAACTTTATTTTGACCACCAGCTAAATAAGGACATTGATGATTAGTAACCTTAAAACATTGTGTAGTTTTAAGGCAACGAGTTTTGATAAAGCATGTTGAGTGGCAGGAGATATGCTGTCATCATAGCTAGTGCTGCTTAGTCTCAGCATATCAATTTATACAGTGTGGTGAGCCCAAGGACTATTTTGTTCTCAGGTTTGCATCATGCTCTTTGAAGACAAGCACTAACATTCTGCATTGGAGAAAAAATAAAAAAGAAATTATAAAACCTATTTATTATTTCAAATGATAGTTGTGGAGGAATCTGTGGCTGACAGAAAATGAACTGGGAACTTTAAGGCCAGTGCTAATAAACTAACAGAAGAACTTCTCTTGAGGACTAAAATGTCAGAGTTCATAAGGAATTCTTTTTATGTTACAGTACCAGTCAAGCTGTTTAAAAACTAAAAAGAAAAGAAAATCTAAAACCAGAATGCTTCCCTGCTAGAAAATGATGCACAAAGTACATCAACTGTATCAGAGTTTTGTTGTAAAACAGGGCATCAAAAAAAGGCTAATAAAGGTCTTCACTCTTGACTTTCCTCTTTTGAATCTCTGGTTTTGAGATGTCTGGAGAGTGCGGACATTTAGACGCATGGTTTAGCTTATGGCTTCTCATTGAAGCTGTCAATGAGTGTTTGGGTAGGCTTTGTCTTTAAGGAGACACTTCACTAATAATACATCTCACATAGCATGTAGGGATTGCTATGGCAACAGTTCATTTTGACTTACAAAACAATTAGGTATTAAAACCCCACAAAATCCATTGACATGTAAATTACTGCCAAGAAGCAGGTAGCAACTTAAACATCTTCATTTCCGGGGGTTAAAAATAAGTTAATTCATGTTTTAATCTTGAATTATTTCTCCATTTTTCTTTGGAAATGGCATTGCTTACAGAAGAAGATGGAGTAATGGCTTGAGGAAATGTCTTCTGTTCAGAGAGGTGTGGTGGAAGTTCTTTGGTACTCTACTGAAATCAATAATTTGCCTTCATGAAAATCAAGGATTTTGTTCTTTTCAAGTTTAGGGAATGCCTGAGTTCTAGATGCATGTGAATGTTAGGAAAGGTGGACCAGGACAGGATTTTTTAGGAGAAAGCTGCAGCTGCAGAATAGGAAGGCTTTTCTTTATCCTTATGCAGTACCCTATTAAATGCTAAAGAGGGATGAATCCAACACTGAACCACAGTGTTCTGAGCTTGCCATCTTTTCTTCTGAAAACCATCATTAGAGATGATCAAAATTCAGTCCTGTGCTGTTTCCCAAGTGCTGGAAATGATTATTCTTTTCTGAAAGGGAGCCACTATAAAGTTTTTTTTTTTTTTTTTCCTGTTTATTCTAAGTACATTGTTGAAGTGGAGCTAAATATCACTTCAGAAACAGGTCAGTGGACAAGGTCTGGTACAACATAACATCTGGGAAGGGGCCATGATTTTACCTACAGCCTTTAGGTGCAAGAACTGCACCGAATTCCTCAGCTACAGGAGTGAGTTATAAGATGAGGAAGCACCATTGAGGGCTCTTGACAAAATCTTATCACCTGTTTTTGCAATTACCGAATCAGTCTCTGGTGGCCAGAGCAGCTACTCCAGTATACAGAATGCATCCTCATGGGTGTGGATGGTGAAATCCAGAGGAATGAGATTTGTCTTGATGAAGCACCTCCCTAATTTTAAACGTAGGGGCGAGCCTAGCAACTTCCAAGACTTGAAGTGCATGCTTATCACTTTCCATTTAACTGATACGCTAAATGGAAATGGACTTGAACACGTGCCAGTGCATCTTGATAATTTGAGAGCCATCCCAATAGCTTTCCAAAGATAACACCTGATGTTTTACGCAGGAGGGGCCGTGTTTTGAGTTGTAGACCTTAAAGCTTTGTTCAGTAGCCTGCTGTGCAATGGCTGGCAGCGAGTTTGGAGACTTCTAGTAAACATGACCAAGTATGCAATGAATAATGTCTTTCCCATAGCAAGCATCCTTAAAATACAGAGTAAAGGGCTTGTCACAGAGACAGGATATCTTAGTTTTACCAGACCTGTGTGCCTTGCTGATTGGAAGGTCATCTGTTAAAAGCTGGAGTTTGTTCCAATGGGTGGCAAACCAGTATGTTTCAATCCTTCAAATCCTGCAAAAGGTGACCCGGTAGGCTTCTTGTACCATGTTGCAGAGTGAGCTGAGTACAGTGAGCAAATGGCTGTATTTGGGAATGGAAATAATTGCTTTTTGGATTCGCAAGCTGCAGCCATGAATTATTTCCTGCACTCCTGTTGTCAGAAGATACTGTTTTCTTATTTCCAGCCATGAGACTCTTTGTGTAGATAGTGCTGGCTTCCATGACTAGAATGAATACTGCAGTAAAAAGCTCCTTACAGACTTGAGTTGAATTGTCCAAATTCTTTTTGACTGGTGTCCTGTAATGACAGTGGCTAGACTTTTAATTAAATATATATAAAAATCCCCACCAACCTATTTCTAGTCACTAACCTTTAGTAGGAAATACCACTTTCTTTCCAAGACTTTCATTTGGCAGCCTCTTAAGTATTTTACTTTGATTAATTAAAACATGCTGGTGTTTTCGTGTAGCAAGTCAGTTGGTTTTGCAAATTCCATGCAGGGGTTTAAAACTTCCAGATCGCTTTCTAGGCCATTTGTGTGTGAGCAAGGCTTGAAAATGAGAGTTTTCCCTATTGCTGGGATTCCACAGTAAATGTCAGTATGAATAGAATTAGAATTTTTATATATCACCACCCCTCTCTTCGGCTGTACGTAGGAAGCAAAATACATGTGCTAGCTAGTGGTAAAATGTCATGGCTCTGTTGTAAGCACTTGTGGCTATAGCCCAGATGTGGGGGTGATATTTTGTCTGCTAGAGGTCAGTTTAGAAAAGGGCATGGAGAAAGGAGGGGAAGGTAAAGGATGTTCTGTGAGCTAGAAATGACGCTAGAGTTCTGTCTGCACTGGAAAGCTGCTCTTTGAGCCATGCTGGTGCGTTTGGAAAGCACAGTCACGCTTACAAATGAGGAAAATTGGAATGGAAATGATATTTACACAGGTAGTGTGTCCCTGTGGGTAGAAGTCATCTTCATGCCTGAAAGTGCAAGTGTCAGAGCTCTGTTTTTACAGATGAGGTTAATAAAGGTTCCCGTAGCTGTGCAGGACCATCGAAACGATGGCAGAGGCATGGACACTGAAAAACAGCAGAACCACTTCTGGTTTTTATTAGAAGGCTGCACAGAGGTAATTAACAGACAGCTAATTCTCTCCCCCACCCACAGCAGGAAGGGCTCATCACTTCGTGTCGCATCTTTGAGAGATGATCCCGTCTGTCCAGGAGCAGTTGGGTTGCAGTGACGTCTTTCTGGTCCTGTGTGAAGGACAGAGGAGTTGTCACAGAGCTGAAGGCAATGATGAAAGCTTGCATTAAACACGAGGGGACGTGCTGAAGCCTATGGTCTACGTAAAGCAGATGATAACGTTCTGCATCTTCCTCAAAATCTATATTAATAGGGATAATGGAAAGATCATCCACTAAATGTTTAATAGAACAAAAGCCTCCATTCACAGAGCAAACTTGCTAAATGTGTAACAGTTTTATTTTTGACTGGTGATCCTATATTTTTAAGAGCAAAATTAAGGGGTAGAATCAAGTTTCCCACAGCTCTTGGTTTTGTTCTTTCCCCACACAGTGTCTGGTAGCAGTACTTGCCAAATTAGTTTTCCATCTTAATTATTCCTGACATTTTCTCCAGGATGCTATGATCTACTTGAGGGATTTGCAGTTTAACATGCTAGTCATTTTTTATTGCATGGAAATGTGAACAGAATAAATTGGCATTGGCTATCTTTGTTGTGAACTATTTAATTTTGGATGATTGCATCAAAGTGCAGGAAAGTTTTAGCAAGTTAATAAAGTTTAAATTGAATTCTCCTATAAACACTGCACTTGAAGGATGTCAGCGAGTGTGGTAGGTTGAGTCTGTTCTTAATTGTGATAGTCTGATAAGGGAAAAGTTGTATTCCAAGTATTGATTTAAAAAAAAAGAAGATACCTTCTGTGAAATGGAGAAATCCAAATTGCGTCAGGAGGTAATCTGAAAGAGTTCCACAAGCTTTTTGCCCTCAACTCAGCCTTTTCTGCTCTTAACTATAGTTAAAATCTATAATATGAGATTATGTTGCTAGATAACACCATATTTTTAGGGCAGACCCTGCACAAAGGATGCTTAGGGCCATAATATCTATTCTTAAAGAGTATCTTAAAGAATAATGGCACATCCAGTTTAGGGAGCTTGTGATATGTAAGAAATATTTAAGTTGGTATTAAATATTTAAGTCTGTAGATTGGATTTTCTGTAGTCATTTTTCAGAAAAATTAAAATGATGCTATTAAAAGTTGATTATTCCTATATGTTCCTATAGTTAACGAGTAAATTAAAGTTTCAAAAATTAACAGGTTTGGATGGTAATGAAGCAAAACTTTCTATTCTGATTTAAAAAAAAATCAGAGCAGTGGAATGATTGAAACTGGGCTCGTAATTTGGCTTGTGGCACACTACCCCACACTTTGGGTTTTGGTAACTGGGAATCTGTGCATTAAATAATGCAGGACCACTGCTGGATGCTGTGACCTGGTTGTGTTTCCTTCCATAGAGATCCTCCATGCAGGTCTTTCCTTCTGTCTTTCCTTCAGAAGCCTGATATTTGAGACTGTTTTTCATTATTCCACCCCCCAAAAAAAAAGAAAATAAAACCCACGTTTAAAAATAGGTTATATGAACTTTCCTCAGTATTTTTTTCCATGAGTTGCTGCCTTTAATTAATGCCTATGGAAACAATTTAATTGGGAAATGATACCTCTTGCTTGATGTAGTCAAGCAACAAAGTGCACATGTTGGAGACCAGATACAGAAGTTTTATGGTTTGCTTAAATGGAAGGGGGCTGAGGGGGAACCTAAAGCCTTCAGGAACATTACAGTTGCATCATGTACAAAGAGTGTGCAATTAAATAAGCAATTAGTTATGGATTGTTCACTCTGCTTGACTGTTGGATATTTGAGTAGCACGTTAACCTTGAAATGACTGCTTTTATAGCCCTTATTGTTCACCAATAAATTAAGTCTGCATTAAAAAAAAAACACACACCACTCTTCCTGGGCTTGATCTTGGAAAGGAATTTCACTGCTGTTTGCTGTGTGCTTGTTGTATTGCATCTGGGAGACTGAGGCGTCACAGCAGCGTGAGCTGGATGGAAGATGATCTTCTCTGCCTAAAATACTTCTAAATAACAATGGAAGGAGCTGGGGAGAAGGAGGAGACAAAGCCCTTTCCTTTAAAAAGTGGCAAAGTTTTGCAAGGAAATTAAAGGTCAGTCATTTTTCACCAGTCTCTGTAAGAGCAGAGAACCTTCCTCTGATCGTCCTGTGAGTCCATGATGACCTCCAGCACCTTTCAGTCTGCTCCCAGCACCAAGTGGTAGAAAGACTTTAGTGTCACCCACCTATTGCAGCAGGTAAGGAGAGAAATATGGCACAACACCATTCAACACGATCAGCTGGTGAAGTGCACTCACTGGAGCCGAAGATGTGGTACTTGCTTATTCAGCAAAGGATTTAAATGTGCACTGAACCTGATCAACTTCTGTGACTTTTCCATGGTTGTAGCTGGCACCATGTTGCTTGTGTAAATCAGCAGTAACTGGAGGGTGTTGTTGGTGTAAAATTAATGTAATTGGGTTTGAACTGAGCCAACTTTTCTGACCAGTTTACATAATTCACCCTCTTTGCTTTGTTCAGCAGAAAAAGCTTTGCTCAGCTTCGGATGTCTTGGCATCTTATTTTACTTCCAGTCTTGTCGAACAACGTAATTCATGTTTTTATTTCTTGTTTTTAGCTTCCTTTCATTGACTGATACATTCCTGCCTGGTCTCCTTTCTAGTTCCCATAGAAATAAAGGCAAGACAGAGGTAGTTCAGAGATGCTGGTTGCTGTCACATATACGCACGTCTATGCCCTGTTGCCTAAATCCATTACTGCATTACCTGGGTAGAGTAGTCTTTCTATTTGACTGCACAACCTCAGCAATCTGAGGTGATTGCTATTAAATGCCTCCTTACATTTCTCAATACAATCAATCATCAAATAAATTCCAGACGTAGTCAAACAATCGGAAGTGAGCACATCTGAAAGCAATGAACTGTGCAGAACCATGGATACCATAAGAACCTGAAACCCCCCAGCACCTTCTGTGTGAGATTGGTTCATGAAATTGATGGAGACAGTCAGGTTTTATATCATCTGCTATTTGCCTTGGAGCTGACATCCTGTCCTCTTCAGCAGTTGAAATATTTTTTGATTATTCTTTCTCTTTTTGCTGGGTGTGATCCCAAGGGTGGCTGTCATGCTTTTCTTTTTTTTCCTTTTGCATTTTTTGTTGATAGAAAAAGGAAACAAGACCAAAAACATCTTGTTTTCTGAAGACTGCTAGTGTTTGAAGTGCTGATAAAGTTATACTCTTTATTATTGTGTTATATCAAAAGGAGAGGAAAGGGGAAATGCTGAAAGAGGTTAGTCAAAATATAGAAGAGTTTTTTTTTTTTCCTGGTTTCACCTTTGTATTCTTTTTTCTTATAATAACATGCAACAGTGCATTACATCAAGCCATAATAGCAGAGTCACTTAGCAGAAAGAAAAGCTGAAGAAAACGCCACCTTTATTGTGAAAGAGTTCATTTTCTCTCTCCTTTCCTATGCTAATAAAAGCAAGTCACTTCTCAACAGACACTGCATTGGCTTCAGGGATCTGGTACTGGGGCAAATACTGTGCTTGGCAGCGTTTAAAGCCTAGGATAAGCTCCTTAGCTGTTGCATAGTGGGAGAGAGTTGTTTCTCCTAGGGATTAACGAAATGATACTTGGTATGTTAAGAGATCTAGCCATAGGGATTATGCTGATCTGCAATTGAAATATTCAGTATGCTGTAGGGTTAGGAACATTTATGGCTATAAGACACATTAGGAATTTTCCTGTTTTCAGTTCCCTAGGCTTGATAGTTATAACAGGTGTCAGATATGGAAGAAAGATCAGGTCTCTGATTGCACTTAGCAATTTTTGTACTCTAATAGAGAGACGGAGAGCTAGGAAGGCAGATGCCCCTGCACACCATCAACTGATCTCATTACAAATGCAGAATGAAGTTTTCATTGCTTAAAGGGGAAGAGCTGGTGTTTGAATTCAAAATAAATCAGAAATATTAATGTATTCAAGAAATGAGTTTAATGATGTATTTAAAAACTATTAAATTAATGTTTCTCATTAGCGGCACAGCCTAATCACACTTTGCAAGCAGGGGGAAGAAAGTAAAGCAATATCGTAAAAGATCAAACAGTGATTCAAAATTAATTAATCCAGCATTATATAAATCAGGTAGCTTCAATAAAAATACTAGTTGAGGATTCAGTTCTTATGGGCAAAATTAAAAATAATAAAAAATGCCTTAATTAGTGCTTTTTCATTCAATCCAGCTGACCTATTTATTTTTAATTGAGCTACAGGGTGCTAAACATTCAGTGAAAGTGATAATTGCAGTAGTAAACTTTATAACATTTCCCTTTGGACTTAGTACCTTGTTTTCTGCAGAATACCTCAGAATAGTGGAGAAAATTGATACCCTGCTGTTCTGAGAGTTGCTGTTCTCCGGATGCTGACCTGCTTCGTGTTATGGAAATACCCTGTGGCTCTTGACACCATGGTTTTGAATGTGCTAAGATTTATTTTGCAGGACGTGGTATGTGAAATAACTAGCAAAAAAAAAAAAAAAAAGAAAAACTAAAAAAATATATTATTGGATGTCGTTATTAAATTAGCTTTAATACTTTGGAAAATTAAGAATATATTATATGTGACGACTTCTGTAACATATTACTTCTACATTATGTTCATGCCCATATACCATCTTTACACTGATCTTGTTTGTACTCCTAGAAGCAGACAAAGTGTCCTGAAACAGTTTTGCTCTTCTAGCTAAATGAGGGAGGAGAAATGGGATCAGAGAGAGCATGAAGAAGGGGCACAGATCATTCCGTGGAGCTGATCATCCACACTGAACTGCGTTTTCATGGCCAGGGATGTGAACTGGAGCTGAATGAACTGGTGTGAAACTGGTACTTCCCGTTGTTGTCTTCCTCTCCTGTTTCTGGATATTCTGATATACTGAATTTTCCACACGTAATCCCCAGAAATGATTTCCAGCTTTGCAGCCTGGAGAATACCTTCTTCAGACAGGCTCTTCTTAAGCTTTCACGTGAAGAATTAAAGCTAATCTGAATGCCCAGTGCTGAGGCCTTGAGTATTAGCATCATTTTGGCAGCTCTTAGGTGAGGTTGTGAAAGCAGCTTTGTTACAGACTGTCTGAAAAAAATATTAAAAGCCCAGATAAGGTTTATACAGTCCCTATGGTGGTTTTTAATGAAGATAAGTTGGGCTCCTAAGCCTCACGTCGATTCTGATTCTGGGGAAGGAAGGTAAGAGCATCCTGAGCCTGCTTGACTTCTCCAGTGCTTAAGCATGTGCTTAGCCGTGAGCGTGCCAGAAGTCAGTTTGTATTATTCACTCGATTTAAAGGCTCAACATCTTATGGAATGGAACCAATAGATCTAGTTCACGGTGCGACAGGTATTTACTGCTGGGTCATAAATGTGATTCCATCTGGCTGACAACAAGTGTGGGCTCCCTGAAATGCCTCTACGCTCATACACATGACAAACAACTTCTGCAGGTAGAATGACCTGTAACAGGAAGAATAAAGGCTGCATACATACATGAATTGGTTTTGGGGTTCTGCTTGGTTATTTTCTGTATATTTTTCGAACTACTATGGGTTATACCAAATGATGTGGTGAGAAGAAATTTTATAAAAGGCTAAGATCTGGAAATCTTCAGCCTCATGTTATGATTTTAAAGATGTATCTGAGCACCTATATTTCTATTACCAGTCCCAAATATTCAGAAATCATAGACCAGATACTCTCAAAATAATGAGAGAAGTTTCTTGTTAAATGCAATTATTTTGTCTTCTGCTTCACAAGAGTTAAAGACACAACAGCATTATAATTTCAAGGTTTTGGCTGGTATATTAAAGTATTTTATAATTGATATATTCTCCTATATTTCAACAGCAAGAAATTGAGTATCATTTTCATAAGATTGTAACCGTGGGCAACACAAAGTATGAGGATTGACTTTCCTGAATCTACAGAACAACCCCACTGCTGCTGCTGGAGTCACTGCTGCGTTACGGTAGGTGTATACACACATTTTGTAGACCAAGTGTTCAAAGTGAAATGTGGACTAGCATATTAAACATTTTTTTGGGGAAAAAAAAAGGCAGTGGGAAAATGTAGTGGTTATAAATCCTTTGGAGACTTAGAATGGAGTTCCTGTTGTCCTGAAATTGTTGTGCTCAATTGTTAGGTAGGAGACAGGGGGTGATGGCAGTCACTGCTGTCTAAAACACGACATGGTCCTGCACAGAGGAGGCCAGCTGTTGAGTTGTCTTGCAGAAGTCCTGCTCTCCTCCTGATCACCTTCTTCCCTCCCAAGCTGTCCCACAGAGCTTCTGGTTGTCTGTAAAGCAAACCCAGACTGGCACATTTTGATGTCACCACTACTTGCCAGTTCTTTGTTGTCTCTTTTGAAGCAAGGCATCGCTCAGGGGTTATGCAGACAGCTATAGCAGAAGCTGCTTTTTTCTAGATGAGGAATCTATGGGTCACTAAAGCACCCCAAGCAAACTGAGAGCACCAGGTTTTAGTTCATAAATGATGTACTATCAAAGGATTAGGTGCACAAGGAGCAGCAGAATACTATCCCCAGTACACCTGGGGATGGAAACAAATGTGTACAAGCAAGAAACAGCTTTGATATAAGAAGCTGCAGATGGTAATTCTGAGATCTCAGTGAATTCTGCATAGTAGATGATCAAAGGCAGAAGGTTAAAGCTCAGCACTTCCTCATTTTGCCCTGGCTCGTGCAAAGCATTAATTTCAGATTTGTGTGGCTTTTCTGGAATTGTCCGTGAGCAGTTAGCAGGGACAGTTGGGGAAACTTGAAATGAAGTTCAGCTGCAATCAGAAGTCGGCAACTATGTCTCGGACTGAGTTGTCAGAAGAGGGTTTAATTCTCAGCCTTCCCATGCCAAGTGAATTTGCAATAAAGAACTTCATTATTTATTGATTTTTAGAGATGGATGTGGGCATAAATACTGCTCTAATTGTTTTAAATTTCCAGAATTGTACCTAAGGTTGAAAAGCAACCAAAGTCCTCAAAAAGCCTTAAACTGAACACTACAAATCTGAACACATGTCCAAAGTTTGTACAGAAGACCTGTCTCACTTTGAGAAGTCAGACTTTGCTCTTAAAACCTCTCTGGTGGTCCTTGTAATTTGCTTTACAAAGCTAATATAAATGACTGTAGATACACATTCATTTTTTCAAATGCTCCCATGCTTTGAGCATCCACATCAGTAATCCACTGTAGGATTTCTGTTGGGCTTCTTGTAGTCTGACTGAAAAGCACTCTTGAACATAACGTAATTTTTTTCTGTCACCATTTTAAATTGAAAAGAGTGAATAATTGTATCCAACTTAAACAATCTGTAGGATGAGTTAAATGTGTGTTTGGCAAGATTTCTGTGAAGCCCTGAAACTCCCTCTTTAAGTCTTTCTCATGGCATAGGTATCTCCTACCAAAGTATCTGGATATATTTTCAGCACTGATGTATTTTCCTTCTAATCACCACTGGGAAGTAAAGGGCTGCGCAAACCAAATTTGTGCTTCTTCTTTTCCAAACGGCCTGAAGTCCCTGGGAATTAGATGCTGCACTGAAGTGCTTTTGAAAAATCTTTGCTCACATGGCTTGCTCAGTGACAGTTCAAGGGTATGTGGGAGAGTAGAGAAGGGGAGATCTGATTTCTTAGGACTTCCACCCTTAAATTTGAGGTCAATCTTCCAGGCCTGTGAGGCTCTTCCATAAAGCTCTCTCTCTTGCAAGACTACTTTAAAAAACATGGAAAAGTGTTTTTTTTTTCCCCCTTTTTTTCTTTCCAATCTGCAGCCACGTTTCTAATTTAAATAAAAGGAATAAATCATCCAAAAATGAAATGCTGTTAGTTCCTTGTGAAAGCTTAAGAGAATATTGCCTCTGTTATTTCTCCTGTGTAATTTCTGTATTTCTAGAATTTCTGTAAATTTCCTTCATTCTTCTCTACTGAGGAATTTCTTAAAATGATTCAGTCTTAGCAGTGTGTTATTTATGATGCTCTAAAGGCATTTTGTTGTGGGCAACTCTTCCTAAAATGATAATGCAAATAAATTAAAATCTCTGGTTGCAAAGTCTCCATGCTAGAGGGTTGTTATAACGGATCATAAAAACCTAATTTCCAAAGCTCTTCTGAATGTGCAAATAAACAAGGGGGCTGTTCAGCCAATACTTCTTTTGAGGAGTTTGCCCTCTATCCAGCTCTTGCAATTACTAAGGAAGGGAAGATGATTTGGCTGAAGGACTTGGAGCGTAGTTTCTGTCTGACACCCAGTCCCACTCAGCTTGGCTCTGCCATGCAGAACAATACTTCCTCACTCTGAGCTTAATTATGATCTGTGACCGCGCTTGTTATCCAGGGAATTCTAAGAAATGGCTTTTGAAGGGTTCAGATATGGTTTCAGTGTGTTAATAAAGAACTAATCACCTGTTTAGGATTAGTGATTAAAGAAAGTGAATTGAACTAAATAAAGCCCCTTTATTCTAGAATAGCTCTCTCTCTCTGGTTGTTAAAGAATATCTGTTTCTTTGTAAACTCATGCCCTACTGTAACCTTGAATTAACTTTCAAGTGTAGATAAGCCCCTAGGTTAGGGTGTGCTCTGTCTGGAGGGGGTGGAGGAGTAAGAATGAGATATATACATATATATATATAGTGATGAGTAATTGCCACTAATAGAGTCTTCCTCTAGTGCTTAAATTGGAAGGAGATTGGAGCCTGGCTACAAGTGTGGGAATACTGGGAGAGCTGAGCATCTAGAAAATCTCCACGACTGTGTTGTAAGTACAACAGCTTCACAATGGCTTCAAACTAAAATTGTGTTTCTATCATCATGCTGAAGCTCCAAGTAGCTGCAGATTTGCAGCAGCGTGATGCATTAGTATAAACCACTCTATCAGATAAAGGACTGTACCAATATGCATTCTGTTAGGTCCAGGCACACAGAAGGGTTAATTTTGATGAGTATTAAAACTACACACACACAACTGTAGTGTACCCCAAAGGCTGGTAGAAAATGGCTGTTGTCTCTCAGAAACCCGTTACCAGACTTTTTCTCCCCATTCTGAAATACTAAATGAATTGCATTCCATTTCTAGCAATCACACATCATTTGACATTAAACAACATGCCAGATCTTTAATAACATAATTACGGGGTATGCAAAATATCAATCACTGTCTAACTCGATTTGATTACACACCTACTGCTGTCAGTGATAGACCCCAGCCATGGGTGCCCACCTGGAGGCAGTTAAGTGAAAGTCATGCTTAATTTGATTGCTGTTCAAAAGGAAAGGAAATCACAGTAGATAGTGGAATTTAGTGCTTTCAGCATTAACATTTAACATAAAGCAGAACACAGATAGGAATTCAGCAGGCATTTGGCTGCTGGTATGAGTGCAGGCATAAGCAGGAGCAGACAAAATACAAGTTTTAGGAGCAGCTGCAGAGGGCAATCTAACTCAGATGACCCATGAAATCACTTAATGCCCACTGGTTTTATACAAAATTCACTGTGTCGCACTGGTTTGCTGCTTGGGTGGAGCCAAGAGCTGAAGGTTTGCACAATGCAGTGGTGGGACAAAGTTTTAGAATCCAGCTCCTATGATAAGAAGGTGATAAGAGGAAGTCCTGAATAAAGGCTAAAGTCCTTAGCCTTTATTCTAATTAGCTTTTTTTTTTTTTCCAAATCTTTTTTTATTTATTTATTTTTAAACCAGCATTACAGTAGCTCTGATCAGTTCTTGTGTTGGTGGTTATGGTGCTAAAGATCTTTCCTGGCACAGGTGAATATTTCAGGGCATCACTTGCTTCTGTGGAGCTCACAGCAAAGGGTGAAACAAGACAACGTGGGAAGGAGCATGAGCATAGAGGTGATGACAACCTGAGAGTGTGAAGGGTAATTGATTTAGCCTGAGGGCCTAGCCAATAAGACAAGGGCAGGAAAATGATATTAAATTCATTATAATAATTTGCTAGTCCTAGACTATAGGCAGCTTTTCTACAGTAACTTCAGGTCTTGGCAATCCCTGTGCAAAGGTTCCTAAGAATAGCAGGTGAAAGGCCTATTGTAAATATGTCTGCATTGACGATGTGTAAAGACCTGTGAAGAAAAAACACTGCCTTGGTGTTCTCGTAAACATTTCATTTTGGCCTTAGGGAGCAAGCACACAGACATGCTGCAAACTGTGAAACCATCAGCACAAAAAATGCATCTCGGAGTGGGCCATAATCATCCTGGAGGTAACTCTGTGTTAAAAGCTTGTGTTGGGATAAGTCTGACCTATTATTCTTCCCTTTCTTTGCCTTAATATTTACAGGTCAGCAGGTGCCACTTCAGACACAGCTCTCGTGCTCCTGTTTGCTTCTTTTCCAGTTAACTCTGTAGCCCAGTCAGCCAGCCACAAACTGCTGGGTAAATATACGGAAAAGCAGAGTCACCCGTGGGGTTATAAATCGAAGACTTTACTTGATTTCCATGTGTTCAGTGATCTGCTGCAAGTACAGATCACCTCAAATGATAACGTGGTTTCTGGAGCAGCTCTTTGTTTAATTCTGCTGCTTTGGGGCTGCGGCTGTGCCCTGGGCTGACCTGGAATTGAGTGCACTGTAGCAATATTTGCAAGTGCATGTTCTAATTTTCCCTACAGTTTTAATGTTACGAGGCAGTTATAAATGTTGGCTAAAGGTCCTTTTGTAATGACTGGAAAGATCAGGTGAATTTTAAAATATCGGACACTTAAAACCTCATTGCTGCTTTAATTAATCCAAATTTTAATATCTGAATGACTTCTTTGTTAATACATTAAAGATGTTTAGTGCTATTAATTGATATGTAACTGGGTAGCTGTAAATTTATTATGTAGCCTAAAATACCAACTGGTGTGTTAAAGCTATTTCTGCTTTGCAGTTCTATTAAATGCCAGCTATAATTTGCTGTACGGACTGCTGGAGACTGACTGTTGATTAAGTTACCTACCAGTGTGGGCTCAATATCTGTCAGGGGACATTTATTATAAACTAGGTATGAAATACCTTGTTTGGGAGTCTCGGCAATGTGAGGGCCCTGAGCTGAAGAAATCTGGGAGATGAGGGATGGGGTTTGGCATCTGACACCCCACGGTCTGTGCAAGGGCAGGGATGCTGGCTTATTGAGTGACAGCTGTCAATCAAATGAAACTCAGCCCTTCCAAGTTACAAGTGTCCCCCCATGGAAATTTACCTTGGTTCACGTGGACAGAAAAAGGCAATCCACCCAAGCAGACTTCATTTGATAACAGATCTTAGACTTTATTTGGTAACACCTCTCCTCAGGTGGTCCATCTGCTGAACTGACCAGAGGGTGCTACCTATTTAATCAGACGTTTTGTCTGTGATAGCTGCTGTACTGAATGCCAAACTAGGTACGGTACCATCTGAATCAGGTATGTCACCTTGTGAAACCAATTTTCAGTAACTCAGCTTTGGAAATAGATTTACCTATTTTCCTAGGTCGCTTTTGCCCCGTATCTAAATGAATACCTGAATCACATGCCTGTGGGCAACCTGTTCCTAGCTTAGTTCTGCTTGTGGTCTTCTTGGGAAGAATTAATATTTTTATTGACTTAAAGCCTAGAAAAACTAATTTTTTGGCTCTTACTGTGCTAGGTGTTTTACAGAAAGGCAGATTCACAGCTAAACTCTTGTCCTATCAGTCCTTTCATGTCGGTAGGCAGTTGTAGGTAGACGTGTTCCAGTTCAAGCATTGGTTTGGCTGACCTCTGAATAACAAGGTTATCAAAGTAGTTGGAGTTTGCATCTCTATATTTCCTTCAGGTAAATGATTTCCTTCTCAGGCATCCTATATGGGAATTCAATCAGGGTATTCTTTGCAGCATGTTTATAGTGGCAGAAATCTATTTAGAGAGCGGAAAAATGTGTGAAAATTTTTAGAAAGCGTGTTTGTATTCCATTAATTAATTCTGTTGATGGATGCTGCAGCAGAGACATGGGCTCATTGTGCTAATCTGTACCCAGAGACATGAAGAAGCAGTCTGTGCCCAGAGAATTACAGTCAAGGCAATGAATGGAAAAAAAAAGAATATTTACTCCCAGTGCAGTTCTGTTGGAGTTGGAGAAGTAAACTGTTTTTTGTTGTTGAGGTTTTAGGGAGGATTTTGAGAAGATTCATAGCTCTGCACATCAGAAACGTTACCACTCTCTGTGTCTATACTTGTTTAGGCCTTACACAATTTATGGACCGTATCATTGCTCTCCTTTGAAGGTGCCACAGCCATCAGAAAGGAACAGAAGGAGTTGTTAAAGGTTCACTAAGCCACCCAACCATTCCCGTAGCATGGGACACCTTTGCTGATGTAATGATATTCATGAAAGGACCAAAGCACAAAGAAAGGGAATCTAATAAATACCTGAACTTCAGAAGGCAGAATATCACAGCAGGTCATTTTTCTAAATTATTTAAGCACAGTGTTTGCTATGAGCTTCTACCATTTCTCAGGTGAAGATTTATTACCTTTTAATTCATTTAAATATCTAAAATTTATTTGATTTGGGAGGAGAAAGCAGACAGGAAGGCAAGAAAAATGGCTTTGTTCCCTTTATGGAAAATTTAAGTGATGGCACAGGTATTCACTTGCAGCCAGGGGACTCGAGTAAGATGTATGCAGGTCATTTATTGTGAGGGTCTTTTACACCACTTTGGCATAACAAAGACTTCTGTGTGAAAATAATCCATAGTGGAACAGGAACTGGCATAATACTTGCACATTTTTTTTTTCTGATTTTTGTAACTGCCACAGTTCTGACAAACTTCTAAACTCAGTTTTTTTTATTATTATTATTTTTTATTTTTTAAGTAACAGAGATTTTGAAGTTGGAGTGGATTAATTAAACCACATTGTTAATTCTCATCTAGATTCAGAGTAGCTTTAGGTCAATTTATCATATTCCAGTTATGAATGATATTAAACTGCACTGAACAAATAGTCTTCATGGGGATTTAGTACAGTTTAATAAATCCATTTTAGAACTTGATGCAGATTAATTTTATTGTGTTCTTTTGTGCAGATATATATATATATATTTTTAAGCAGGGGGAGAGGAATTTTCAGAAAACAAGTTTCAAAGTGAAAAAAATTACTCATTACTCAATTTTTATTTTTATTTTTTCCAAATTTGGTATGTTAAAGGGATGGTTCACAACCCTAGGAAACATTATCTTGTGCAAAATTTAGCCAGTTAATCTGCCCATTATTTGTCAGTACGGTAAGGCTGAAATACATTCTGCAGGGGATAACTTACTCAACAGAGCTTAATCCTCCCCATCTATCATCAAATGGCTTTATACATGCATAAATTTTTTCCTTTATTTGACCAGCTTTATGGTGCTGGAAATGCAATGCTTGGGCTGTTAAGCCTCTTTTCCTCTGTGCTGCTACAAACTAGCTTTGCTGCTTATAATATTATGTGCCAAGTGAGGTTTTTTCCCAACAATTTAGCCGCTGGTTGCTTCAAAGCACCGTCAGCCCACCTCATTGCTTTGTTGCAAATTTTTCCGGGGATGCAATAACGTTTGCTCACATTGAAAGTAACTTTGCAGAACTCGAAAGCTGGGTTAAGAGAAGGGATTAGGGAAGATCCTTTCCACATCAAGTTCAAGGCAATGTCAATTAATCCACGGTTAATAAATGACAACAAGAGCAGCAGCATATCTGTAACTGAAATGAGAAAGAAGAGATGTCAGCCTGCTATTGTTCCCCAATCCAATCTGCAAACAGCTGGAAGCTCTTGGCCAGCCATGGACTGATTTGCATCTCTTCTCCATCCAGGAAATCCACTGCATGGAACCAATAGATGCTTTTGAGCTCAAAATAAGCAGAGAAAGGAGGTAGCTCTTCATTGCCTTACAGTGTTGTTTTGTGATTCTGCCCAATGCCTATAATGGGATTCACAGAAAGGATAAAAGGACGCTTAAAGATTTAGAGACAAACATTTCCAGTTTTTCCTCTCTGCTTCTCTCTTTCATTAAGCTTAGGTAATAGCTCAGGTGAGAGGCTCCTCCTGCTCTGGAGAATTAATGAGTAAAAATGATGCTATCCATCTGCTACAGGTCCACTTTGAAATACTTAGTCTGTTAAGCTATTTATTTCCAGCTAATATGGATCTTTGCTCTCTGAACCAAACAACCTTGAGAGCAAGCTAGGAAAGCTTCCATACAAGACGACTGCTGCCATCCCTTATTACATCTCCTTTTGATCAAACCTGCAGGCAGGCTTCAGATGGAGACAGTTCCTCATACACCTGGGAGTTACTCGGGTGAATTTAATGGAGTCATAACAGACTAAAAGGGGAATCGGGTCCACTCAGCTCTTCCCTAAATAATTTTAGTTCAAGTTTTCCCTCTGACTTCACTGGGAGTTAAGACTTGTTGGTATTGCACTCGGGTTTTGAATGGTTTTGAGGTTAGTAACATGAACCCTCAAGGAAAGGGTTGAGGATAGCTGGCCACTGTCTTATCTTCTATCTTGATGGGTAAATTTTCAGAGGTACTTTTAGCAATCAGACATCTTTCTTTTTACCCCAGAGATGATGGCATTTGGCCACTCTATTGCCTATCCCTTGCAGAGCTTCCAGGTTTACAGCAAGCAATATCTTTGCATTTATTTCTGAAAGCCTTGCTCTTGTGTCACGCAAAATCCCTCCTCTGTAGGACGAAATATTCATCATAAAAACTTTGGTGTGTGAATCAGCTGTGAATCTTTTACATACTATTTCTGTTTTCTATATTTCATACTATATATGCCTGCATATGTACGGTGAAGCAATGGGAGCTGTGAAAACAGGGAGAAAGTTGAATTTGGAGAAGTCCTTGTGGCGATGAAGGTCTGTGATACATTCAGCTTGCATGTCCAACACTCACACGTATGTAAAAATATGGTCCTGTCATCCTCAAAATTAAATAATGTGAACATTTCAGCTGAAATACATTTAAAAGAAAGAAGTGCTAATTTCAAAGCTGTGGTTTAAGATCCAATTATCGGATGAATTTATGCTGCAGGACGGCATTACAGACACAGTACTTTGTTTGTGGAAAGTGAAGTGCATCAGAGAGGGTTTTTTTCCTCAGAAAAGAGGTGTTTGCCTGACTAAGCTGAGATGATTCAGAAGTCTGGAAGAGTGCTATGGATTTTGCAGGGGCACACAGTGTCCTTTGCACTTGCAGAGAAAGTTTCCTTGAGTTATATACCAGCTGCTTCTTTCTTAAAATTGCTAGGATTAAGGGCTAACAGTGATTCCTTTGGTTTCTTATCTGAACGTTTTCTATGTGAGTTCACTTATAATCAGAGTCTGTTCCACACAGCCCTTCTGAAAATGCCTGGGACAAACCACATGGCTGGCTTTCTAATGGCAGCTCAGATATTATTGAGAGGCAGTTTGTCAAGGAAGCATCACTGGAAAAATAAAGCTCCTCCTACAGACGGTGGGAGCAAAGTAACCATTAATTCATGTGGTGGTAGAGGGGGCCATTGGCTTGATAACCACCATCACTACAAGGGTATGATAAAATACCTAAAAGTTGGGGCATGTAAGACTCTGCCTAATCTCCAGTTCCACATAATTGTACCATGACAAATGAAGGCATTAGACTTGATAAGGTTTTAATAAAAATGCAAATACAGGAATCCTGCCCTGGAAACGTACAGGCACTGAGTATGAGCTAGAAGTAAGCTCTTAAAAGTAAAATAAACTACTTATTTTGTCCATGGTGATAATGAATATGAGTATGATGCTTTGTGTGACTTTTTATTCTAGGTAGAGTGGAAATATGGTCACAGTGAAATTTCAGTTGTATTCAGAAGGCTGTCACAGTCCAGAGAGAGGAACCAGGTGAGATCCAGACGCATTACAGAGGTTGTTGTTGCATACACATTTCTGGTATGGTGGTGTATGTAGATGGTATATATTAGATTTTATATATATATGTACACACACACATATATGTGTGTCTGGCTATGCATGCACACACATTTTTTTCATTCTGATGTGTTTTATTTGGCCCTGATGCTGAACTGTGCCAGCAACAGCTCATTAGTGTGCTCTGCATTACTACTGCAAACCACATTTTTATTTCTCCTTTTGGTTCATGTTGTCAATGTGACCGATAGCTTTGCCTGCACCAAATAACCTTTGTTTTCCTAGTTGCCAGGTCAGCACTGATGTTTCTGAAGCTGTTTGGCCTGAATATCCCCTGTTACCAATTTACAGGTGATGGCTGAATCTACATATAGAAGAATTTAATGAGAGAGCAGAAGTCATTCTGTAAAACTGTCAATGGATTAGTGCTTGTAAGACCCAGACAAGGATTTGGCATTCAGAGACGACATTTATTCTCCTGAGATGAGGACAAGATTTCTGCAGTGGTGTGAATTTCTGCACAGGTATGTAATAGATGATCCCTGTCCCAAAGGACTCTGTCCTGTTATTGATGAGGGCACAGCATCCCATTTCCAGGGGTCATGATACAAGAACCTCTATTAATAGGAAAAATAAATACCTACTGCTGTTGTTTATATTTATTTGCCAAGTGTTATGAAACAGAACTTGGGAAGAGCCTGCTAAGCTGATCTGAAGTTGTAAATGATCAAGGCGAGTGGTGTAATCAAGGGTCTGGAAGACAGCATGCATATTAAACAGAATTAGAAAGCTTATAAAGCCAAAGCAACTACATCAATAAATCATTAAACACTTAAGACTATTCTGTAGGTGAAAAAAAACATCGTGGCGTTCCCCATGGAGATGATTTTATTACTCTGTTTCATGTGATTAAAATGAATCCTTTCACTTCACAATACAGCCCAAAATAGAGCAGCACAAAAGGCTGATAATTAGCGGAGACCATCTGGAGGAAGGTAAGGCTCCTTTTGAAAGGAGGCTGAAGCCAATTTTAAAATAGCAAGAATTTCACCTGAAGTAGAGAAATGCTGAAGTGAGCAACTGAAGAAATGGAATTAATTTAATGATGCAGGACTTTCGTTAGTAGGCAGTGATCTATTTGACGTCTTGTTGCTCAAGATGAATTTTTAATCGAGTACCAACTACTCAGAGGCCTCTTTCACAACATGAGTTTTTTCTTTTTATTTGTGCTTATATCAAGATTTGGGATAGGCTAAGATATCAAATGAAGTTTGCTTTGTAATGGTCCCAGGATTACATATTAATATACTCATTTTAGTTATTGGAGAAGAGTTGATTTGTTAGATTTTATCTGCTTTTGATTATTAAGTGTCTTGCATCTTGTCTCTCACCCCCCCCTGCTTGAGGCTGTTCTAATGATACCAATTCCAAGGATTACGAAATAGATCAGTTGTTTTAAGTCATGGGAATGCTTAACCAAGTAACATTTCATTAAGTTCTTTTGACTTCTGGTGTTTAAGGCTTAAGAGTTCACAATGACTAATTATGGAGAGAAACAGACATCATCATGAAAAAAAATATTAGCTGTTTTGTATCCAGGATAGTTTCTGATGTATCTAATAAGCTATCCTGCCAAAGAGCCCAACCCTGACATTATATGTTCAAGCTCCCATGACTATGCTACATCCTTTACATTATGTGTGTGTAACACAGTGCAGGGCCTTACTGAAAAGAAAAGAAAGTGAATATAAGTTCTTAAAAGGCAGTTGATTTTGGACACCTGGATTAAGATTAGTGACAGAGACTCTTTTCTGAAAGCAGGCATGTGGCTTGTGCTTTAGGAAAATCAGGCTTTCTTACAGCACCTCGAGGTAGGCACCCAAAGGCACCAAACCCCTTCTAAAAACCTGTCTGACTTTTATTATATGATAACAATCAATCTGTATTGACTGAGGGCTTAGAATGAAAGCTACTGCTAATATTCACAATGCACTTTTGAGAGCACTAATGAGCAGGGAGCCAGGCCTCTTTTACAAGGAGAGGAGTTGGAGCTATCAGGCTTTAATATCTGCAATTGCTCTTAGAGACTATTTTAATAGATTTTGGAAGTGAATCTTATATTATTGAGAGTTGAAAAGGGGAGGGAAAGGAGGAGCTCGCTGTATGAATTTGCTCTCCAGGGAGCACAGGAATGGTTTCATCCTGTAATTGCTTCTGTACAGTTATAGTTATTACTTAAATGTGTGTACATATGCACACACAAACATGATTGCCACCTATCATCATGTCCTTCCAAACTCAGCATATTCATTTCTATTTATGTGCCTATTATCTTAAAAGGCTCCCCGCTGCGCTGCAGCTTCTTATGAAAGGCTCTTTCATTGACCTGATGTTATCATTGTACACAAAATCTACTCTGTGCCTTAAAATGGCTGTAGAAAGCCCCAGCAAACAGAGGCACAGATAAGGAATAAGGGCTGACTGTAGCAGCTGATCAGTCCACTTAATTTGTGTCCTAATTAAAGCACAAAGGACAGGATGAAGCCCCAAACAGTGTTATTTATGTTTCTGCCACTGTGGCTTTCTGTCAGCAAGAGAAATCAGCTTTCTGGCTCTCTGTCTTCTATGAACTTTTCTAATTTGTGTACTAAGCCTTTGACTTTTCTTAATAAATTTACGTTCATTAACCAACATGTCTGGGATCTAGATGTTCAGTTCTGAGGTCTGGGTGGTGGCTTGGACACCTCCATAGCTTGTTCACATCCCAATCACAGCAGGAAATGCTTATGCATTACTTAATTTTCCCCTTTGTTTTCATTTACATATGCTAAGCTGATGGCCACTTTTGTGTTTTTCTCATTCTGGCCTGGAAATACGGGTGGTTAACTGTGGGTTTGTTTTTGTTTTTCATATACTAACAACCAAGTTTTTGCTCCTGATGTTGACAGAAGAGATTGAGTTATTTTCCTTCGGAATGGATTTTGTTGACAGGATGGATTTAGGCTGTTGACAAAACACATTCTGTTAGCATGGTGGCCTAAAGCTTTGATGAAATATGTTTTATTGGCAGGATGGATTGAGATTGCGGTGACAAAATGCAAACAGCCTAATCCATTCCGCTGATAAAACACATTTATCTAACTATCAAATCAATCCAGTTGACAAACCTATTTTTGTTTGAAACTGAAAAGCAGTTTTTTGAGGAGAAGAAATAAATTCCCACAGAGCCTGCTGAAAAGCTGTGCTAGAGGTGTGGACCTCTACATCAGAAGTATTAAAAATGGCAGGGAAGATAACTGCTGATGGAAATCTCTCCCGTTCCTGCAGCCCAACACAACCCTGTGCTGTCTGCACACTGCGTGTTCCCCAAGTTCTCTGTCTTGTAGCATCCCAGCAGATTTTCAAGGGAAGGCTACAAGACGTGCTCAGAGTTGACCCTGCAAATTGAAATTAAACGTTCTGCTGGATGCTCAAGCTCACCACGTCAATAGCTGGATGGGGTTTTGGTACCTCCAACCCACCTGCTGTTTGAAGCAGCTGGGTTTCACCAGTGATACCTCTGTTGTGCTGCTCTGCTTTCATCTGTCTGTAATCGCTCACCTCTCCTCCCCTGCTGACATTTCTGCCTCTCTGTGATGCCTGAGCCTTCCTTTCTCCCAGGCCATCCCCCTGCTTACCATAACTTAGTTAAAGTAGGAGTTTGTCCATTTTTATTTCAGTCTCAGTTTATTTCTCCTGAAGGATTCCTGCTCAGAGTTCGGTCTGTTAAAGGCTGACAGCAAACAAATGACAACAAAATTCTGAGCTGTCTCTTCAGGCTTTCGTGTTTCAGATGTTTTCCTTCAACTGCATGGTATCAAAAGTCATTATTTCCCTCCCCTACATTCGTACAATCTGTTTCTAATGCATGGGATGGGAACAATCTGGTTGCACATCCTTCCTTGCTATGGGATCAGATGTAGTGTTTTGACCATTCTGACATTTAAAATAACCAGAAACGGAGCAATTCTGCACTCAGTCAATGGAGCCGTGTTCTTCGTGTGTCAGGGGATATAAGAATCAATATATTAATACCACTAAGCAATGTTTTGACACTTGAAGTTGTTCAGTTTAAATAGAAATTTAAAAATATTAGGTTTGATCAGTCAGGTGAGAGATCTAGAAATTAACATTCCTCCACCAAACTTCATCTTATACCAAGAAAATAAAGGGAAAAACGTGTGTTTCTTGTTACTCTCCACTCAAAGAGTTATCCTGTGGCACCCTGAGCTTTGGGCTAATACACTGAGGCAAGCAGCACCCGTAGTGCCAACAAATTAAAAG
This sequence comes from Aythya fuligula, assembly GCF_009819795.1. Lineage (NCBI taxonomy): Eukaryota > Metazoa > Chordata > Aves > Anseriformes > Anatidae > Aythya > Aythya fuligula. The sequence continues at coordinate 2,240,555 of NC_045585.1, read as the reverse complement.
CATTTTAAGCCAGTAGGGCTCAAATGTAACTGACTTCACCAGGGTGAAGCAGACTGGAGCAGTGAGTGGTTTTCCTCATGAGCTGTCTTGCTCTTGGTGCCAGCAGCTGCCTGACAGCCAGATCGAGCAAGGTGCGGGGTCCCAGGGGAGAGCTGCTTTAATTAAGCTTATTCATGCTGACTGTGCAGTGAGGACGAGCTAAAGGTGTTGGCTGGATAGACACTGCAGGATTTTTTGCCACCAGAATATTGCTCTGAAACCTCCCATCCGGGCAACCCTCCGACTGCAAGGGGGAATTCTGACATACGGGATGTTTCCTTGTGTTTCTAAGCCCAAAATACGGCTGCAGCAGCTCTCACAGGCACCTGCGTTAACTGAGGAGGAATCCTGGCACCTCAGCACGCCGAACATCTTGTAAGCAGCGATAGCATTTTGCTCCTGTTCCTTGGGGGTAGCACGTGGGAGGCTGTGCTTGAGGAGAACGACTTGTTCGCTGAAGACGCAGAAATACTCCGTGGTATTAAAGGCTGCATTATCTCTAATGACCTTTTTGCAACATGTGTGTGTAAAAGGATGAATAGAGAGACATAAATGCATTTGTTCTAGTTAACTGAGTCCCTGGAAAGGGCTCGCAGGCAGTGGGAAGGGCTAGGAGTGGTCAGATCAATAGGAAAACACTTCAGTGCCAATCTTGCTGCCAGCCTGCAGGGCAAAAGGAAAGAGGAAAATGAGCCATAAATGCTCTCATACACCATTCTGTGCTCACATTGTGCCTAAAGGCAGGGTCTAACTCTGTCTATGGAGAGCCTCAAACCTCCGGTCTGGCTTCCAGCATCCTTCCCAGGAGGTGACTCCCTGGTATAATACACTTCCAGGGACAGGCAGGCTGCATTTCTCTCTATTTCATCCCATTGCTTCTAGCTATTTTATTTTGTTGTTGTTCTTCTTCTTCACTGTTTCCTGATAGGCACTTTGCATCGTCCTCCTGGGTCTGCTCTTCCTTTGGTGTCAAAATGGGTTTACCTGACCTGTGTGAAATGGTGTTTGTTCTACCATCCTAATTAATTATGCTGACACGACTGGTGAAGAGGATGCCAAGGACTGTGGCATTAACATTCAGAAGCATTTTCACAGGATGAGAAAGGGCAGAGCAGGGAAACAAAAGAAAGCAGAAAGATAATGAGGGAGTCCGTGACCTTTCTGAGGTCTCATTCCCAGAGACTCATGGATTATTTTAGTGGCTGTGCAATTACCAGTGTGTCATTACTGTACACGTGGGCAAATCCTTCTGGGGGGTGTCCCACTGTCCCACAGAACTGAATGGGAAATAATAGAGCTTCAGTAGGCTGAGAAAATGATTTTCACCGTGCTATAGCTTTCTGAAAGAGAATTCAAAGCCCCCATAATCACATGAACAATACTTTGGTGCAGCAATAATCTTGAAGGGCTGCAGAACCAGGTTTTCTCTGGATTTCCTGTATCCTGTCCGTTTTGTAACCGAGAAAGTACAAATAGGGCAGTGGACCTGCCTGAAATGATGCTGCCAAAAGGAGGAAGAACAGATTTCAAACGACTTGAACTTCTAGTCATCTTTCCTGTGCAATTCTGTAGCTGCATCTCTACAGAGCTGGCAGTCTAAGTTTTTCTACCATCAAGTCCTATTTTTGAAGTATAAGCGTTGTGCACAGTTGTTGGCCCTTGCTAAGTGCAGTTGTAACTCTGTTCTTGCCTCAGCTGAGGCTGAATTTTTCAAATAACACTATTTGCCCTGAGGGCTTTGTCGTGCAGATATTAGTGTATAACTATGTGCAACAACTCAGTTCAAGGAAGTGGAAGCAATCCAATATCTCTGCATGCAATATTTATTGTTATATGCTCTAAGAAAAATCCATTTGCATATGAGATGCAATGGAGACCATAAAATAACATGCGTTGACTGTAACCATCATTGTTGAATAAGTTAAAATACCAAATGATTTATGAATGTTATTTTCCTTGATTAAAGGAGATGACGTTGGTTCCGGAGGGTGCTGCTGTTCAACAGCCTTCCTTCCTCAGCCTTAATGAAACAGTATCAATTTTGCAAAGTAAGAACAGGCGTGCTTATGAAATGCTTCCAGACCTGAACAGATCTGACTTGAGAATTTCAAAAATTGTTGTTCTTGAGCGTACGGTGCAGGTTTTAACATATTATCCACCTATAATAGGCTAAACCGCAGTCATATTTTGGAAGAGAATGGTACGAAATTTCTGCTTCTGCATAGTTTAACTTACTATTAGATTTAGGATAAACTCCCATGAATTCTGTGCTTTCCTGATATTTCTTTTTAATATGTTGGGTCTGGAAGGTGAGCATTGGCTGCACTGAAGGTGATTAAATAAACCTCCACTCTGATGAAGCCAGGATTTTATGCACACTATTTTGCCCTATGTTTTGATTTTGGAATGAAACATAAAATAAGTGCAGAGTACTTTTAATTGAAAATGAGCCAGAGAATATTAATCTGCAGTGAGTATAATTTCCCTAAACAAAATAGTATCAAAAACCATTCTGCTCTTATACATCGCTACTCTGATGGTTTATGATTGTGAAATTCTTGGGTTGGAAAGAAGTGATTCCGAGCATCAAAAAAGAGGCGGTGATTTCCAAAACACAAATAGCAGCAGGTCACACCAGTCCACTACAAATGAAGTGGAAGGCCAACAGGTGGGGCTGGACACTGAACTGAAAAGCTGATCTTTAGTTTCAGATTTCCAACTTTCCATTGCCGTTGAATTTTAATTCATATCTATTTCTAGCACTGCTCTTTCCTTGTTTAGATAATGAAGAAAACTTGGCTGTGAGTTTTACATAGCAATCGCATTTGTTCTGAGGTTAACTTTTTTTAACTGGTACTGTAGTTACCACAGCAACAGTAAAATGGCTTAGTTACAATATGAAAACTTTCTTTACAGAAGCAAATCTGATAAGGTGTCATGAACCGTCTTGAAGAAATATGTATGTTCCAATAAAAATCACTGAATGTTTCTGGGGTTACTGTAGCAATACATTAATGATTCTATACTTCAGATCTTGTCAGTGTCTCCCTTATAAATCTGCCACAGTTAGTCATGAAACCAGCCCAAAATGTTTCAGTGTGAGCTCTCAACTTGGGAATGATTAAAAACTGGCTTTCCAAAACAAATTGATTGAATTGAATGCAAAAATAAGCAGCTCCCGTTACTTCCCCTTGTAACATATATATAGACACCTGAGGACTGATGACAAAACGCAGCTTTGAGGATGGTATTTTTTAAAGTGATGTCTCAGAAGGGGTGTTTTGGAAGGAGGAAAGAAAGCCATAAGATTGGCTACTCTGGAGCAGAATAGCATGGTAGCTTTTCACAGGTGTAGCCAGTGCTGAAAGCCCAGCTTTGTACCTGAAATCCATCAATAATAGCCAGCTGGTTGGCGGGCATGGGCATCTGTAAGGCTCCCATTACCATGTTTGATACTCTTGAGGTTTTCAGTGTGTTTATCCTCTTAATACTAAGCCAGGTGGAGCAGCAGTGCTGTTCTTTCTGTTGTGCAGGTGATGTGTGGGCCTGTCACCCACAGATTTTTCTTTTTATCTTCCAATAATTGATTCATTCTGGGAATATGGAGAGTTTATATTCCTCTTAGTCTTCTCAGCCCATCACCTTTCCAAAGGAAACAATACACAATAGCATTCTTCTAGCAAAATCGTAGGTAGGAGAGGGAGGAAAGCTGAGATTATTCTGTGACGGAGGTGTTACTGTTTCGGGTATTATACCGTGCTTGGAGTTTTTCTACTGTTTTGGGTATTACATTGTGCTTGGAGTTTTTCTACCACCTCAGTATGTGCTCCCATGCGGTTATTCACAGCTGTGCAATAAACACAGGAAATTAATCTATATATTTCCATCCGAAGATGGTAAGTAGGGAAAGAAATTCAATTAAAAACCCAGTTGTGACAGCCACTTGTCGATGTTTCTCAGGAGAGCAGCAGAGACACACGGGCTCTGTCCCAACCCATTCCACGGGCTGGCTGCTTGGTGGAGCACCAGAGCCACGTTGGCACAGGTCTGGGGACCGTCACACTGCAATGAACATCAGCCCCTGCCACTCTACAGCCAGAATATTCACCACAAATATTCTCACTTGGTCGTGAGGTGAGTAGGAATTGATTTTGATGGAGTTGCCAGGTTTTACACCAACAGTGTACCAGTCAGTGGAACTGGTGTAGAGCTGCATCAAACTAAAGATTTGAACAATGTGAATATGACTTTTTTTTAAAAAAGTTTTGATTTTTGAACTAAGGATTTTTTTCATGTGTGGAAGTAGTACCATGCTTGGTACAGCATGATTAAAAATGTGTAGCAGTAAAGCAAGCATTTGGAAGAAACATAGCTCTCTTACTTAAGGTAAAATGGAGAATTTCAGCTGGATGGCTTTATGGGAGACAAAAATACTTACAATCCTCTTAGATAATCATTTACATGGAGGCCTGTGGGTCTTGAAATTGTGGAGTGTTCCTCTTCAGGAAAGGAGGACTCTGATGGACAGCGGGGAAAAGAGAAGCTGTTTCATGGGACATAATCACACCTCTTGCAAGATGGGGGAAATACCAACCTTCAAGTCTTTTTCTCACTAGTGGCAGATGCAGTCCCCTGGGTAATTCAGGGTGGATGAATGCTGGTGCAAGAGCAGGAAGAGCCATCGCAGGCTGATCTACTGACAGCCGATGTACTGCACCGTGCCCACTGAGCTATACGGAGAGACCTTGTCTGCTGACAGATGGCAAAACACTGACCACAGCAACAGGAATGGCACTGAGGGTACGTGGCGGCCCACACGATGTGTTTTTGAGGTCTGAACTGCAGGCAGGGGATATTTCACCAGAAATCTTGGGCTCCTTGACAGCTACTACGAGGACTCTGTCAAGGTGGTGACTGGGTGCACAGCTAGCACGTATTCAGTCAAGGGCACAGCAGTTTGGATTTTCTTGTTGTGCTGTAGAATCTGATTACAGAGCTGCAAATGGGTAGCTGCATGAGTTATATCAGTCTTGCTGTCCAGGTGATCAACTATATTTGTCAGCATATCTCTAGATCATAACTGATTAGTATTTATCTAAGCTGGATAAATCATTAATATGCTAATCTTTTAAACAAATTATTATAATCTAGTCTGATTTTAGGTTAAGGACCTTAATTTAATATATAGTGCTTTTAAAATTTTTTTATTTTTTTATTTTTTTTCCCCTGTTTTAAAATGCATAAGTCAAGATGAAAATTTGGGGATTTTTTTTACTGTACTTTTCCTTCAGGCTCAGCCTTAACATTTTCCAAGCAACCTCAGAATAGCTTTTAGTGGAGGGATTTGTTTGAATACTGAAAATGAAACATGATTTATTTCATCTGGTTAGTGTGAATGAAGTGTACTCCTTCAATGCCAGCTGGCAGAATTAGGTAGCTGTGGAAGAGACTGTGTAGTACAGTACCTAAAGTAAAGATGAAGATTTCTTTGATTTCTGTCAGGGTCATAATTCTACTATTCAATTTGATCAAAGAAAACTAGATCAACTAAATTTGTTATTTTTTTTTGAGTAATTTTTATGACTCTCCAGTTTTACGGCTGGTAGCTTCATTTTTATTCCCGTGCAATCTGCTTTAGTGACTGAACTTTTTGACGGCAAAATTGGATTTCAAGGCATGCTGCTGTCAAAATGCCCTCTTTCTTTGGCAAACTTGCAGGCAGCGATCTCGAAAAGAAATTTTCAGCCAGCCAGAATGTGACATCTGGAGTAATTACTGACTGTGCAGATCTGGGGTTAACCTGAGGATGTTTCATTGCATATTCAGAGCAGCACAAACAAGCAACAAGAGGAAGAATGGAAGAAATCAGCTATATCCTTTAAAACCCATGAGTTACTGCCCCAGTCTCCCAGTCCAAAGGATGTTTAAATAGAGCTATGGATGCAGGCAGCAGGTTGTTGGAGGACGACTTGAGCTTCATATCTGGGGGTTTCACCACCTCTGACTTGTTCTTGTGCTGTGTCAAGCACTGAGCTACAGCCAGGCGGATGCCACCAGACAGAGTTACCGCTTCTTTAAATGTCACACAGAAGCATGTCCTGTTGTGTATTGCCAGCCAAATAACTCTCCCTTCTCCCTCTCACTTTCCAGTGTGAACACGGTCTCAGCATCAATAAAATTACACGGGCTGGCAGGCAGATAAAAAAGCAGCAAACGTCAGCTGACAGCGGTAAGCGATGGCCGCGCTGCCTTCAGGTTGCATTTGTCGCCGGTGCCTGGAGGAAGGCGTCTCAGGGTCTTACACAGATGACTTAAAACCTGCTTCCACAGATGCTGTTATCTTTAGGAATTGGATTAAAGCTATTTTGTGGCAACCTGACACCTTTATGGTCGCATCCCCTAAATAAAGGAAAGTCATGTTCACATTGCTCAAGTCTACAGAGAATTCTCCCGAAGGTCTGACTTTGAAAACATGTGGGCCAAAGCTTTATTAATCCACTGGTGTGGAAAACACACACACACCTCTCTTTTGTTATAACACTGTAACACCTTGATAACTCTTCTGCCCCTGATTCCTCATGATTTTTGGGGTTACTTTGCTCTTTCAAGTGGAAACAGCCAGGTATGGGACTTTCGAGGTATCGTGTAGACTCTTTATGCATTCTTTGCTGGCCTCCTCCTTGATGATTAAAACTAGCACATGTGCTTAAAATAAATGGTTAAGGTCCTTTTGGGTGAAGTGGGATTTGGAGAAAGTGAGAAGGGCATCCCTAACAGACAGCACTGCTGCCTGAGGCAGCTCTCAGAAGAGCTCCTCACCCTGCACCTCAGGCACTAACCACAACTGTAACCATCTGTGTAAAGTAAATTTTCCAAATAAAGGCTGCCTTTTTTTTTCCCCTGGGTGTGGGGAACCTTCCTAAGTGAAACACTCATGATTGCTGTCAGTCCCACCCCTTTGTTTGTTTTCTATATATGAAAGTAGCCCTTTATACATACTAAACCCAGCAACTTGCTAAACTTCGTCTGACCCGGTAACGTTTCCTAATTAGATATCACAATCACAAATTGCAGCCAACCTCAACTCCAAGTGTTTGATTTAATATTGATTTCCCTTATAATTCACCTGGTGCTTTTGTCAGTTCTCAGTTCAGTTTCGATAGCATCATTCTCCACCTTCACGTGTGCCATCAGTGAGCACTGCAAGGCTTGTTTGCCATTTCTTAAATCTATGGCTGGTGTGGGGAGAGAAGAATGGGGGAAATGTTCCTGAAGCATAGAGAAAAGAAACACTCTGCTCTTAATTTAGCACCTTCTATAGTTTAATAGAAAATACCAACTTAAGTTGCTTTAGCTGTAGGTCTGTATGAGGTGTATGATGGTAGTGCTGCATCTGGAGTACCAGTAGGAGAACAGAATTCCCCCCACCTTCACCTCCAGTCCTTTCACTTAGAGACTCTGGGTAAGGCAAGATTTGTGATTTGTGTTGTCCTTGTTATTTTTAGTACAAATTGGAATATGAAAGTGGGTTAGGAGGTAGTCAGACTCATGCAGAACAAATGCTTAAACCTGGCTATCACTGCATCGTTCTCTTTTATAATTTTCTATCATCTTTAAAACAGATGACAAAAGAAATAGATTTTGAAAAATAATTGCGTCTTGCTGGGATATTTGAAAGGCCACCTAATTCATGATGTCTTAGACCGAAGTATTTTAAACTCCATGCAAAATATCCCATCCAGTGTTCTCACTGAGTAGGATTCACATAAACGTTGCTAACATCTTTAATTTATCCTGAGTGTCTTGGCAATGTCCCATTTGGCACTCGAGATATCTAAAGCAGAATAGATGAAAACATTAGCCCATGCATATTGATCTGTTTTATAGTGGGTGTTATCTCTCTTAGCCCAGAATTCCCTCTTTTTTTTTTAAAAAAAAAAAAAAGGAGAAAAAGTCTTTATTTTTAATCCACTTTGGGGAGAAATAATACAGTTTATAACATTTACTTTTTCATCAAGCAGAACTGTTTTCCCAGCAGCACTGTTCCTGAGGTGCATCTGTAATATAATGTGGAAGCAGTTCAGGCTATGTGAAATGAAAATTCAAGTGTTTAATTATTGCAGTGAAGCATGCTAATTATAGATATTTGTGGTCCTGCATAGTGCACAGCAGAATTTCTTTTATTAAGAGTGCTTAAGTCTTAGAGAAACTCCATTTATTTTCTCCGGGGGCTTGGAGGACACCTTCAAGCAGACATGTAGATGGTAACTGCATGTGTTATAATGCAAATATTTTGAGGTAAATAGCCCGTTTTCCAAAATGTCATCAAAGCATTTGTTGCATCAACAAATCCTGAGGAGTTTTCATTTTCCATATATGTTTTAATACATATAAAACAAGGATAAATTTGTGGTTTAAGATGGACTCCTCATAGCACCAGGGCTCCTTTGCTCTGTAATTCTCTCTCTTAAATGACAAATGCGAAATCTGTTGCTCTCTCCTAAATTATAGTTTTCTGATTATCCTGTCAATTTGCTCACATATTTGTAGTCTTATTATGTGTATATATATTAAAAAAATCTCCTCTTTCTTTCATCTTCACAGTCGCTGGGTGGGTCAAATGCAATGTCTTCCTTTCTTCTGCTTTAGAGCTGCTTGGAAGAAGCTTTATCATGGCTAATGAAATATCTTTATAACAAAATGTTTGATAAGGTATAAACAAGTTAATGATAATTAGCAATTTTACGTTGATTTTAAGTATTAGTAAGATTAGTGATTTTGTTGTATTACAGAGCAGGTTCTTTAAAAAATAAAATACAACCTGTGATCATGGGCTGGCAGCCCGTACAATTAAACTGCATTTTTTTGTGGGCCAGAACTTGACGAATGAGAAAAAGCACTTTAAATTTAGATTTTGGTGTCAGAGGTGTAGCTGTTTTGGTAGTTTTCTAGTCAGGTGATTTTCATGGATAACTCTTATCCTTTACCAATCAAACCTCTTCTTATGTTCATTTTGATGTGAAATGGGATAGTGTTGGGTTCCTCAGCAGCTAGGATGTTTCCATGTCTATCAGTCACTCTCTCTTATGGGGCTGTGGACATGATGAATTGAATCTCTCCAGAGCTGCTTGCTGTTCGTCTTCTCGCTTTCTGCAAGCAATTCTGCACTCTTGATTCATGCTCATTTTGATTTGTGCTTTGTGCCTCGGTGAGTAATTGCTTCTCTAGGCAGTTGTCTTTATGAGATAAGTGACTAAAATCTTAATTTTTCTATTTTCAATTTTCCTTGATCCCTTTCACTTTCTTTTTAGAAGTATTTGCCCAAGTTCACTGGTATAAAACATTGATATGAGTGATGGGAGAACTGGCTCGCTTCTTCTGTGTTTTCTTTTGCTCATTTTATATTTTTATTTCACTTTGCATGCAGACACACCTGCAGCCAGGCCACCTGGGACTGTGGTGGCACCTGGGGAAGTGCTCCAAATTCCCCTCTGTGGCTTGGCTGATTGTTAATACCTTAGAGGTGAGGTGATAAACAGCAGAGCATAAGCCCTTTGGGAAAATCACTCCATGCCTTCACACCAGCCAGTTCATTGTTAACACTATATCATTATTCAACCTGGGTATTAGGCTTTTTTTCAAAGGAGAAGTGCTGTCATGGTGGCACAGCTATCAGGAGGCACTTCAGCTCTATTCTCCTCCTTCCCGGTCTTACCAATAGTGGTAAGATCTGGCTTTGGAATTAAGAGAAGCCAATTTCAATACCTAGCTACCAAAATGGGACTCGTTGCTTTTCTCTTTAGCATGTGTACTTTTAGGACCCACTTCTCTGGGCTCTGTGAGGCAACAAGGCCCTCACTTACCCTTGCTCATGGATGAACAGCTAATTTTTCCTAGCTGTCTGCATAGATGTGTTTGACATCAGAAAACTTCACAAAGGCACTGCCAAGAGACTTCCCAAGGATGCGAAAACTTCATCTTGTGAGTCTGTGCAAAGGACTGGCTGAAGGTTTTAGGGATCTTGAGTACTCGTCTTGCTTTTCATGATGTTAAAACGGCTGTATGACTCAAGTATCCGGACAGCTGTGGTTATAAAATTTGCTTTTAATTGCCTTTTACTAGCATCTCCTTCCTTTCTTTGCAAAGACTTTTTGGTTTTGATGGATCCCAAAGGTTAGATCTGAACGAATCTGCTCAATGCATGGCTCAGGGGCTTCTAGTGGACCTCACAGCTCCTGCAGCCGTGGCGGTCATCACACCACCAGAGGATGTAGGCTTGTTCTGCCTTGGAGCTGAGAAGCACGACTGAGACCGAAGTCCAGTTTAGATGTGACACAGGAGAACACTTACTGCATGCTTCCTGTGGATTGCAGAGATTACTCAAGCAGTTGTGATGTTTGCTGTTGAAATGAACAGTCTGGAATGGTGTTTTTGCTGCCCAAACATAAATAAGAAGATAATTGCAGGCTCTCTCCTGCCTAAGAAGGGAGCACAGATAAAATGATTGGGCACATGGAAACTGAGAAGAAATTGGGAATAGCATCCTGAACACAAGTAAGGTTAGGCAGACAGATGGCTCTGCAAGGAAGTGTTGTGGTGGATTTCCTGCCTGTGACAAGCTCTGTATGAGCTTGGAGATGTCACCTCTGCTCCTTGTATCTCATCTCTCCCTCTTAAAACTAAGGTCTATTTTACCTGATGGGATAAGCTGCAATTCAAGTAATTTTTAAATGTCAAACCCAGATTTTTCTTCTTTTCCATCCCCTTCATTTTCAAATAACTCAAATAATTCATTATGGTTGCATTTGTTTTGTAGATCACCTTTCCTCTACCTGGCAACAACTTGCATATGAACTTTTCTTTTGATTTTAATCTAGCTATGCAGTTTTGGAAGTCTTCATGGCAGGAAAGGTCTTTGAGGTAAATAAAAATAAGTATGCACAAGATGTATTAAATTCAATCATCTTGTAACATGTCATCTCTTCTTCATGCAGCTCTGTATGTAAGATTGATACATGTTTGAGCAGCACGATCCCAATTACAGCTGCATTAAAAAAATATATAAAAATAACAGCAACAGTTGACTTTCTCCAGGTGTGAACCTCATGCTTTTTTTTTCCTTATCAGGGTCTAATTTCAGCCCAACAGCACCTAGCAGCCCTACCGTAGATCAAGATGCTCTGCCGTTACCTATATTTCATGGTGTCAGTGCAATGACAGCCATAGTCCGCAGAGCTGTCACTTAAGT